>NC_064282.1:38677179-38684680 GCF_019186545.1 Solanum stenotomum
TGGCAAGCCACATGGGACTAATCCCTCCACCTAAGCATTGCCAACTAAGATTCACTACAAAAGAACTTGACTTTTAGTGGTGACAAAGTCGCCACAAATCTCAAAATATTGCCACTAAAGGTTATGAGTGATTTTTAGTGGCGACTAAGGCTCCAACAACCATTCGCTAGTAAAACCTATTTTTTCAACAAAAAAAATATGATAATTAATTTTCGATTGCGACCTAATTTTCTAAAATAAATAACTTGCAATATCCATATTAAAAACATCTAATATTATTACGAAAAATAATCAAAATAACTTCTCGATTCAAATCTCCTACTATATAATGCATCATTGTACATTTTATACACATACATATGACATAAAAATAAAACATACAGAGTCTTCAAACTCCTACTTAATCGATATCATATTTGGTTTTTTAAAAACAATGAAGAAAAAAACACAAAATTAGAATTTAATGTTAAAAACTTTTAGTGACGATTTTTTGGGCTTTTGTGGCGACTGTTGTTGCCGCTAAAGGTCTAGTTCTTTTGTAGTGAATCCTAGTTGGCAACGTTTAGGTGGAAGGATTAGTCCCACGTGGCTTACCACGTCAACAAAAATTTGGGGTGTTAATTCTTGAAGGTATTTGTGGTCTCTTAGGATAACAGCGTGGGTATTTTTGATCCCAAAATGTAACGAAGGGTATAAATGATCTATTTCATATAGTTCGGGGGCAATTTTGACCCTTTTCCGAAAAATAATTAACTCAAATGAGCAACTAGATACGAAAAAGAAATTACAATCATTTCTAGGACTAGTAAACCAAGTAAGAGAATACATACCAAAATTAGTAGAGAATTTAAAACCATTACAACAAAAATTAAAGAAAGACATGGAATACCAGTTTGATAAAAAAGACAAAACACAAATACAAAAAGTAAAACTATTATGTAATTAGAACCTACCTAAACTATATTTTCCGGATGAAAACAAAAAATTTACTTATATAGTAGAATCAGGCGCCAATGAAAAAAGTTATGGAGGAATCTTAAAATACAACTATGATGGAGAAAAAAATAGAACATCATTGTAGATATTATTCAGGAACATTTACTAATACATAAATAAAATGGGAAATAAACAGGAAATAATTATATTCAGTACATAAATGTTTATTATCATTTGAACCATATATCGTATATAACAAATTTATTATAAGGACAGATAACACACAAGTAAAATGGTGGCTAACAAGAAAAATACAAGATTCAGTAACGACAAAAGAAATAAGGAGATTGGTATTAAATATATTAAATTTTACATTTACTATTGAAGTAATAAAAACTAATAAGATGGTATTGCAGATTACTTATCAAGACAAAGCTACTCAGACTGAGAAAGAAAATACAATTGAAGATATACTCAAAGCCATTACTACACTTTGTACCAAAGTGGATAGAATGGACAATGAGATACAAAAACTAAAGTCTAAAGCTACAAATCAGTCGCATGACTATAAACATGCAGAGATATGTCGATCGGAAGACACTAAACATCTAGAGCTAGAATGAGACGTTGGGATACTCCAAAAAAACCATAATGATTATTTCAATGTAGCTGCAGGTACAAGCAAAATAGTTAGGAAACAATATACAAGCACTAATCTAAACAAAAGGTTTGAAAAAGTATTACACCAAAATTACCAAAAGATCCATTGATTATATCACCACAAACCTCGACGTATGCAGAGAGCCTAAACAAAGACAAAAAAAAGTTATAACCATGTCACACAAACCTATATTAGGAATATACACAAAATCCAAACATATTTGAATCTTAATCCCAGATCTAACACCACCAAGGAACCAACCCAAGATTATCTAACCCAAAAATTACAAGGGTACAATAAGTTGATAGCTCAACCAAAAACTAAAGCAGATTTAGTCAAAACCTGTTACAACTATGGATTATTAAGTACAGTTTATACATACGACGGAGAAGAACTAAGTGGTATACCAGAGATACACAGAGCATTCATAACCTATAAAAGAGTAACAACAGGCAATCTATTTTATGTAAAGTTTTATGCGGCCCCGGCAGAGATACTATACAATGAAATAAAACCAATAATACAAGTTGTAAAAATAGGATTAACCAGAGATATGATTATTCCAGAAGATATCGGACAACAACCGGAGATACAAGAAATTGAGATACCAAATTTCTATGCTAATAAGAGAATAATTGGTATGTCAACAATTATCCAAGAACTAGCAAATAATTATCTAAATGGGAATGCAATATGGAGTTATTATTCACGAGACCAACTTATGATATATTCAAACTCAAGGGAGCTAAGGCAAGCAGATATGGACGAAGTACAAAAATGGATATTCTCTCTACTCAAACCGGAAGAACAACCTATTACCAGAGCATTAAAGAAGGGATTCATCTCAAATGAACTATTAACCAGATATTGTAAACTAATTGGACACAAATATCCAGATCATATATGTTCAAAATGTAACGGAGAAGATAATATGATACCAGATGTCCAGTTAGAATAATTCAAAGGGCAAAAGGAGATAAGCATGGAAAAATATAAAAGAAAAAGAAGATAACAACAAAAGTCATGTAAAGTTGTTTGTTTGCAGACTTATTGTAAAGTAGAGAAGATGTAAAGTCGTAAAATAAAAGACAAGTGTAAAGTAGGAATAGTATAAAGTAAATAGCACAAGACAAATGTAAAGATGTAAAGTCATAAAGTAGGAGACAAGTGTAAAGTAGAGACAAGTGTAAAGTAGGAATAGTATAAAGTAAATAGTATAAGGACACAGGTTAAATGAGTGGAAAAACTTTTCTAGTATAAATAACAAGCCATTAGGCATATCTAAGGCAAGACTTTCTCGATGGAAAGCAAGCCTTCTTTGTACACAAAAAATTCTCAATAAAATATTAAGTTACTATAAACAATGGAGAAATCTGAAATCCAATCAGATATTTCAGATACCATGAATAAGCAAGAAGCAAAGGTATATTGTTCTATAAATATGCAGAACTAATTTCATATATTCCTGAATATCATATATATGATTGAATAAATTTATGTTAGTTATTATGTATTAGAATTATTTGAATCATGATTTATAGTTTATTAGCACACTGGAAACAGGGAGAAAACTTCTATACTATGCCATCCTAATGTTGAAATCGGTAGGCGAGGAAAGCTGTTTAGGGGAGTAAACAAAGTTGAGGCGCTAATAAGAAGGAAGTATCCTCTAAAGTACGATGATAGTAGTGACAGGAGAACATGATAAACAAATAATCTAGTTCATAATGATCTAATATGAATTTAATCAATTATGAATATGATAGGAAGGAATAATTGAAAATGAAACCCTGCATAACAACGAACATGACTACATACATGCATGATGAAATGATAAAAAACTATGAAACTTTA
Organism: Solanum stenotomum; assembly: GCF_019186545.1. Classification (NCBI taxonomy): domain Eukaryota; kingdom Viridiplantae; phylum Streptophyta; class Magnoliopsida; order Solanales; family Solanaceae; genus Solanum; species Solanum stenotomum. The sequence continues at coordinate 38,680,631 of NC_064282.1, forward strand.
ATCTTATATATACTTAAAGGTATAGAAATAATTGAATTAAGAAGAATAATATGGGAAAAAATATTTAATGATAACGAACCAGAAGATATATTAAACCAACAATGGTATGAAATAGACCTACATGATTTAGTCCTCGAAAGAATAAAATGGTATGATTTAGAAATAAATTCAGATTAAAATGAACTATGAATATTTACAATATTGGATNACTAGAAAAAAGATATATACAAGAAAGCAATAGCAAGTATACAAGCCCAGCATTTATAGTAAATAAACATAGTGAACAAAAAAGAGGAAAAAGTAGAATGGTTATTGATTATAGAAATTTAAATGCAAAAACTAAAACATATAATTACCCAATACCAAACAATATATTAAAAATAAGACAAATACAAGGATATAATTATTTTAGCAAATTTGACTGTAAATCAGGATTTTACCACTTAAAGTTAGAAGAAGAATCTAAAAAACTTATAGCATTTACAGTACCACAATGATTTTATGAATGGAATGTATTATCATTTGGATATAAAAATGCACCAGGAAGATATCAACACTTTATGGATAACTATTTTAAACAATTAGAAAATTGTGTAGTATACATTGATGATATATTACTACATTCCAAAACACAAGATGAACACATAAGATTATTAGAAAAATTCATACATATTATAGAATATTCAGGCATAAGCCTAAGTAAAAAGAAGGCAGACAAAATGAAAAGTCAAATAGAATTCTTAGGAATACAAATAGATAAAAATGGAATAAAAATGCAGACACATATAGTACAAAAAATAATCGGAAAAGGGTCAAAATTTCCCCTAAACTATGTGAAATAGACCACTTATACCCTCCATTACATTTTGGGATCAAAAATACCCCCTCAGTTATCCCAGGAGACCACAAATACCCTCAAGAGTTAACACCCAATTTTTTAGTGACGTGGCAAGCCACATGGGACTAATCCCTCCACCTAAGCATTGCCAACTAAGATTCACTACAAAAGAACTTGACTTTTAGTGGTGACAAAGTCGCCACAAATCTCAAAATATTGCCACTAAAGGTTATGAGTGATTTTTAGTGGCGACTAAGGCTCCAACAACCATTCGCTAGTAAAACCTATTTTTTCAACAAAAAAAATATGATAATTAATTTTCGATTGCGACCTAATTTTCTAAAATAAATAACTTGCAATATCCATATTAAAAACATCTAATATTATTACGAAAAATAATCAAAATAACTTCTCGATTCAAATCTCCTACTATATAATGCATCATTGTACATTTTATACACATACATATGACATAAAAATAAAACATACAGAGTCTTCAAACTCCTACTTAATCGATATCATATTTGGTTTTTTAAAAACAATGAAGAAAAAAACACAAAATTAGAATTTAATGTTAAAAACTTTTAGTGACGATTTTTTGGGCTTTTGTGGCGACTGTTGTTGCCGCTAAAGGTCTAGTTCTTTTGTAGTGAATCCTAGTTGGCAACGTTTAGGTGGAAGGATTAGTCCCACGTGGCTTACCACGTCAACAAAAATTTGGGGTGTTAATTCTTGAAGGTATTTGTGGTCTCTTAGGATAACAGCGTGGGTATTTTTGATCCCAAAATGTAACGAAGGGTATAAATGATCTATTTCATATAGTTCGGGGGCAATTTTGACCCTTTTCCGAAAAATAATTAACTCAAATGAGCAACTAGATACGAAAAAGAAATTACAATCATTTCTAGGACTAGTAAACCAAGTAAAACGAAAACAATACTTTAAGAAAACACATCAAGAACTTAAATATTTCAATCTTTCTACACAAATTTGAATATGTAAATCATGATTGACATGTGGGTGATCGAACCGAACACTATTAGAACTCACATACCTCTTATGGATTAAACCCTTGGCGAAACAATCTTCGATTCGCAAGAAAACTTGGTGAACACCTTGACTTTTCTCCTCTTCTTAAACTCCTCTCAAAATTCTAAGCGTAAATTGGTTTGGGAAAACAGAACCAAATCAGTTTAGACCCCTAATTATTTACTGAAAATGCTTCAATCTGTAAGGGTAAGGAAAAGATCAAAATACCTCTCACATTTTCGAGCAACTTTACTTAACCGGACAACCTGACTTCAAACGGGAATATATTCCTCATACGAGCTCGAAAACTAGCAAACTTGTTGGCATTACAAAGAGGATTTCAAGACCTTTTATTTGATAGCTTATGGACCACCTAACTTATCATGTGCTGAAAGTTATGGTAACTTGACCCTAAACTCATAACTTAAGCATAACTTGTAAAATTTCAGATTTGACTCTTTCAAAATTAGTTCTTTCTAAATTTAGATCTTTTAAATACCGAGGTGTTACAATATATATGCCAAAATAACTAATTACGATAATTTTTCCTTTTTATTTTATTTGTTATTAGTGTTTTCAAAAACAATTTTTGGGGTGAGTCTCGAGGTGAAGCGTTTCATAAATGCTTAGGGGCATTAATTGAAGATGCAGATCCATAGGGCGTAAGTCCTATAATTTGGGGTGTAAGCTCCAAGCGTAAAAACGTACGCCCTGGGCGTTCTTATTTTTTATTATGTTTTTGAACATTTTTTTTCTTTAAATCATATTTTTTCTATTATTGGTGTAATTATATTTTTCAACTAGTAATTGTAATACTTTTTTTTCGAGTCTAGAACCAAAAGGGTAACAATTTTTTTTGAAAATTCCAAAAGGACAACTCAATTAATTAAGTGTAATGACCCGAAAGGTCATTTTGGTGATTTTTTGTGGAAATGACTATTTTTCCCTTTCGGTAGTTGCCCCGAGTCCCATGTTTTGTTGTTGTAAAGTTGGTTTGAGGAAAAGTTGGTAAAAAGTTGAGTTTTTGAGAAGTTGAGTTTTTTATGAGTTAAAGTTGGTTAAAAAGTGTTTTTTTGAGTCATATGGAGTTTCGGGACTCGGATCGGATTTCCGTCGATTCCGACAGTTTTAGAATGTCGAAACGGGTCTGTGTGAAGTTACGGAGTCGAATTTGGAGTTGAAACGAAGAATTGAGGTCCTAAGTTGCTAAAGTTGTGAAATTTTGATAAAGAGTTGACTTTGGTCAACATATGAGGCTCAGATTGAAATTCCGAGAGTACCGTTGGTTTCGGGAGACGATTCTAAGTCTAGAATGAGTCTTGGTTGAATTTTTAGACGCTCCGTTTGAGTTTCAAATATTTTTGGCGTTAAACTAGTTTCTTGGCATCTTATTGAATTTCGGGTCAAAGAGTCCTCGAATTCAAATTCCGACGGTTTCATTGAGTCTGGAACGTTGAATTTAGTGGGGGTACATATTTAGTTTGTGTGCACGAGATTCCGAACGAATCCCGAGGGTCCAACGGGGACTTAAACTTTGGGGTTATTGCTGTGTTTCAGCTGTAACAACAGCCTTTTTTTAAGTAAAAAATCAATAGACATTTTCCCACAACTTAAAAATACCCATTTCTCCATTTTTAGACTTTGAGAGCTCGAAAATAGGCGATTTCAAGTGGTTTTTCGCAAGGAATTCATTGGGTAAGTTATTTCCAACTTATATCTTTGATTTCCATCAATTATTTATGGATTTTAACATCAAAATTTCATATATCAACTGTAAAATTTGGGGGTTTTTGCCTAATCCAAATTTAATAGAAAATTTGAGTTTGTGAACTCATTTCAACTCCTTTTTAGAAACGGTTTTCACTATTGGATTCTAAATTTCTTGGGGAACATTTTTCACTAAAAATTTCCAGATTTCGAGAATATTTTCCGGAACGAGATTTTTTGACCATTTTACCCTTTTTCTCCAAATTTTACGATATTGGTGTTGTTAGATTCGTATTGATTGTGGGATTCCATTTATGAATAGATTGTGGTGATTTGGAGTGTGCTCGGAAGGGTAAAACTCAAATTTGAGTTACTAGTTGAAGTGTTTTGAGGCAAGTGACTTCTAAACTTTGTTAAACTCTTAGACTACACATGACTACTTTCCTAATTGTGTTGGGGAGTAATGGGGATTGAGG
>NC_064282.1:38685501-38714711 GCF_019186545.1 Solanum stenotomum
ATTGAAAGGAGTTGTTTGTAGCTGCTAGTTTAGCTTAGTTTAGTGTTACTTGCGAGTACCTTTTGCTTTTGGTACTCACCCTTGCTTCTACACAGTTGTGTAGGTTGACAGCTCTATCAGATCCGGCTTATTACTCATCTTCAGATTAGAGCTTCCAGACTTACTTGAGAGGTAGCGGTTCATTCAAGACGTGCCCTCAAGTTATATATATTTATTGTTCTGTTTTGTTCTATTCTAGAACTTTACTATGAGACTTGTATATTTTATTCAGATTCCGTATTAGAGGTTTGTGGATGTGACAACCAATTCTGGGGTTATGTTGAGTTTATTTAAAGACTTCCGCTTATCTTTCTATCTTATTCTTGTTTTATTAATTCCGTATCGTCGGGTTTTTGGGTGTTAGGCTGACGTGTCCGGTGGGGTTTGGGCACGTGCCATCACATCCGATTTTGGGGTGTGTCATTAAGAAACCAAAAGGGCAACAATTTGTAACGGCTTCTAAATCAGGATTTAAAAAATGAGGCACAAAAACCCATGAGCCTTACAATGCTCAAGGTTGTCACCTTGCAGGCGATATTCGTTTTATTTTCTTGAGCTATTATTAATTTATTTGTCCCTAGTTATTTTCATTCCTTTGCAAGCATAAGTGGAAAAATATTTAATGTACTATTTTGGTTTCTTTTACCTTTCCTAATTATTGATATGTAATATTGATGGAGCTATGAAATGTGCGTTCGAGAATATTTCACACTTCTTGAGTTTTTCCTTTGCACAACTTTACGGGGATTAATCACCAAAACTTACATTAAATATTTTTCCACTTATGCTTGCAAAGGAATGAAAATAACTAGGGACAAATAAATTAATAATAGCTCAAGAAAATAAAACAATTTTTTTAAAAAAAAAATCGCCTGCAAGGTGACAGCCTTGAGCATTGTAAGGCTCATGGATTTTTGCGCCTTATTTTTGAAACCCTGATTTAGATGCCGTTACAAATTGTTGCCCTTTTGGTTTCATAATTAATTGAGTTGCCCTTTTGGAATTTTCAAAAAAAATTTGTTGCCCTTTTGGTTCCGGCTCCCTTTTTTATCTTCATTATTTGTTATTAATACCTTCCTCAAATAATAATCATAATATTTTATATATATTATAGGTTATTTATTAAAATATATTTGTAAAATAATTGAAAGTTTTACTTTTGCTTATTTTTTTAGTAATAAAAATATTAAATTGAATATACATGAGACTATAGATCCATAAGACTTACGCATCGTGTCTCAGGGCTTACGTCTCACTCCGTACTGCATAAAATGTCTTGTCTCATTCCCTCACCTTTTAAAACACTGTTTGTTATAATAACATAGGCAGAATATTAATTTGAGAAAAATACATAAAGTGACACCTGAAGTTGTCCCAAATTTTTAAAAAGATACCTTAACTATGCAGGCGTCCTATTACCCCCCTAAACAATTCTGAACATATATTATTACATCATTTTTCGATCAATTTTAAATTTTAAATGGCAAGTGTTATCACACACCAATCATTGTGTGACATGTGTTAATTTAATTAGAAATATTTTTTTTTCATTTTATGTTTTTCTTTATTTCTCTCTCTTACTTTTTGACTTATTTTAATTTTATTACTCTAATTTTAATTTCATTTTAAATTCTCTTTCATCTTTCACCCCTACTTTCAAGTTATCCCTCCCTCCATTTTCTTTATTTTTTTCTTCTTCTTTACCTCCCACCCTCACCTCACCCCACCCCCACGTCAAGCTGAGCCCCTCCATTTTATTTCTTTTTTCTTCTTCTTCGGTCAAATTTTTTTCTTTCCAAAATTATACTATTTTCTAGACTTTGTTGAGTTATTGATAACAAAACTAATTATTTTTCTAAGAAGAATTAAAATTTTGAAGGTATCATCAATTAATTTATCTCATTTTCATATAACTCCAAAACTAGAAATGATAATTTTGAAAGAATCATAATTCTCCAAAAATTGAAAAAGTTTAATTGAAATTTGGATTAAAAAAAACTAAATAATACCTACTAATCATCTTGAAATCTAATGGGTTTATCAAATTGTTCGAAATGTAATAAAATATTTAGATATAATTTTAAAATTGAAGAGAGTTAAACTAATAGTAGTAAAAAAGGGAGGTGGAGTTGTGGTAAAAAGTGACATTGAATGTGAGAAGCTACAATGAATATGAAAATGATTTTTTGAAGAACAAGGAAGAAAGAAAAATAAAAAAATAATAAGGAGAAAAAGTTAAAATAATAAGAAAAACAAAGTTAAAATAATAAGAAAAACAAGAAAATATATTTTATAGAAAAATACTTGTAAAAATAAAATTATATTCATTTTTTTAGTTTGTTCACGCTCTTTAAGAGAGTGTATACACTCTCCATGCCAGGTAGACAAAAAATGATGCAATAATATCAGTTCAGGATTGTTTAGGGGGATAATAGGACGCTTGCATAGTTTAGGTGTCTTTTTGAAAATTCGGGACAACTTCATGTGTCACTTTATGTCTTTCTCTTGTTTTAAATGGAGGAGAACATTCAGGGGGTCACTTCTTGATGATAAAATGTGCACTTATTTGAGAAGATACAAACAATGTTATTGCACAAAGCCATGTCTTTTTAATAATTATGTACTATAATTTAGTATTTTTCTAATTATATGTTTAATTAGTACGCTTAGCGAAAAATGTATATAGTTAATTAGCCTCTAACCTTATGTATCCTTTGATGATATATAATGGAACAACATTTTGGAGCTTTCTGTACTACATTCTACCTCTTTGGGTGTGTTCCAAATGAACGAAAATAAGGGAGTTACTAACTTATTTTCTTTTGTTTGATATGTAAGTGAAAAAATATTATCCTAAATGTATCTATATATAATCCTATTGGAAGTGAGGTGGGGTCGGGTAGGGGTGTAGTGGTGGATACAAGGGTGAGGATGAGGATGAGGTGTGTTGGAGGTTGAGGAGGACATCATCAATGTGGAATGTCACTTGTCTTACCTTCTTACATTAAAAGAGTTTTTCTCTTCTTTTTTCTTTTTCATTTTTTAGGAACCGAACTTTTTTTTTAAGATTTCCACTCGGTGTCCGGAGCCTACATTGAAGCACTACAGGGCCCATACGGAGGTGACACTCCCAATAGGATTTTCTCCATACCCAAGGCTCGAACCCGAGATTCTAGTCTCACCATTGCAACACAACCCATGTTGGAAACATTCTTACCAACCGAATATGAAAAAGTTGGAAAATAGTTTCTGAAAAATCTTTTCCTCCATATAAAAGATTATCCTTTTTTGAGTTTCATACCTAAACTATCACATATTAGTTTCAAAAACACAGCTCAGTAGTGTGTGTAATACACTAATCTCTCTTTAATCTTTTTAAAAAAACATTGATATATGATATTCAATATGGATAAAAAAAAATCACATTGACAAAATTTAAATAAACTATTAATATTAGTTAAAAATCAGATATTAAAGTATCACTATCCAAAAAAATAAATTGTTTTTTTTATTTGAAATTTGATCTTTTACTTTAATTGATGAATTTCTTAATATAAATAAGATTTTGACTAAATTATTTAGGTTTGACAAAATTATAGACAACTTTTCTAACTCCTTGAGCCATATTTCATGTATTTATTTCATCTCATCTCCATTTACCTTATAATATACCTAAATTGGCAGTATATGTAGAATAAAAAAAAGTATTTTTTCTACACATAAAAAGGCATAATGAATTAATTTCATGGTAGAAAGTCTACTATGGGTTGATTGTTTGACGGAAAATTACGACAAATCATATGTCATGTATTTACTTTATAAAAGACCTTTTAATGATTATTATTTTTATTTATTTTATTTATTTTATTCTACTAGAAGAGCTTGTTGAATCCTCAGATACTATATAGGGTGAAATATACCTAAGGACAGTGTCTGACACACCCCAAGCTTTGGTGAATTTCATACAAGTTCTCATGGAGAAGGTGTTTTCTGTAAGATTTTCAACCGTCTTTGATGTATGTTACACGATATATTTCATTTTGAATCGATTAACATGTTTGATTTGGTTTCTTCCTGTAACAAATGTATATAGGAAACTTACATAAATATACTATATTAAAAAACTATTTACCATTTATAGCAATAACATTTTTTTTCACTTGATCACTTTTAATACATTTATAATACATATTACAGAGAATAATTTATAGAACATATATAATACAAGTTTTATTGATAGATAATACATTTATCACACATTTTAATAAACTTATAATACAATATGTCAATTTCGTACTAAACAAGAATAATATATATATATTTAAAAATAGTTATAATACATATGTATTCCATACATAATTATCTCTTAATACATAATGCAGATTTATTATAGTATTTATATATCACTATAAATGGTAATAAATAAAAGGTATCGCTAAAATCAGTAATTATTTATTAAAATGTACCATCCAAGTAATTTTTCCTTGTATATATATATTTAAATTATGTTTAGAAGTATATCACCCTAAATATAAAGTAATTAAGCAATTCTATATATTCCAAAGTAAAGGGATCAAATAGACATATATCAACTAACAATAAATTATTTATACTTATTCATATATAGTAAGGGCTTAAATTAGATTTTATTAATTAATAAATTATATATATATATATATAGTCATGCCCCGATGCTACCCCCTAGACGTAACACATGACCTAGGATCACTAGTGACCCCAAGCTAACCCTGAGTCTGGCATATAACAAGCATACTAAAAAATAACTAAGTAAATCATGTACTATGCGGAAGCTAAAAATAATGGATATCTGAAATGGGCAAAACCTAACTATTCTAAATATATAAGATATAATAAGAGTTTAGTGATGATTCGAACAACACTTAACGACTCGAGCTGAATCTACTACTATGTTTGAAAAGGTTCTAACTGAATTAAGTTGTTGGGACATGCCCCTAGCTAACTCTAGCAAGACAGAAACTAAAAATAAAGACTAAAAGATAAAGCATGTTTATTGTCCTCGGAGTATGAGGACTCACCACTGAAGGTGCTGAAGTTGGACTGAGGATTGAACTAAGAGTGATTTGGATACTGAATGCCTGAACCTACATCATGAAGCGATGTAGCGCAAAGTATGCGTCACTACATGGAATGTACTAACCATATATGATATATATATGCTAAGCTGAACACAATATATAAGTTGAACAATGCATAACTGAGAAATGATATAATCTAAACAAGGATATAGATATGGAATGAAGTATAACTAAAAATTGAATTGAATGCAATGACCCAGTACTAATCATGAAGATAACATCCTGACTGATTACCGAAGTAAATGCTGAAAACCTGGCCAATGCACTAAGAATCTGACTGTGGGAGCTACTATTAACTGACATAAATCACGTGAGCTAAATGTAGAGTTTGATGTATACACCCTATTGAGAGGACCCAATATACCTTGACAGGGGTATACATGCATGACTGTGGCGTGATCACTAAATCAGATGCCTAATTGAGGGGACTAAAAAACCTACGCGGGCACGTAGTTCCAGGACTTTGAGGGTATGATAAACCCTAGTCCAACTCGGTTCTAAGTGTACTCCAAACTGAATATTCATGAACCTAAAATGAACTAAATACTGCATAGCTCAAAACACTGACATGCTAACTGAGAATGCAACATTTATATACCGAAAATATGACATTAGAAATCTGAAGCATGAATTTCTGTCTAGTGGCCTAGCAGTATAACTCATGAACTAGGATAAATTTACACAAGTTAGGTTTCTGAGTGCCATGCATGAAATTATCTAAATTATCAAGAAACAAGTTATTTAGATCAAATGAACTATATTCATAGTAAATCTTGAAAATCAAGAAACCCTAGGCCTAAATAGTGTATGAGAATCTGAAATCTAACTGAATTCTAGGGATCTAATGGGTGAAAAGAGCCATTAGTGAAACCCCACATACTCGGTGATGAAATATACAGAGAAATCCTTCGGAGTTTGAGCTGAACATCGAAGAACCCTCCTGCTTGTTCTTTGGAGAATCAGTCGACTTTTTCCTCTTCTTTTTGCTCTAAGTTGGGTGATATTTTGATAATGAGGGTTCTGGGTATTATCTGACTAGATTATTAGGCTTAGACTGAGTAAAACGACATATTTTAGGCATCAAACGTGTAGTTTAAGTGCCCAATGCATAGGGGAAAAGACTAATGGCACTCGGGCTCGCCGGCACAACTCTGTGATCAACATTGGGAACATGAGTGAGGTCTGACTGTGCTTGGTCTTCATGGGAATCTCCTACTCGATAATAAGTCTGAGATTTAGTCTATCCCAGTCAATGATACACCCTAACAAAGCAGCCTTCCGATGCCTGAGTATCGACTCATTCTGTAAAGGCATCAATGTACTGCTAATAAACCCAAACCCAAACCAATACCGGGAAGCCACGTTCAAGTCCTTTTTCTCTATCTAGACTCCCGACTCAATCCATGGAAGTGTGATATCAGAGATAAGAGGAGCCAACCAACCCTTCAGATCATCCAGGGTCTTCTGAATCTGATAAACCAACATATGAATAACATTCGAAGTGCACCACAACACCTCATTGATGTTGGTACTACTGCATTTCACTCTTCTTCCCCACACCACTCCAAGATCCACCGGTGTAAATGAGCTTGCCTTCTTCTTCCCTTTAGGCACCAACTTTCCATACTCAACATAAAACATTGAACCCAAGAAGGAATGTAGGAGCCATGGGGCTGGTAAAAATCTCAAACTTGTGGACCTTTAGAATGTTCCACACTTCCAGGTATATGTCCACCACACCATCTGTAGACAACCGCTTTTCTTCCAAAATGGTCCTCAGCCCAACAACCTTTAGTTTGTTCAGTGATCGAGGTGGGGGTTCCTGTAGTCGGGGCACTGGAGGTATCTTCTCAACTTCTCTTACGCGAGGTGGAGGAGGTGTAGGAGGTACCGGTATCCTGTTTGGGTCTTGGAGTGAATTAGAGCGCAGTTCTGCTCTCCTCTTTCGTAAGGTCTGGTCATCCTCCAGTTCGGATACAAAGACTGGTGATCTAGACCCCGAGTTGCCCTCACCTTCAGAATCTGAGGTGGTGAGGTGGGTGTTGTAGATAATCATACTATCGGAGCTGACCTCCGCTGGGCTTGGTTCCACATGCCCCTTTCCTTTCCCTTTTACCCCTGTTGGAGGAAGCTTTCCCTGTGTAGTTCAGGAGGGCGCAACACCCTCATTTATTACAATGCCATGTGCTCTCTATCAGGGTAGTTGATTTCTTCCGTGCACCTTTGGTCTGGCCATACCTGCAAAACAACATAGAATAAAACAATACGTTAGAAATAGTTAAAACATATCAAAGTATAAAAAAATTGCAGGAAACCTCACTGAGTAGTGCGGTGAACCAAGTCGGGTTCGTCGAATGTTTGAGAATATAATTTCTCAGTACAAGTCTTTGATGTCCATGGCCTTTTGGTGATTCACTGACATTATTCGGTGAACTAAAAGTAGCTCGCCGAATGTTATAGAATATTTTCTAAAATTTGGGGTGCAGAAGGGTGATCTAAGCAAGCTCAGGCGTATCGCCAAATGTTACAAAAATATTTCATCAAATTTAGAGAATAAAAAGATGATCCAGGAATCACTTGGTGAACCACCGAACTATTTAGCGAGCTCGACTAAGCTCACCGAAAGGTCCTTCATGCGAGATTTTGATCCCGACCTTCAATTTCTAACCCACAACCTACGATAATGAAATTAAACACCTATTCTACGCAATTGAGCCCAGACCCATACCACTAATTACTTCGGGGTACTGAGACTTCCCCCAATTTGGTCAAAATTGACCAATCGACATCTTTTGTCCTTAAGAATGACGTCACCCACTATATCATCATGTAAAATCAGTCGATCAGTACGATTTGGGTTACTCAGACTTCACCCACAAAAGACCCAATACATAAATAACACAAACCCACAATTTCAATTAGTTAAAGCATGGAGATCAACAATTATGGGCTAATACTAAACATAAACACGATACACAATGGCCCAAACTAACAAGAATCAGTCAATAATCAAGATTACACAATTAATTCAACAAAATTATGAACATGCATCTAAAACTCCTAAATAATTAAGCCGAGTTTGGGACACCAACCTCAAATGTAGACAAATAAATGGTAAGCTAGAGAGTACGAAAGAAAAAATGCAAAGTCCCACCGATTAGTTGATCCCCATACAGAAACAATGAGAAAAAATATAATCTAGACTATGATTGTAAGAGTGCAAAGGTCGGAAAATGTAAAATGAAGTAAGTTTTTTAATTTAAAACGGTTTAGGCCTTTTGACCCTTCAGTTCACGCGCTAGTCGGTGAAGTCCACTTATGTCGCCAACCCATTTGGCGATGCACCGAATGGTACTTTGTCCGCCAAATCTTACAAAACCTCAAGCAATTCAGTTGATCAAAACGGTGGTCCAGTCGAGCTCTGATGTTTGTCGTAATCAAAGACACAACTTCCAATGTGTCAACGATCGTGTGTAGTAATATAACCCAACCGAATAGGTTGGGGTCGAATCCCAAGAGAGCAATTAGTAGTCGAGAATCAAGTAGAAAAGTAAAATTTTGTTCTAATCAATCATAGCTATAAATATTAACTAGTAAAAACGTAATATATTCAAGAAATGACATGATATTCAATTGTCAAATGGGGGGTTTGTATATAACTAGTAACCAAAAATAGCGAAAATAAGGATACGAATTAGGGAGACGGGATTCTTGGGATGTGAAAGGAATATGGACTCAAACAAACAACCAGGTACATGCTATTGATAGTAAATCACTGTAAATTTGTAACTAAGCTAGACTTTAGTGGGGGTAAATTCTCTCTCGAGCAACTTACCCTGAATCAAATCGGTTTCTCTCAAACACAGATAAGCCGCAATTACGCCCAGCCTTCGCCTTAGCCAATTCACTCTCTCAAGCTGAATGTTTGGGAGAAGGTCTAGGATTCACTCTCTCGAGCTGAACCAAAGACGACCCAATAACCACCGGCTATCGATTCAGTAGTTTTGGTCTTAAGACCTCTCTCTCGAGCAAGCCAAAGACACGAAGATGAAATCATATTTGGAACTACAATTCCATTAAGTTCATGCACAACTACTGAATGAAATCACATTTAAACAGAAAATTAACTATTAATTAGCAAGACACAACAGTAAATTCAACCCATATTCACATAATCACACCTCAAGAAATGGGGTTTTAGCTAGACATAAAAAAGAGATAGAAATCGATACCGATAAGTGTTTCCATCAAATGGGTACGATAAATAATGTCTTTAAACACGCTAAGGATGAAGATTCTTCAAGACCCACTTCCAATTTCTTGGAATTGAAAACCTTCAAAATCTTCAAACCTCAAGAACAATGTCTCACAAAAACTCTAAGAACTCAAAACTAAAATATTGTAAAAATCAGTAATAATTCACTACAACTTGATACTAAGCTACAGATTTAAATATATATTTATAATTTTGGAAAATTTGTGCTGCGAAGGACCACTCGGCGCAATTAGTCGGGATCGCTGATGCACTCGGCGATCCACCATTTGGTTTGGTTCATCGCTTTTCAACTTTTGGATTCAACATCTTCGCATTTTGAATCATTGGGTGATATGGTGTTGCTACGCGGAACTATTCACCGACTGCTCCCTTTCATCACCAACTTGATCTTTTCCTTCAGAGCTAAGCACACTGGAGCTTTGGGTGAGGTTAAGGCCATTCGGCGACTCGCCTAATGCATTAGGCGATCCTCAGGCCTTCATTTCTTCGTTTTTTCAACCGCCTTGTTCCTTTTTTGCTCCATAGCATCCATGCTTTGTGTCTAACTCCAAATACCTGAAACTCAAGGATTTACTTTGAGGACACTAAATTCATTAAAATAATGCCCTAAATGAGTCCAAATCATGGACTCATCAACACCCCCACTTAAACTTTTGCTTGTCCTCAAGTAAAACTCAAGTTCAGCAGTTCAAAAAGGATGTCTCAAACAGTGCTACACAAGACTCAATCATGAATGCACAAAAAAAGTCTCAACTTACTTGCGCAATGATCAATTGCGCACTTAATGATTCAAGTTGTGACTCACCATTACCAAAGAATCTCAAGCTCACTATACTTGCTTCAAATAAGATATTCAAATGCCCTCACACAAATAATGATTCCATATTCACACATAATGGTGCAATCATTTAAAACTCTGGAATCAAGATCAATTCTCACACTCACAAAGATAAACACAATGCATGATTTCACCCATAGGTTTACCCTTATTTTCCAATTGACTTTTGCTTCAGCTCATTCAAGATCAAAAAGGTCTTTTCAAGGCTTGAAACGGGGCTGAGTGTAATGGTATTGTCATTTAGGCTTATAAGCTGAAAATCCTCATGAAATGTGATGTGAACAACACCTTCTTTCCTTTTCTTTATCAATTTCATTCAAGCTCAAAAGTCACCTCTTATTCATCTTCCACGAGTCATTGGGAACCCCATTTTCTTTGTATTTCCACAACTTTATTTCACAACTTTTTCTCTCTTTTTATTTTTCAATCTTTTCTTGTTTTTCTCTTTTTTTTTTATATGGAGGGGTTCCATTTTTCACAAAACATGGGCACAAGGGACTTCTTTGCATTTACTTGATTTGCCTTCTCTTTTCACCACACCCCCAACTTAGGCTTTTGGCCTAAGTTGGCTATTCAAACAAACCACATATCATGAGAATTATGGGTAATGGGTAAATAAAAGGTGGCAATGTTATCAAGTTTCTTCCAAGAAAAGGTTTAGGCTAAAGAGTGCTCAAAAGAGGTTCACACACTAACAAGGTAAGCCGTAAAAGAGGTATAATTTCAAATTGGTTCACACTTTTTAAAGTTACCTAAGATCATCTCAAGAAATTGCATCACTTAGTCAACCGGACCAACGGGGCAAATTCTAGGTGTCATCATGCATAGTTCATGGTAAGCTCATCACACAAGGCATTGACACCAAAGTCAGACAAGACACCACATTTTCGCTAGTGTGCAATGTTCATCACAAGAGACTCGATTTGGTAATTGGCTAGTCACAACGAGATGCAAAGAGTTCACATATTGTCTATGCAACTTCAATTGGCCTCGTCATAGCCGCACATATTTTTATGTTCGATTATGAGCACTATTCAAGTCATCGGTATTGATCAAAACCAATACTCAAATTTGCAAAAGAACAGCCACATTCAACAAATACAAGAGGTGGCAAAATTTTTTCGGAAGGGTCAAAAATCATTTACAATTAAAAGCAAGGAACCACAGGCTCAAACCTTTCACAAAAAGCAGTGTATAATAAAAATTTAAGCTTAAAGCCCAATATATAAACAAAACTAATATGCACAAAGGTGGGACTCACCCCACCACAAACAAAAATCATTTGTCCTCAGATGTAAACGAACATATCCGAAAATAAAATAAAGAAAGACATAGAGAGAGGTAAAGAGGGGATCTTGTATACACAGTCGATTTATCTGTCTGGGGATCAGTGCCCGTTGCATCTTTCTGGTCTCGGGTCTCAGTACCCAGAGTTACCTCAGCAGGAACAATAGTAGCACTAGGAGCAGCCAAGGAGCTCTCGGTAAGTGATGTCTGGATCACCGACTGCATACTTGTCCCTGCAAGATCCGACAAGTCTCTATATATGCTCTCCTTCTGCATCTGTATCTGCTCCTCGTCGGTCTCAGCATCCGACTCACTCACTGCGGTCTCATCACAGTGTATATCACCGGTGGTAGCCGGAGGAATTTCATGAGCATCTACATCATCAACATCCTTCAATAATGAGGTTAAGTTGGTAGACTTCAGATAGTCTACGCCCTTCCTCAAGTCTGCTACCTTGGCTTGCAAAGCCGTAACCTATGAGGCCTCCCTCTGTCTGCTTTCACAAGCTGTGACTCTAGTAGTCAGATCATCAACAGAATCCCGAAGGGGGGGGGTCAGTGCAGCCAAAATAGCACTCTCAATCATCACTAGGATGGATCTCTCCAATCGAGTCACCCTCTCAGCTGAATAGGACAGATTCCCAATTTTCAGGATCATCGCCTGAGTAATCTTGACTGGCTGGGATGAGCTGGAGGTGCCCGGAACCTGTGAAGAAGTAGAAGGGGCAGAATTACCTGAAGGCCCAGAGGCCAGGGTAGGCAAAGATGCCTTTGCAGGTAACGAATCAACATCAACCTCCGGAGAAGTATATGCCGAAGTTGCCCTCCTCTCATCAGCCTCCTCTCGTGTGTACTTGGCCTCAATACACTAGATGTCAGTGGAGGAAGAAGGGGTAACCTCAATATCTCTCACAGCATCCCAAGGTACTTCAGCACACCGACACAACTTAGTGATCAGGACCGGGAATGGCAGAGAAGTCTACCTCTGCTTGGCTCTCATGGCCATCTCCTGTGAAATAAGAAGCCCTAAGTCAATGCGCCTCTTGGATATAATGGACCCTAGGCATGCCGCCTTAGAATGGCGGAGGATAGATTCATTCTACGATGGTATAATGGTGCTGCTGATAAAGCCAAACTAGAATCGGGCAGTAATACTCAAATGCCTCTTCTCAATAGGAGCGCCCGCCTCTATCCACCTCGGGGTAGTATCAGAAATCAAAGGTGCCAGCCATCCCTTCAAATCATCCAAGGATTGAGCAATAGGAAATCCATCATAAGGGTGTGTAAAGTGCAGATCTCTACCTATTACAGTGTTAATGTACTCACTGCTGCACCCGACCTCCTTGCCTCGGACCATGACCGCTTTAACCAGTCTGAACTCACTAGCCTTCTTCTTACTCTTGGGAACCATATCACCATAAGTTGTGTAAACCTAGCGGACCCAGGAGGGAATATAGGGGCCTTGAGGTCGGGTGAACTACTCAAATCTATGGAAGTGGAGGGTCTCCCTCACATCTGAATACTTCCCCTCCAAGCCTTCTGTCGAAAGTAACTTCTTCTCGAGTATAGTTCGTAAACCATCTCCTTTCAATCTGTTTAGAAGCTTGGGAGGAGGAACGACAGGAAGCACAGGGGTTATAGGGGGTGCCTGAGCTAGCACTATTCTGTTGCAGGAGGAGTGACAGCTGAGGGAACTCTGGTGGATGTGGGTTGAGATCTAGCCCGGAGCTCATTCCTTCGGGAAATCAAAGGTTGCTCGTCTTCAGGCTCAGACAAATTAGCTCGGGTGTCAACAACCACTCTCTCAGATGTGTGCTTCTTTATTTTGCCTTTTTCTCCCCGTGGGAGTTCTTGCCTTCTCTTCTTTGGAGGATTTGATCCCTCTTCGTTTATAGTAAGGCTTCGTGCTTTTTTCTGGAGTGGACTATCTAGATTTGTTCGCACCATATATGCAAAACATCAGAGAAAGGTTAGTAAATATTCATATCTAAGCACAAAAAATTAACTGCAGACAGACTCACCGATTAAGTCCGCGAGTCACCGAATCTCTTTGGGGAGCTAAATCGGGCTCACCAAAGGGATTGGCTCAAAATTCTCTGCAAGTCGGCGATGGGAGGTCCCTTTCGGCGAGCAAGGGTTAGTCCACCGAAAGTTCCAGTGCAAAAAGGGTTCAGGGGAGCAGACAAAAGGCTGTCAAGAATACCTTCGGCGAGTCGTCGAGTGCTTTTGGCGACCTCAGGTTTCTCGCCGAAAGTTACAAAATTCAACTACTCACTAAGCATGAGATTAAAGGTGAGATGGGGACATTAGGCGAACTGCCGAGTGGTTCGGCAAGCTCGACCCAGCTAGCCAAACGACCCAACATGCCTATTTTCAACCCAACTTCTCGAATTCAACCTTGAAACCCCCGAAAACAAAATCAAAGCATGCACTAGTTAAATTAAGTTCAGACCCATAAAACTCATCACCCCTGGATACTCAAACTTCTCCTAGTTTTGTCGAATTTGGCCATTTGACGACTTTTGCCCTTAAGAATGGTGTCACCCACTCTATAATTGTGCAATTTACGCCATTTAGCACAAATATGGGCTACTCAGAATTCACCCAACCAATCTAACAAACATGAAAGCACACCCCCACAAATTATAACTCATTTTAAGGCACAAATTTACGGGCATTCGACGATAAAAAAAATACGGGTAAAATTATCAAATTAAAATCGTCAGTCAAACATACTAATCCTATCAGAGAGGCCCAGCACACAACTACATGATAAGATCATTGCAAATGAGTACAATTTCGATAAAATAATCTTGGGGTTCGTAAAAACCAACCTTTGATGCCGATTAATGAATATTGAAATGCTAGGCAACAAAGTGATCCACAATCCGAGCACCAATCAATGACTAAAATATGCTAAAAATGCAGGAAATATAGAAACTAGAGTGTGGGTGTGAGTTTGGGAAGATAAAAAATGAGGGAAAGTGAATGAATTTGAAACTTTTAAACCTTTGGCCTGAAAAACCATCCAGTTCACATCTATTCGGCGACACTAGTCGTGTTTCGCCAAGTTACTCGGTGAAACGCTGAGTAGTGATTCACCTCGCCGAATTTTATAGGACCTCCGGTTATTGTGGGGGTCAAAATGGCGGTCTCCATCGGGATCGCCGACATGGTCAGCGATTCGCCAATAATTTCATGGGCTCGCCAAGTTTTACAGACTCCACTGTAAATTGTCTTAAGTTTGTCGGCGGTTTAGGTGGGGGTCGCCGACCTCTTCGGCGATTCGCTGAATGGACCTGATGCTTGCCAATTTGCACTTTTCGAACAGTTTCCACACTTCCACCTACACAATCAACACACCCTTATTTTATTGAAATAAAATAAAGCAATAAGGGGTCTTGGGTTGCCTCCCAAGCAGTGCCTTAGTTAACATTGCGGCACGACGTAAGTCCACCTTCAAACCACATTTTTGGGGTTAGCCGTAGTATCACTAGGCAAACCCCCATGCTGTCTCAAGTTGAGATGAGACGATATATGACCCAATTGGTCTCCAACTGCTTGATCGATACTGAATGGGAGGTGACGGTCTGGCTAAGGGTAGACACATCTTCTTTCATTTCCTTTAAAATCTTGTCTGACCTTTCAACTTTGTTGAGGATACGAGAGAGCATATCCTCGGACCGACCACCTTCTAAATCCTTTGGCTTTTGGCGCTCGTGGGGAGGCACACACCTATCATTCTCCCCATCCTTCTAATTCAGATTACGGTCCCTCCATTCACGAACTTGATCTTTCCAACCTTCCTTTCTAGCCCAACCTTGGTTACTACCTTGCCTCTGGTAGTTTGAATGATACCCACCGCCTTGGTTGGCTAGGAAATTTACCTCTTCATTATACAGGGCTTCAAACTTGGACTCATCCGGATTAGCACACTCGACACCCACGACATTGACACTTCGAGCACCAGTTCCCATGACATTTTTAGACAAAATATCAAGTTGTGTCATGATCTTTGCCATGTTTTGGTCCCTCTCTTGGTCCTTCTCCATTTGTTCCTTAGTTAACTTGAACGTGAGAGGGGAGACCTGGTCTTCATGGGTAAACCACACCCTGTTTATGGTAGTCATGCCATCTAAGAGTTGAGCAACTATCATATAAGGTTATTGCATCAAATCCCCCGGAGAGAGTTGGTCAGCAACACCCTTATTTACCGAATCCATACTCCGGTAAAAATACTGCAGCAACATGTTATCAAGTAAGCCATGGGTTTGGTATTGAAGCACCAACTTTTTGAATCGCAGCCAAGTTTCATGGATAGACTCGCCTTCTAGACACTTGAAGCTCTGAATGTTGTCCCGAAGAGTCATCATCTTCGTGGGAGGGAAAAATCACACTTGAAATGCAGTGACCAACTCTTCCCACGAAGTGATTGATTCACGTGGCAATTCAGCCAGCCACTTGCACACCTCACCCATAAACGAGAATGGGAACAACCTCTGTCACGACCCGGGAGCACCTCCAAGTCGTAACAAGGCGTACTCGACCCCGAAGGGGTCTTATACAAGCCACATAGTCATTCATTGCATTCAATAATGATAATAGTGCAGAATGAAAAACTTATTTACATCCACACATTCAAACTTCATTAAAACAACTTTACAAACACACAACGGAAGTCTAAGTCTCACATGGCCATCTTAGACACAAAACATAAGTAGGGACACAACCCTTTACAATCGAAACAAAACTAAAAGTGTCTATTACATGAACAAAAGAACTTAAAAGTCTTATTCTCGAATCCATGAGGACATACCAAGTCTTGGAGGAAAGCAATCCAACACTTCAAACTAGCTAGGAGGGATCACTTGTCGGAACCTACACTTATAGTAAAAACATGAAGAATATGGGTTAGTACACAAAATGTACTAAGTATGATGACCATGCAAAACATGCTTTAAAAGGGACATTTTGGCTAGAAACCATGCATTATGCCACTTTTTGAAGTATCATGAACAGTTGCATAAAAGACATACAAGACAAGCATACACATCAAGTAAGTCATAATATCACCTTTAAACCATATCAATATGAAAACCTTTACCTTGGACCTTCACCTCAAGAAACCCTTATGCTATACCTCGTGCAATGTATGGATGGCGTCCCATACCACCATCCATACTAAGGCACCACATTTAGGTCACTTAAAGTAACTTATCATTCCTTTCTTTCACCTTTGCACAATATTCATACATAAGAGGTATATCATTAATTAAGACATGACAAGGGAAAATAACTCGTAATATAACCCAAGTATAACATGCATAACATATTAAGCATTTAAGAGCCAACATTCTTTAATAACCTCATTTAGGGTACATTCATGTCACAGTCATTANCCCTCTCCGAGCCTACTCGTGCAATGTATAGGTAGCATCCCATACTACTACCTACTCTTTGTAGAACCTATCAAGAAACCATAATGAAATCTCACATGATGGGAAGTAACATGAGAGATTGTCATGGAATCCGGTGTCATAAGTCCCCACACCGTAAAGAGGTGGTCTACTTACCTAAGGAAGACCGGTATATATAGCTTAATGGATCCACTAGCTACCTATGCGGGCACACAATTTATGGGATAAGGTAGACAATCATTGAAACTCATGCCTAACTATTAGGGGAGTTTCCATCTAACCAAATCCCCTCGGTGCTTAGCCTACATTCCTATAGAATAGTTCGTTACCTTGACATTATGACATATGAGAGGTGCCATTGGCCTACCAACTCCAAATTACATTCATTAACACGTGAAAGGGTGCTTTAAGCCTACCGTTTCAAGGTTCATTTAGGAAAGCTCATTAACTCCTCTTGAAAGGGTGCCATGGGCCTACTAGTTCAAGTCTCATCATTAACCTTCATGGAAAGGTGCCATAGGCCTACCGATTCCAAGGTTCATTACTATCATTAATGGAAGGGTGCCATTAGCCTACCGATTCCAAGGTTCATTATTATCATGAGTGGAGGGGTGCTACTAGCCTACCGATTCAAGGATTCAACAACCAACAATATAATCATTTAAACAAGAAAAGGATGCACAAGCTCTACCAATTCGAGATATGCAATACATTGGAGAATCCTTCATATTCTATCATCAACATTCATGAGTGTCAAATTGAGAAAAATCCTTTCAATAATAACACATTTATGTTCATAACATGATCACATTAGCTCCATTGAATGTCCATTCATAAAATGTTCTGTAACACTTAAATTTCTCATACTATGCCTTCAAGGCCATGGTCACAATGTACAAAATAAGTAAACACCTCCACCTTTCAAGTGGATCATCATCAAGAACAATTCTACTAATAATATGAGATTAAGTCAACTTACCATCCTCCAAAGCCATAATAACCATTACTCAATTCCCAACAATTCTATCACCACAAGGTGATTCACCCATAACTTGCCCATAAGGCCACAATCCTCAATTCATCCATCTACCAACAATTCATCATAAATAGATATACAAAACCATATAAATCAACAATACAATCCGATCTAAACACAATTTCATCAACATTAAATCATAGGCATTAAACCCACTTCATAAGCAAATTCTAGGCTTTTAATGAAAACATGGGTTCTTGAAGAAGTTTCATATAAAATCATCTTAAAATCATAAATAGAACTTCAATTCACCAATATAATGACTTTGAAGATATTTTACCAATGAACCCATACCTAGAATAGAAAATAGAAGTTTTGTTCTTTGAAGACTTTTGAAACACTTTTTAATGGACTCCTTGAATGAAAGATAATCAAGGATCAAGGGTCACCATACCTTTGTTAAGATTCCCCAAGAAAATTGATGAAGAAACCACCTTCAAACCAAGCCCTAGCTCCAAGTTCTTGACCTTCTTAAATGGAGGATTGTAGAGAGAGAAATATTTGGGAGGAGGTGGGTTTCTTTTTAATTCTAATTGGAGTGACTTAAAATGGAAGAATTTGGTCTAAAAGGGTTTTATAATTGCTAGGAAAGGTAAAAAATAATAGGGACTCAACTTAGGAAAAGAATTAAGGACCCACAAAGATAAACTTAAAAGTTTTCACTAAACCTGTCTAAGCTCGTCCTTTTTGACAGTGCTTCACTATTTTGGGCATAACTTTTTACTCCAAGATCGGAAAAGGGTAAACTCGGTGGCGTTGGAAAGAGGACTCAGATACCTTTAATTGGATAGGTAATGGTCCACCTAATTCATTTTGAGCTAAAAGATATCATCATTTGAATTTGACCCTAAAAGTCGTAACTTTAAAAATCTGCCCCTTGCCCGTCTGTTCCAGTGGGATTACTCAAAGGCTGGTCAACTGGGCAGTCCACTAGGCTAACTCGCTAGCCTAGGCCCTTGCTTGCACCCTAGGATGTGATCTAGCTCCATTTAAGTTCTAAAACAGCATAAACATCAACCTAAGCTCCCACTAACCCAAACGTCAAGGCTCAAGTTCATTCTATCATTTTCCGAGTCGTTACAACCTCAACCAGACAGATTCTTAGCAGATATTCTTGAAAGAGAATGGTCCGCATACATCCATGAAGTTTCTAATGTACTCATGGGGATCCTCATGAGCCAAACCACTGAAAATCCCTTTTAGTTGCAAGAGTTGCAACATAGTACTCGTGATGTGGAATACCGCGTTCCCTTCGGCCGGAGGTAAGCGAATGGCACCAATACCGCCCATGAGATGAGGGTCATTAGCATGAGGCTCATTGACATCGTTGAGATTTTTGATGTCGTCTTGATGGCCTACTTGGCTGCTATTGCTGCCTTTTACACTCATACTTCTTGTTCACAATACACAAACAAGCAAAATGAAACTAAAAATTAAGTATTACTATAACTAACAAGAACAAAAATTCTACTGAACTAAAAATTCTAAACTAACACCACTCCTCGGCAGCGGCGCCATTTTGATGTTTGACGTATTCAAAGACACAACTTCCAATTCAAGTATCAACAATCGCGTGTAGTAATAAAACCCACCCGAATGGGTTAGGGTCGAGTCCCAAGGGAGCAGTTAGTATTCGAGAATTAAGTAGAAAAGTAAAATTTTGTTCTAATCAATCATAGCTATAAATATTAACGAGTAAAAACATAATAAATTCAAGAAATGACACGAATGTCAATTATCAAATGGGGGGTTTGTCTATAACTAGTAAACAAAAATAGCGAACAAGGATACGAATTAAGGAGACGGGATTCTTAGGATATGAAAGGAATATGGACTCAAACAAACAACCGGGTACATGCTATTGATAGTAAATCGCTGTAAATCTATAACTAAGCTAGACTTTAGTGGGGGTAAATTCTCTCTCAAGCAACTTACCCCGAATAAAATCGATTTCTCTTGAACACCGATAAGCAGCAATTACGCCCAGCCTTCTCCTTAGCCAATTCACTCTCTCGAGCTGAATGTGTGGGAGAAGGTCTAGGATCACTCTCTCAAGATGAACCCATGATGACCAATAACCACCGACTATCGATTTAGCAGTTTTGGTCTTAAGACGTCTCTCTCGAGCAAGCCTAAGACACAAAGATGAAATCATATTTGCAACTACAATTCCATTAAGTTAATACAAAACTACTGAACGAAATCACATTTAAACAGCAAATTAACTATTAATTAGCAAGACCCAACAGTAAATTCAACCCATAATCACACCCTAAGAATTGGGGTTTTAGCTAGACATGAAAAAGAGATAGAAATCGATACCGATAAGTGTTTCCATCAAATGGGTACGATAAATAATGTCTTTAAACACGCCAAGGATGAAGATTCTTCAAGACCCACTTCCAATTTCTTGGAATTGAAAACCTTCAAAATCTTCAAAGCTCAAGAACAATGTCTCACAAAAACTCTAAGAATTCAAAACTGAAATATTCTAAATATCATTAATAATTCGCGACAACTTGATACTAAGCTACAAATTTAAATGGGTATTTATAGTTTTTGAGAATTTGTGCTGCAAAGGACCACTCGGCGTAGTTAGTCAGGATCGGAGATGTACTCAGCAATCCGCCCTTTGGTCTGGCTCATTGCCTTTCAGCTTTTGCCTTCATCATCTTCGCATTTTGAATCATTGGGCGATATAGTGTTGCTTCGCAGAACTGTTCGGCGACGCGCCGACTGCTCCCTTTCATCGCCAACTTGATCTTTTCCTTTAGCGCTAAGCACACTGGAACTTTGGGAGAGGTTAAGGCCATTCGGTGACTCGCCTAATGCATTAGGCGATCCTCAGGCCTTCATTTCTTCTTTCTTTCAGCCTCTTTGTTCCGTTTTTGCTCCATAGCGTCCATGCTTTGTCTCTAACTCCAAATACCTGAAACTAATGGATTTACATTAGTTTTTGAGACAAAATATGCATTTGAAGACACTAAATTCATTAAAATAATGCCCTAAATGAGTCCAAATTGTGGACTCATCAAGCTCGCTGACCTGTTCGGCGAGTCACTGACCGGTGCCTAGGGTCGCCTAATTGCCTCTCTTCCAAAATTTTGAATTTTCAACCTGCACATCTAACACCCTTTGTTTACACAACAACAATAAAAACTAAAAACTTGGGTTGCCTCCCAAGAAGCGCCTTATTTAATGTCGTGGCATGATGGAGACATGATTTCAAGTTTCATTCTTTGGGTTTACCATGGTATCACTCTGTAAACCTCTTTTTGATCTTGGATTTAAATGAGTCAAGATTTGACCAATTTACGCTTCCAATTGTTTAATCGATACCGAATGTGAGGTGACTGTTTGATTTAGAGATGAGACGTTATCTTTCATTTCCTTTAGCACTTTGTCCGATCCTTCCACTTTGTTGAGAATGTGTGCAAGCATATCTTCTGTGCGGTAGGTTTTAGGATCAACCTTTTGCTCCTTTGGCTTTTGTTGCTCATGGGGAGGTACATATCCCTCTTTGTCACCATTCCGCTCTCTCCAATTTGTACCACGGTCACGCCATTCCTATCTCGGTCTCTCCAACCGTCATCGCGATTTCTATTCTAGCCTTAGTTCCCACCCGGCCTTGGATAGTTTGGGCGGAAACCTCCTCCTTGATTTGTTAAGAGGTGAACTTCCTTATTGTACATAGCTTCAAATTGTGCTTTATCGGGATTCACTCCATTAACTCCAATCACAAGCACAACCTTCGAACCACTACCCATGATGTGTTTTGACAATAGGTCCATTTGGGTCATCATCTTGGTCATGTTTGCATCTCGCTCTTGATCCTTTTCAGTTTATTCGTTTGTCAACTTGAAGTTCAAAGGAGACACTTGATCCTATCTAGTGTACCAAGCACGGTTTATCTTTTTCATTTCAAAAAGGAGAGTAGATACTACTTCAAATGGTTCTTGCATGATTCCTCCTCGAATAAGCTTTTCCGCCACACTCTTGTTGACTGAATCTAGACTCCGATAGAAATATTGTAGAAACACATTGGTCAGGAGTCCATGAGTTGGACATTGAAGCAACAACTTCTGAAACCTCAGCCACGTCTCATGAATTTGTTTACCATCCACTCTCTTAAAGTTTTGAATATTATCTCTCAAAGTTACTATCTTCGAGGGAGGGAAAACCCTTACATAAAACTCATCTGTGAGCTCTTTCCAAGAAGTGATTGAATCCCTTGGTAATTCAGCCAACCACTTCATTGCCTCCCACATTAGGGAAAAGGGAAACAAGCGAAGTCGGACCGACTCTTGAGAAATGTTCTTGAAGGAAAATGGCCCACACACATCTACAAAGTTTCAGACGTGGTCATGAGGATCCTCAGTAGCTAAACCTCCAAATAGACCCTTCATTTTCAACAACTACAACATAGTACTAGTCACATGAAACACTGCATTGCCCACAATTGGAGGTAATCGAATAGCACCTACACTTCCTAACTTATCTTCATTGACATCGTGCAAGTTACCGATGTCATCATTATTCCCAAGTTGGCTAGCATTGCTCTTGTTAACACTTATCTCGTCACCTGCTCAAAAGTAGCCAACAAAAAACAAAAACAAAATAAGTTGATTCAATTACAACACAATCAGTTCACAACTAAACTTCACTAAAACAATTCTAAACACCACTCCCTATCCGCGTCACCATTTTTGATAAAACTCAACTACACTTTATCTAATTCTAAGTGTAGGCGGTCGCCATCAAGTATAATCCCAACGAAGAGTTGGGGTCGATCCCGCATGTAGTGATACAATAAAGAATTCAATTATAAAGTGAAAAGAGTGTTCTAATCGATTGTAGGAGTAGAAATTTTCTAAACAATTAAGTAAATAGCAGGGATTTGACAATTAATGTCGATTGGGGGGGGGGGGTTAGAGTGATCAATTAACAACTACGAACACACGGGGGTAACCAATTAGAGAGGGATCCTTGGGGATGTGATCAATTGAACACCAATTTCTCTATATGGGTGATAAATGATTACTAAAAGTTGTTGTATCTTAGTTGGTAGGCTAGGCTTTAGGTGTAATAGCCATTTCTCAATCAACTCTCACGAATCATGTGAGTTATCTCGAACCTCGACAAGCATAACCAAGATAAACAACCCAATACCTCATGAATTAATCTACTCTTTCGAGCTAGATTGGTAGGATTGAATTTAGACCCACTTTCTCAAGCTAAGTCCACAATAACCCAATCACTACAATCATCAATTGATAGTTTTAAATCTAAAACCTCTTTCTTAAGCAAGCTTAGAATACTAGGGTTAAACTGTATTTGCAACTACAATTCATCAATTAAAACTCAACTACTAATTGAACCCACTTATAATCAACAATCAAATTAGTAAATACTAACACCCATAAGCTAATTTAAGCATTCAATCACATAATCACACCCCCCAAGAATGGGAGTTTTAGCCACACATGATAAAGAGCAAGAAATAGTTACCAACTATGTTTTCCATCGGCTTGGGTAATAATTTACATGTCTTCAAAATGCTTGAATTAAGTTTTAAAACAAAAAAAACCTAAAAATCTACTCAAAACTTAAAGAACAATGTTGGGGACAAAAAATCCAATGTAGGAACTCTCAAAAACTCTAAACTAGCGCCCCAAAGCTCAAAACTCCTCAACTTTCTTTTTAAAATCACATTTACACTCTTCCAGATTTTCAGCTTCAGGACCAATCAACAGATTTAGTCAGGCATCACCGACTAGGTCGGCGACGCGTCAAATGTTCCTTTCCATCGCTTTCTTTGATTGAGTCTTCACCACTTCCCTTCTGTGACTTTAGGCGATCAGGATTTTCATTGCTGATCCAGTCGGCGCTTCACCGAAATGTTACTTTCATCGCGGAGTTGGCTTTTTCCCTGGGCTGGCCTGCTGTAACTTTTGGCAAGCCGAAGAGCCACTTGGCGAGTCCCCCAGTGGCTTTGGCGATCTTCAGCTCTTTGGCTCCTTTTTGCCTGGTAATGTCCTTGCCTTGCGCTTTTGCCTTCATTGCTGCAAATTAGCATTTTAACATAGGGTTAGAGCATAAATTAGGCATTTAGGACACTAAAACTCTAGATATAAAGCCCTAAATTAGTCAAAATTTCAAACTCATCAACCACAAAAAAAAAACTTATCATCACACTCGAGCTGAACGTTTGTACACTCCTTTCTCAAATTTTATCCAATAGTTTTTAACCAATGTGATGAAACTGTGACACTATTATCATAAGTAGAGAAAATAGATGAAACCACACGACTATGTAATCAATTTTCTACTATCTAAAGATACATCTTTTGTCCTTGCACGCAAAGTAAATATCTTTGTTCTCGATCGCCTCTTTCCAAAGACTAAACTACATTGCATTAATTCTTTCCATTTATGACTCTAGCGCCATTCAATTTTGTTCAAGCAGTGTCTCAACACGTCCTACAACTATTCATATGACCACACTACTTATCAAATTGTAGCAAACCACAACCTTAGATACTCGCAAGTCGTCATTAAAATAAAATAAATTGTTTAACTAACAATCCTTATTATATAGTTGCATCTCAATCACAATCCATCACAAATCCTTATTACCATCATGCTTAGTTAGCCCTTGCCATCACCACAAAGTTAACCTTGCCATCGACATGACACCTCAAACCCAGTTATGCCAATCATCCAAAGGACTCACTCAATTTTTTATATGCACTTTCTTAGTAAAATCCTGAACTGCATTCATACAAGTAACCCGTTGGAAATTTTCTTTACCCATAAGCTTGTTATTCTGATATCGATCCATTCCCATAGAGCTTAGGATGAAATCACTAGTCCTCATTTAGAATCCTCGAAATACACTTCACAACCTAAAACATTAATACGATTGCAAAGATCCACCACAATAATCTTTCTTATAAATAATGTTTTAAACCACACATCCATAGTAATAACTAGTTTGTTTCTCAAATATAAATGCAACAACGAATCTCATTAAACGAGCATGTGGTACAATTGATAACTCTTTAAATAATTAGTATTCACACTTGAAAATTAATGTATCCTTTCCATATACCAGTAGTACCATATCATGACCTTCTGTTATATCCACCACTAGAACACATCATACCCCTCGAAAAGATTGTACTCAAATAGCCCACACATTTTTGCTCATTAAATAACTACAATACACTGCCAAACCCATTCAATCTCTTGTTCAAAGTGATATACATTCCTTCGTAGATCAGGTCAATAGAAGGAGTAACAAACTCCATAACTCCAACCAAGTAAGAATTGGTACCATTGTAGTAGTCATATCATGAGCCTATGTGATATAGACAAAATATATAAAACTGTAGTAGAGATTCTGACATCAACTAGCGCAACATAATTCTCATCATTCGCTAAGCAGCTCATACATGTTATAACAATTTTAATAATGGTATTTTTCAAAGTTACAGTGTTCATTACCTATCTATCCCTTTAATTATTTGACTTTCAATTATCGAACCACTCTAGATATTTCCCATACCACACAAGTACTATTCCTGTTGTAGGGGTAACTAAACTAAAAAAATATAGTACGTTCATGAAGTCTCTCAGACCATTATTTAACATCATCCATCAAATATACTCAAAAAATTTCATCGAGCCATCACCTAAATGAACCCTTTCGAGTCACTGAACATTCTGAATTGATCATACATCATTTCCATAAGTTTATCACTTCTAAACCAAATCTAACCTCAAAGTTATACACAACACTAACAACTCGCACGAAGAACCACTCACGAGTGATCAATATAAGTAAGAGAGTGAATATAAAGAAGCGATAAGAATCAAATTGGACCAAGCACGCATGATAGAGAATCAAAAAGTGAAGATTTTTCCTAAAAGTCACTATATCCTCTCGAAGATAAGTACATATGTCTTCATACTGATCCTCGAGAATCTACTTAGACTCGTCTTGTATACACGTGAGACCTAGGAACCTAGACTCTGATTCCATTTTATCACAACCCAAAAATGGATGTGATGGAACTCATCTTATCCCACCTAGACAAGCCGGCCTAAAACTCAACCATTACGATGAAGTGTAGAAATAAACTATTTATAAAAGTCTAATACTTTAATATAATGTGGAAAATCATAATGGTCTTAAATATACCCCCAAAACCTAGTTGTCACGTGTACAAGGCTCTAATGTGTTATAGTAATATAAAAAGAAAATACAAGTCTCAAATGACATTGTTCTAGAATAGAACAAAATCATAAATAAGGAGAAAGAAAGTCTGCTCAGATGACAAGTAGCTACCTCACAAACCTCCATAAGAAGCCTCGTGTAACACCTTGGATCTCAAAATGAAGAAAATCCTAGTTTTTAGAAAAACTGGTGTTAGTATTGACGGAACCACCCACGGACCATCGGTAGAACCACGAGTTGTAGGTGGGGTTCCGTTGGTAAAGCCCAAATGTATATGGTCTCTAATCCCACTCACGGTCGACCAGTACGGTCTGTGATTAGACCGTAAGTTTGACCGTAGGTGAGGGTCAGCAGCCAATTGGATGGAATTGGTTGTTGGGTCAAATTCAAACGGTCATATCTTCTAGCACAAAATGAATTAGGTGGCCCTTGACCAAGAAAATTAAAGATAATTGAATCATCTTTCCAACGCCACAAAATTTGCTAAAATACCCTCTCGGAGTAAAATGTTATGCTTGTTTTAGTGAAGCCCTGTCGGGCAGACCATGAACCACGACCGCAGACGACAGTTGGTAGTCCAAACGACGGTCGGTAGGTCCCTCCGTGCATGACCTTCGTCAGCTTTTAAGTTAGGGCCATTTAGGTCTTTTTCCTATGCATTGGGCCCTTAAAGTACGCCGCTTAATGCCTAAACTACCCAGAACCTAATAACTTAGTAAGACATACCTAGAACCGTCATTCTCCAAAAATCATCCAAACTTGGAGCAAAAAGAAAAGGAAAAGTCGAACAAACCTCCCAAGAACAAGCAACAGTGTTCTTCAAAGTTCAGCCCTGAAATCAAAAGATTTCTTTGTAGATTTCATCACCAGGTTTGTGGGATTTCACTAGTGGGTTCCTTTTATCGACTAGTTCCCTCTAATTCAGTCAGTTTTCTTGATTCTCCATATATTTTTTAGACCTAGGGTCTGTAAAATAATAGGAATTTATTGTGATTTCAGCTGCTATATAATCCATAGTCTAAATATCAGGTTTTCTTGGAAATGTTGCTTAACTCCTTGTATGAAACTTAGAACCCTAGTTTTTGTAGATTCCCTTAGTTCATGAGTTACACTTGCTAGGTCAGTTAAAAAGATAATCATGCTTTAGATTTCGAATGTCACATTATCAATATATAAATATTGCATTCTTAGTTAGCATGTCACTATTTTGAGCTATTCAGTGTTTCAGTCACATTCTAGTCATATACATATTTAGTTGGGAGTAGACTTAGCACCGAGTTGGACTAGGGTTTAGCTTACCCTCATAGTCCTAGAACTACGTGCCTCCATAAGATTATAAGTCCCCTATGTTAGGCATCAAATTTAGTGATCATGCTAGTCATGCCTTTATAACCCTGGCAAGGTATATTGGGTCCTCTCGATGAGGCGTATACATTAGACTCTATGTTTAGCGCACATGGTTTTATGTCGATTAATAGTAGCTCCCACAGTAAGACTCTTAGCGCATTTAACTAGGTTTTCAGTATATACTTCAGCATTGAGTTTAGCATTCAACTTAGCTTTTCAGTTATGTTTCATCTTTTACATTCTTGCTCAGTTTATGTCATTGCTTAGTTATGCTTTGTTCAGCTTATATATATTTTTTCAACTTAGTATATATACCCTACATGCTCAGTACATTCCAAGTACTAACGCATACTCTGCGCTACATCCTTTCATGATTTAGGTTCAGATACTGAGCATCCAGATCACGCTTATATCGATTCTCGGTCCTCACTTAGAAGTTCAGTAGTGAGTCCTCATATTCAGAGGACAATAAACATGCTTTCATTTTAGTCTTTACTTTCACTTTTCAGTTTTGTTAGAGTTAGCTGGGTGCATGTCCCAACAACTCAACTCAGTTAGAGGATTTTCACATATAGTAGTAGATTCAATTTGAGTGGTTAAGTGGTTGTTTCAGTTATCACTAAACTCTTAGTATCTCTACGTTCATACTATTTGGGTTTTGTCCCCACATCAGATTTTATTGATTTAGCTTCCGCATTAGTTCATTTACTTAGCTATTTTCCAGTATGTTCATGATATGCCGGATTTAGGGTTAGCTTGGGGTTACTCGTGATCCTAGGTCCCGTGTTACGTCAAAGGGATAGCCTCGAGGTGTGACAAACTTGGTATCAGAGCATTAGGTTCAAGAGAACTAGAATGTCTGAAAGTTGCACTAAGTAGAGTCTCTTTCATGGGTATGAAGCGCGCCAACATCTATGAGGGATAGGCTACAAAGTGTTTTAAGCAAAACTTCACTTTCTTTGCAATTCTTATCGTGCGTGGGTATGATCCAACTTTTCCTTTCTAATCCATAGTTATGCATTTCAGATCATGCCTCCTCGTAGAGTTAATGGATGGAATGCTAATGCAGTTCCTCTAGTCCCGAACCATGAGGTTACGAATGTAGAATTTCGGAATGTGATCCAGCTCTTGACTAAGAGTGTAGCCAATTAGAACAATCAGCATGCCACAATTCCTGCAAACACTAATGGTATATTAGCTGCATTGTAACGACCCGAGAGCACCCCTAGTCATTACCAACGTATTCGACCTCTCGGAGGTCTTATACAAGCCCTTAGCATTCGTCATAGCATTTATCATAGAAAAATAGCGGAAAATTTAAAACTTTTTCATAATATAACACAAGACTTAAATGTCACCTCATTTAAACCTTTAATACAAAATCAAAGTATTACGTCTCAAGGTAGCCATCTTAAAACATAACTACAACACAAGAAGGACACAACCCTTACAATACAAAAGAAACTACTATCTAGTACATAGAACTTAAGAAAACTCTTTAACCTAAAGGTCCTTGAATCTTTAAGGACACACCCGAACTTGGGAATAGTAAGCCAAGCTCATCACTTATAGGAAAGACCCTTTAATCACCATCACCTACACTTGGTGTAAAAAG
>NC_064282.1:38714811-38812829 GCF_019186545.1 Solanum stenotomum
GTGGCCTGGGGGATTTTGCCTCCCCTTCACGGCCACCACCACGACCCGTTTGGATCTTCAGGAGCCGTTTGGGTGTTCGTGAGAGGAGCCTGGCCTTGGGGAGGACACTTTCCACTCACCACGAGCCGTGGCTCCCTTCACGGCCCGTGAAAAGCTCTATGAATGGTGCCATAGCTCAGTAGAGGGCTGGTGACGTCCCACTTGCCTCCCTCTTCTAGGTTTCTTGATTTTGGGGTGTTACATTATCTCCCCATTGGGAACATTTGTCCTCAAATGGGATTTTAGACATCACATGAAGAAAAGAAATCTAAACTAGCAACCCACCTTACATGCAATCATATAAATGCACATATCCGAGGAGGAAACATCAACTTCAAGCTAAAACATGTTCAAAACATCATATCATGAAGTCTATATGGAACTCATACTCAAATGCACATAAACATGTAGAAATCAATCAAGTTGACTCATTTTCTAAAACTTAAGCTTTTTCATCAACATGCATAAATGAGGAAGTCATTCGAATATCTAAGACACATGACAACAAAAGAGTAAACCATGAGGAACTCATTACCTCAAGCTAGAGTAGGGGTAGAAGGAAAGTGATGAGGATATCGGGGCATCATATTGGCCTCGGTCTCCCAAGTAGCATCCTCAACTAACTGATTCCTCCACAACATTTTCACGGAAGCAACTTCTTTATTTCTCAACTTCTTGACTTGCCGGTCTAAAATCTCAATCGAAACTTCTTCATAGGAAAGATTCTCATCAACTCCCAAACCTTCCAAGGGAACTATAGATGTCGGATCACTAACACATTTCTTCAACATAGACACATGAAAAATCGGATGCACCGATGCCAATTCGTTAGGCAATTCAAGTTCATAAGCAACCTAACCAAAATACCTCAGAATCTGATATGGGCCTACATAATGGGGGCTAAGCTTCCCCTTTTTACGAAACCTCATTAAGCCTTTCATGGGTAAAATTTTCAAGTAAACCCAATCATATACAAAACTCAAGATCTCTTCTGGCATATTGATGAGTCCATAATTTGTACTCATTTAGGGCTTTATTTTTATTAATTTAGTGTCCTCAAATGCATATTTTGTCTCAGAAACTGATGTAAATCCTTGAATTTCAAGTATTTGGAGGTAGAGACAAAGCATGGACACTATGGAGCGAAAAGGAACAAGGCAGTTGAAAGAACAAAGAAAAGAAGGCCTGAGGATCGCCTAATACATTAGGCGAGTCGCCAAATGGCCTTAACCTTGCCCAAAGTTCCAGTGTGCTTAGCCCTGAAGGAAAATATCAAGTTGACGATCCCGACTAACTACGTCGAGTGGTCCTTCATAGAACAAATTTTTGAAAACTATAAAGACCCATTTAAATCTGTAGCTTAGTATCAAGTGGTAGCGAATTATTACTAATTTTTTAGAATATTTCAGTTTTGACTTTTTAGAGTTTTTGTGAGACATTGTTCTTGAGCTTTGAAGATTTTGAAGGTTTTCAACTCCATGAAATTAGAAGTGGGTCTTGAAAAATCTTCATCCTTGACTTGTTTAAAGACGTTATTTATCGTACCCATTTGATGGAGACACTTTTTGGTATCG
Source organism: Solanum stenotomum (assembly GCF_019186545.1). Classification (NCBI taxonomy): domain Eukaryota; kingdom Viridiplantae; phylum Streptophyta; class Magnoliopsida; order Solanales; family Solanaceae; genus Solanum; species Solanum stenotomum. Next base: position 38,716,425 of record NC_064282.1, read on the forward strand.
ATTTCTATCTCTTTTTCATGTCTAGCTAAAACCCCAATTCTTAGGGTGTGATTATGTGAATATGGGTTGAATTTACTGTTGGGTCTTGCTAATTAATAGTTAACTTGCTATTTAGATGTGATTTCATTCAGTAGTTGTGTATGAACTTAATGGAATTGTAGTTGCATATATGATTTCATCTTCGTGTCTTTGGCTTGCTTGAGAGAGAGGTCTTAAGACCAAAACTACTGAATCGATAGACAGTGGTTATTGGGTTATTGTGGGTTCAGCTCAAGAGAGTGAATCCTAGACCTTCTCCCACACATTCAGATCGAGAGAGTGAATGGGATAAGGCGAAGGCTGGGCTTAATTGCGGCTTATCGGTGTTCGAGAGAAACTGATTTGATTCGCGGTAAGTTGCTCGAGAGAGAATTTACCCCCACTACAGTCTAGCTTAGTTACAAATTTACAGCGATTTACTATCAATAGAATGTACCCGGTTGTTTGTTTGATCCCATATTCCTTTCACATCCCAACAATCCCGTCTCCCTAATTTGTATCCTTGTTTTCGCTATTTTTGTTTACTAGTTGTATACAAACCCCCAATTTGATAATTGACACTCGTGTCATTTCTTGAATTTATTATGTTTTTACTCGTTAATGTTTATAACTATGATTGATTAGAACATAATTTTACTTTTCTATTTAATTCTTGATTGGTGGTTGATTGAATAGCCAACTTAGGCCAAAAGCCTAAGTTGGGGGTGTGGTGAAAAGAGAATGCAAGTCAAGAAGTGCTAGAAAAGTCCCCTTTAACCCATGGTGTTGAAAAAAATGGAACCCCTCCATACAAAAAAAAAAGGGAAAAAGAGAAGAAAATAATGAAAAAGAAAAAGTCATGGAATATGGTTGTGAAAATGCAAAAAGGAATGGGATTCCTAGCAATCCATGGAGAGTGAATAGTGGGATGACTTTTGAGCACTAAGGAAAATGATGAAAGAAGAGAAAAAGAAGTGTTGTGAGCACCACATTTCATGAGGATAAAAGTCATCGAGCCTAAATGACCATACCTTTGCAATCAACCCCATTACAAGCCTTGAAAAGACCTTTGTGATCTTGAGTGAGCTGAAGCAATTGTCAATTGGAAAATACGGGCAAACCTATGGGTGAATGCATGCATTGTGTTCTTCTTTGTGAGTGTGACGTTGCATTTGATTCCGGAGCTTTAAATGATTAAACCATTGTGTGTGAAGATGGAATCATTCTTTATGTGAGGGCATTTGAACACTTTAGTTGAGCTTGAACTTGCATTTGAAGCAAGTATTGTGAGCTTGAGAATTTTTGATAATGGTGTGTCACAACTTGAGTCTTTGAGTACACAATTGATCTTTGCATGAGTAAGTTGAGTCTTGTGTGTACATTCATGATTGAGTCTTGTGTAGCACTGTTTGAGATAGCCTTTTTGAATTGCCAAACTTGAGTTTTACTTGAGGACAAGCAAAAGTTTAAGTTGGGGGTGTTGATGAGTCCACAATTTTTACTCATTTAGGGCTTTATTTTGATCGATTTAGTGTCCTCAAATGCATATTTTGTCTCAAAAACTGATGTAAATCCTTGAGTTTCAGGTATTTGGAGTTAGAGACAAAGCATGGACACTATAGAGAAAAAAGGAACAAGGCAGTTGAAAGAACGAAGAAAAAAAGGCCTGAGGATTGCCTAATGCATTAGGCGAGTCGCCTAATGCATTCGACGAATGGCCTTAACCTCGCCCAAAGTTCCAGTGTGCTTAGCCCAGAAGGAAAAGATCAAGTTGGCGATGAAAAGGAGCACTCGGGGCATTGCCTAACAGTTCCGCGAAGCAACACCATATCGCCCAATGATGTAAAACGCGAAGATGCTGAAGGCAAAAGCTGAAAGGTGATGAACCAGACAAAGGGCAGATCACCGAGTGCATTGACGATCCCGACTAACTGCACCTAGTGGTCCTTTGCAACACAAATTTTTGAAAACTATAAATACCCATTTAAATTTGTAGCTTAGTATCAAGTTGTAGCGAATTATTACTGATTTTTAGAATATTTTAGTTTTGAGTTCTTAGAGTTTTTGTGAGACATTGTTCTTGAGCTTTAAAGATTTTGAAGGTTTTTGAACTCCAAGAAATTGGAAGTGGGTCTTGAAGAATCTTTATCCTTGACTTGTTTAAAGAGTTATTTATCGTACCCATTTGATGGAGACACTTTTTGGTATCGATTTCTATATCTTTTTCATGTCTAGCTAAAACCCCAATTCTTAGGGTGTGATTATGTGAATATGGGTTGAATTTACTGTTGGGTCTTGCTAAGTAATAGTTAATTTGCTGTTTAAATGTGATTTCGTTTAGTAGTTGTGTATGAACTTAATGGAATTGTAGTGGCAAATATGATTTCATCTTCGTGTCTTTGGCTTGCTCGAGAGAGAGGTCTTAAGACCAAAACTACTAAATCGATAGCCGGGGTTATTGGGTCGTCATGGGTTCAGCTCTAGATAGTGAATCCTAGACCTTCTCCCACACATTCAGATCGAGAGACTGAATGGGATAAGGCGAAGGCTGGGCGTAATTGTGGCTTATCGGTGTTCGAGAGAAACTGATTTGATTCGCGGTAAGTTGCTCGAGAGAGAATTTACCCCCACTAAAGTCTAGCTTAGTTACAAATTTACAGCGATTTACTATCAATAACATGTACCCGGTTGTTTGTTTGATCCCATATTCCTTTCACATCCCAAGAATCATGTCTCCCTAATTCGTATCCTTCTTTTCACTATTTTTGTTTACTAGTTGTATACAAACCGCCCATTTGATAATTGACAATCGTGTCATTTCTTGAATTTATTATGTTTTTACTCGTTAATGTTTATAGCTATGATTGATTAGAACATAATTTTACTTTTCTATTTAATTCTTGATTACTAAACGCTCCCTTGGGACTCGACCCCAACCCATCTAGTTGGGTTATATTACTACACGCGATCGTTGACACTTGAATTGGAAGTTGTGTCTTTGATTATGTTAAAACAATCACATATGACTTTTGCCGACTTTGAGTTATTTTCAACCTTTTTCTACTAAGTCAAACTTTCTCCATAGCATAATGCACCAACTCGGGACCTATGAGGGAAACTTCACCCACATCAAACTAGCCTATAGGAGATCTACACTTCCTACCATACAATGCCTCATATTGAGCCATGCCAATACTTGAGTGATAACTATTGTTATATGCAAACTCAACCAAAGGCAAGTGATCATCGTAATTTCCTTTGAAATCTATCACGCAAGCTCTCAATATATCTTTCAATGTTTGGATAGTACACTCTGCTTGCCCATCGGTTTCGGGGTGAAAGGTCGTACTAAGCTTAACCTGAGTACAAAGACCCTTTTGAAAAGATCTCCAAAACTAAGAGGTGAAATGGGTACCACGGTTTGAGATAATGGATAAAGGCACTCCATGAAACTTTACCATTTCTGTCAAGTATAATCTAGCATAGTCTTCCACCGAATAAGAAATCTTGACGGGAATAAAATGAGCAAATTTCGTCATTCGGTCTACTATAACCCAAATCGAGTCATGTTGTCGCCGGGTGCAAGGCAAACAAACAATGAAGTCCATATTCAAATCTTCCCACTTCTAAGTAGGAACGCCAATTTATTGGGATGCACCTCCCAGTAGTTTCTGATGCTCAACTTTTACTTGTTGACAATTAGACACTTGGCCACAAATTCCGCAATATCCTTCTTCATCCTGTTCCACAAATAAATCTCCCCCAAATCACGATACATCTTGGTGGATCCCAAGTGAATGGAATACCGATAACTGTGGGCTTCTGATAAGATCTGTTCCCTCAAGTCATCAATATGGGAACACACAAACGACCTTGGTATATAAGTATACCATCTCCCCCTTGGGAGAAAGCCTCAACAAACTTTTTACGCATCGCCACTTTCAATTCAACCAAAGTCGGATCAAGAACTTGCTTAGCTTTCACATCCGCCACCAAAGACGATTCTGAACCATTGTGGGTCATAGCACCACCCTTGTAGAGCCCACTAACTGAATACCCAACTGGGCCAATCGATGAACATCTTGAGCCAACTCTTTCTTATCTTCTTTGATATGAGCAGCACTACCCATAAATAACTGACTAAGAGCGTCTGCCACCACATTCACTTTACCAGGGTGATAGAGTACACTCATATCATAATCCTTCAATAACTCAAGCCACCTTCTTTGGCAAGGATTTAAATCATTCTGATTAAACACTTATTCTAAACTCTTATGGTCGGTGAAAAATCGACATGAACATCTTACAAATAGTGCCTCGAAATCTTTAAGGCAAAAAAACCGCCGCTAGTTTAAGGTCATGGGTAAGATTATTCTTTTCATGAAACTTAAGTTGCCTTGAAGCATAAGCAATAACTTTCCCATTTCGCATAAGCACACATCCTAGCCCAATTCTCGAGGCATCACAATAAACAACAAAACCATCATTCCCTTTCGGTAAAGTCAACACCGGAGAGGAAGTAAGTCTATCCTTCAATTCCTGAAAACTCTTCTCACATCCTTCAGACCATATGAACTTAACCTTATTTTGAGTCAATGTTGTCAATAGAGAGGAAATTGACGAAAACCCCTCAACAAACCTTCTGTAGTAACCAACCAAACCCAAGAAGCTTCTAGTATCCGAAGGGGATAAAGGTCTAGGCCAAATTTTGACCTCATATGTCTTCTTAGGATCCACCTCAATAACCTTACTTGAAACAATGTGATCGAGAAAAGCCACAGACCTTAGCCAAAAATCACATTTGTTAAACTTTGCAAAAAGTTGTTGGTCCTTGAGAATTCACAACAAAATCCTCAAATGATTGATGTGATCATCCTCACTTCTCGAATAGATCAATATATCATCCATGAACACAATCACGAACTCAAGGTATTGTCTAAACACCTTATTCAACAAACCCATAAATGCCACCAGAGCATTAGTCAAACCAAAAGACATCACCACAAACTCATAATGACCATACCAAGTTTGAAAGTTCGTCTTTAGAATGTCATCTTCTTTCACCCTTAATTGGTGATAACCCAATCGGAAGTCAATTTTGGAAAAATAACTCGCTCGTTGAAGTTGGTAAAAAAAAAATCTATCCTTGGGAGAGAAAATTTATTCTAAAATGGTAACCTTGTTCAATTACCGATAGTCTATACACATACGAAGTGAACCATCCTTTTTTCTAACAAACAAGATTGGAGCACCCGTGGATAGATACTGGTCGGATGAAACCCTTATCCAACAAGTATTTCATTTGCACTTTCAATTCCTTAAGTTCTGCTGGAGCCATTCGATAAAGAGGGATATAAATAGGTTGTGTATTTGGGAGGCCAATACCGAAGTCTATTTCCCTTTTGGGAGGAATACCGGGTAAATCATCTAGGAAAACTTCCAGAAATTTGTTAACAACGGGGACCGACTCAAGAGTAGGAGTTTCAAAATCTATATCCCTCACCCTAACTACATAGTATATGCTACCATTAGCAATCATGTTTATATCTTTAAGACAAGACACAAACTGATCCTTAGGCATATAATTTCCCTCTTTCCATTCTAGGACAAGCTCATTCGGAAACTGAAACTTGACTACATGAGTTCTACAATCAATGGAAGCATAACATGAGTGCAGCCAATCCATACCAAGGATAGCATCAAAATCTATCATATCAAGCGCTACCAAATCAACAAGAGTAACTTTATGGGACAAGGAAATGGGACACTTTCTATAGACCCTCTTTTGCACAACAGAATCACCAACGGGAGTAAAGACAGAAAAAGGATATAACAACACATCCGGAAGAACATCAAACCTCATTGCCATATATGGTGTCACCAAAGACAATGTAGCACTGGTATCAATTAAAGAATAAACATAATATTGGAAGACTTTCAACATACCGGTAACCATATCGGGAGAACCCTTTTGCTCACCACGAGTCTGAAGTGTATATAATTTTTTTTGTTTTGGAGCATTTGAATTCGAACCACTAGGATCGGATGAAGGATACGGTTGAGCCGTTCAACGATTATCTCTTTCATTCTTAGCAACAGAAGGACAATCCTTTATCTAGTGGTCCATCTTACTACAACCAAAACAAGCATTGAAACCCGCTAGACATTTGCCCTCGTGCTTCCTTCTACACTTAGCACAAGTAGGCAATAAGGACCCACAACCATTCCCTCCTTGAGGCTTAGGGTTAGATACCCGATCTTTGTTGAACATGGAAGGAGCATTGGAGGAACCTTAGCCGAAAAACCTTTGTCGAAATTTAATACGACCATGCCCATCAGACCTTTTATGTGAAAAACTACCATCACCAGTTCTAGCCCTCTTTGTCTGCCTAGACTTTTCCTTAAGTTTCTCCTCTTCGATTTGTTGATCATGAATCATTTGATGAGAAATATCCCTGTCATCAACAAGCACGATGGTACAACATTCCTTAACAACCATTTCGATACACCAGAAACAAACTTACTCATCTTTGCCCTAGGATCGACAACTATTATGAGAGCATATCGAGACAATTATGTGAACTTTAAAGCATATTCCTTCACACTCATACTTCCTTGATGAAGGTTGATAAATTCAAGAACCTTTGCCTCACTCATCTCAAGGGGAAAAACCCTATCATGGAAAAAAACTTTGAACTTTTCCCAATCAAGATGACCCGCATCTTCCGGTCTCTCTTCTTTTCATTGATTAAACCATATTTGAGCAACACCCTTAAGTTGATAAGTGGCCAACTGTTCCTTTTCCACCAGCGTCACTCCCATGATCATCAACACCTTGTTAACCTCATCAATGAACTCTTGATGATCTTTCTCAACCTTAAAACCATGAATCTCTGGGGGATTCATTCTAGTAAAGCCCCTCACTCTAGATGCCACTGTAACCACATTTGGGTTCACGTGAACCGCAACCTCCCTATTGGCTTGGGCCCTCACTGCTTGGGCTAACACTTGAAAAATAGCCCGAAACTTTGTATTAGTCACTTGTTCGGCCAAAGGGTTGATCGGAGCTTGAGTAGGAGCTTCTTTTTCCATATTCTCCCTCACATTCCTTCTAGCATAAGCTCTTCTAGTATCCATATCCTGTAGAGCATCGAATAAGGATTAGGAGAGAGACTTTATAGAGTTAAACTCTATCGTATGACTTCAGAGTAATGAAGAAGTGAAGTTTCCTAATATCTTGTAGCTTCTCATTTATAAGTGTGGCACTCTTCACACTCATGACCAATACTCTACTCGACGTCGTTGTGCTCTGATTACCAAGTTTGTCACAACCCAAGGTACCCCTAGGCATAACATGGTGTATAGGACCCCGAAAGGCACCATACAAACCAATTAGCATTCATAACATAAGACATAGAATAAAAAGGGGTAAAGAACAACATTTCAAGTCTAAAAGTTTTATAAAAATAAAGCAGAAGTATAAAAACTTGTCTCATTATCCATCTAGTACATTAGAATGAAATTGGGTCTAGCCCCTACATCATGTTCCAAAACTCAAAGTAAGAAAGAAAATCGAAAATAATAAAAATCCGTCCTCAAAGCATGAGGACTCACCAAAGCTCAAAATCTCTCAAATTAACCTCTAGACACGAAACTGAGAACCCTGACTATTGGACCCTACATTTGGGAAAATGTAGTCAATAACATGCATTAGTAAATAATATGTACCATGCATGATAGCCAGGCATATAAATGTTTAAATCATGCAAAAATAGGACATTTTCATGAGCATGCAATGATAAAGCTTAAAATATGAAATAAGAGGGTTAGAAAACATGAGTCATAAAACATGATCAATGCAAGTGAACATCATCTTCAAACACACTTATGATACTTCTTGAAGTAACCTTGGTTCATAATAACTTTACTTGTTTGTGGGAAGTAGCCTTAACTGACATATAAGACCATATGAGATAGCAACATATAATCCAATGTCTCCCGCACCGAAAAAAGTTGTCCTACTTGCCAAGGTAAGGACCATGAATTTCTAGCTATTGTGGATCCACTAGCTAATGCCTATCTAGACAATCCTATGTCGGTACATAGTTTATGGGACATGGGTAATCACCACTTCTACACTCGGTTCTAAGCTTAACTTGCACGAAAAATTTCTTTTTCATATTCATCTTAGCTTTTAAAGGAACATGGGTAATCGTCTCTTGTCCATAACTCTTATGACATGGGTAATCTCTTCTTGTCATTATATCATATGACATGGGCAATCGCCTCTTGTCTTTCAGCATTAGCATAGTTTCTTACTTATCAGTTCATTTTAGATGAGAAGACCTTTCAACCCTAAGAACACTTATTATGTGAGAAATCCTTTCACAATTATGCTTTCATGTGTATATGAGAAATCCTGTCACAATTATGCTTTCATGTGTATATGAGAAATCCTTTAAACAACACAACAATAACAACATCATTGATACTTCACTCTCAAAGCATCCTTAAAGCATTTACATAAATTCCATGAGAACATGCATAATTCAATAATTCACCTTTCAAGGTTCAAAAAAGCCCACTTTAAATCATCAAAATCTAGAAAACATGGGTTTAGACATGGGTTCATAGAAATTCATCATAAATTCATGTAATTCTATCAATTCATGCTTGATTTCATATAATCTTCTTTCATAATCCAAAACCCACATTATATGATCATAAGTTGGAAAACATGGGAATTACATGGGTTCATGAGGAATCATCATAAAAATACGAGATTAACTCAATTCATGCATAAAAGATCATAAATCCATCAATTAAATCAATTATTAAGAGAACCCACACTATATAAAAAAACCCTAACTCAATTGGGGATTTCTATCTTTGAAAATAGGAGAATTTGGAAAATGCATGAATGGAAGGAATCCATGGATGAAAACTATCATACCCCAATGCTAAAAACTTGCCTTCAATGGTGGAATTGGAGAATTTCTTTGAAACCCTAGGTTGAACCCTTCTTCTTCAAGTTTCTTAGAGAGAGATATATTTTGGAGAGGAAGAACTATATCTTCTTTGGTAAATTTAAGAGAATGACTTGAATGAGTAAATTTTGGGGTTAAAATCACTTATATAAGGGTTCTAGGTAAGGGCAAAATGACATAGTATCATAATAAAACAATTAGGAAAAGACCCAACTACCCTTAACTTACAGCTAACACTAACCTCCAACTAGAGGCCCACATGAGCCGTCTCAGGGTCCACAAGCCATCTGGGATGTCGTGACCCTTGACCAGTGGCTTGGGGGATTCTGACTCCCTTCACGGCCACCTCCACAACCCATTTGGCTCTTCATGAGTCATCTGGGTGCTTGTGAGAGGAGCCTGGACTTGGGGAGGACACTGTCCACTCACCACGAGCCGTGGTGCCCTTCATGGCCTGTGAAAGGCTCCATGAAGGGTGCCATAGCTCAGTGGAGGGCTGGTGACGTCCCACTTGCCTCCCTCTTCTAGGTTTCTTGATTCCGGGGTGTTGCATGTTTCGAGCCTCGAATTGTTTCCCATTTTGGGATACAAGTTTAGGGATCTTAGATGGACCTTTTCTTTCAAAATCAATTTTGGGATTTCAAGCATGGGTTCCATATTCTCATTTTCACATGTCTTCGATTAATGTAATTTTGGTGTCTCAATGATTGTGTTGATGTGATTCCATTTTCGTATAAGGGTCTAAAATGCCTCTCAACTATTTGAATTGGTACAAAATTTTCTTTCTACCTTTTAGCCTCCAAATACTCTGACGTCAACCTTTTGGCTAAAAAATTCCCTTATTTCTAACGACCTACACTTAAAAGGTGGACTGGAGGGCAATATTATACCAAATCCCATAGTTTAAGGGTATTTTAGGCCCTTATCCGTTAAAATAATTTGAAATTACTTAATATATGAGCTCATATGATTGACCTAATTTTAGGTTCCATAGTAAAATTACCTCCTCCCTCCCACACCCTTTACTTCCTCTCTCTTCTACTTTTTTTTTTCTTGAATCTTGTCCACTATTTTTTTTTTAAAAAAAACTTATGACAAAACAATGGAGAAAAAAGGAGGAAAATAACATTGATATTCATATAGAAATAATTGGTTTGATAGAAGATTAGTTAATATCATTTTTCTTTTATGTGTACCCAGAAGTCATAATAAATGAATAAAAATAATCTTCCTTTCTCCCCACCCTACCCTACCATGGTAATAATATATATTAAAAGAATATGAACATGTAAGTTCATTTCAATTTTGAGTCTCTGATATGCTAATTAAGAGCAGGAGATAAAAAAAATTAAATGAGGGAATTAACAAGACAATCGAATAATTAATAGAAAAAAATAAGTTGATAAAAAATATTTTTTATATGAATATATTCACATTTTAGATGAATCCCAAATTATGTGTTGGGTTATATAGATTTGATATTGATTTAAAATAGGCTAGTGGAAAGATATCATAAAATAAATAACTTTTTGAATATTATTTTCAAGCGTATCGTGTCAAAATATGAATTATATGTGGTTTTTATTATTTATTTGAAAATAGTTTAAATTTTGATCAATCAGATTAGACAACATAATAAATAAATAATTGATTATTTAACTTTAGGAGAGTTGTTAAAAATAAGGGAAAATATAAGCGAGAGGATTAATATAGAGGGTATTTCTGAACCAAAAGGTTGATATCATAGGTATTTGGGGCCGAAAGGTGGATGAAGGGTAGTTTTATACCAATTTGAATAGTTGAGGGGCATTTTAGGTCCTTTTCCATTCTCTTTATGATAGTGTGGCAACATTTGAAGGTCGTTCGGAAGGGAAAAACTCCAGAATTTTGATTTAGGAGAGCGCGAGGTCTGCTTTAAGGTAGGCTATGATTCTTGATCTTTAGATTGAGCTTGAGAATGTTAATGCATGTTGATTTATGTTAATTTGGGTTGGGTAGTTAGTTGATCATGCTTAGTTAGATAATGTTTTGGGCTTATTTTGGATTTGTCGGCATGTTGTTTTCCCTTGTTTCGATGATCCTTACCTCGTGGCATGTGTTGTGATTGCTTATTGTTGTTGTTGGAAGTATGTTTGGCATAGTCTAGATTTACACTAGTTCTTGCTTTCCCCTTGTTTATTTTGGAGCAGATAGGCCTTAGAATCTCTCTGACGTCACTTTAGACGACTTAACTCCTTGTAGACTGATGTAGCAGACTTGAGTATGATAGAATGATAATTAGTTGGGAGGTAACTCAACTCTGATGACCTTTTATCCATAACTCTATGGTTGTAGTGGTTCACATTTGAAATATCGGGTTTCGTTATATGGTTTGGGATTGGATTCCATTTGGACTTGGATTGTTGTGTTTATTACCTAGAAGCCATTCCACGGTGGAATTATGATGATGATTTGAGATTCTATTCTTTGATACGCTCAAATTACACCTCCCTAAAGAAGGGTAAGCGATCGTTATCAAGTAAAGAACCCAACTTGTAGGTTGGGGTCGATCCCACGAGGAAAATGTTTTAGACTTAACTTTAACCTACACTTATATTCATTTAGTCAAATTACTCCAGAAACAAGTAATGAAAAAGGGGGGATTTGTGAAATAAATTGTAAGAATTCAATAAGTAATCAGTAAACAAAAGTCAATTTTTTTGTTGTTGTTATCAAGATGAGAGAATTAACTAAGGTATACGTGTTCACCACAAGCTCATAACTCAGTAATCCTAGTAATAGCAATCCTTTCCTAGTTTATTACATGCAAAGTGATAAGTTAGGTATCTCTAAATCCTTAGTCCGACATCTAGAGAATTTCACCTCGCACCTTGGTCCGGCTATGTGTGTATAATTTACTAACCCTTACCTTTACCTCATATTAGACATGATAATCGATGTTTGGCTTAGTTATTACTTCGCACCAATAGACACTAGCCTATTAGATAGTATCACACTAAATCTATGTCGATAATTCTTTTCTCTTTAATTACCCCCTTGGTCCGGCAAGTACTAACGAGACTAGTTCTAACGTTGCCCACCGTTATAAAGACTTCTAAACGAAAGAATTATCAATGCATGCAAAACACTATTCCAAAATTGCTTATTTACTATTCATACTCTGTTAATCGCTCATGGATCCCACAACCTTAGTTGTGGAGTTTAGTTACCCATAATCATATGAACACAATTCACTGCTTTAGATGAAAGAATTATAAACTTACGTAGTTGAGAAAAATAAACCAAGAACTTCAACTTGAATTGCAAACCAAATCTTCAAAACGAACTTTTGGAAATCAAGAATTGCTAGGGTTGCAAAAACGAATCCAAAGTCACAAAGTAAAACAAAAGTAATAAAATCTAACCCCCAAAAACGAGGTTTACATGCCCTATTTATAGAAAACAAGTCCTAAATTAAAAGGGAAACAAATTAAGGAAAGTTTGTTCAGACACGCGTCTTCATTCCACGAGACTGACTCACAGACCGTCAATGGATCTACGGTCCGTGAGTCCCTTCCGTCAGCCAGGACTTAGAAAATATTTCAACTTCAAAACGTCAACTTCTCTGAAGCAAACGACGGAGCTGCAGTATGGACCGTAGATCAATTTACGGTCCTTCAATCCCATTCCGTAGCTCTACACTTAGAATCTTCCAAAAATCAGGTACTGGAACCCTCGCAGTATCAATCTACGGATCAACAGTACGGACCGTCAGTGGCCACCATGGTTCCACCCTTGGTCAGATTTCCCTGATTTGCCTTCCCTGCCTTGCCTGCTGATCTACGGCCATCACCTACGGAACGTCAATGGACCTACGGTCCGTAGATCACCTCCGTAGAAGCCCTTTTATGCAGTTCTTTCAGCTCTCTCTTTACTTCCGTGCCTGAACATCTTTCCTGCAAAATATGACAAAACACATAAAAACCAATACAAAAGGCCCTACATACACACAAATTGTAAGTGAAATGTATCAGAAATATTGTAAACTCACGGTATATCAACACCCTCAACTTAAATTCGTTGACTGTCCTCAAGCGACACACTAAAACTCTAAACGACACTTGTATAAAAGCAAGCATTTCAAGCACAAGCAATCACATAGCACTCTACCCACTCTCTTTTCAGGTACAAAATTTGTTCTTTTAGACTCGACAAGCTAATTCATGCAGATCAAACCATGACAACGATCAACCAACCAACACACAACATACACTGTCTCACTATCACCAAGGTACCAACTTTCCGACAACGTAACTAGCGCCCTTACTTCAAACGAAATCCCTTTTTTGTCACACAATGACTTATGAATGTGAGTACAAGGATTTATTCAACACTCACACTCAGAAAAAACTTCAAGTACAATTAGTGCTCAGTACTATAGGCTTGCCCTTATTTTCACTTCTTAGACTCTCCAAACTAGACTCTAGGATCACTATAGGACTTTCTTGGCTTGTAACGTGGGCTTAGGGTCAGGTGTGGTACATTTGGGTACTTCTTAGTGACTTTCTACCCTCCTTGACATTACACTAGGCTTTCAACCTCTTTTTTGCCATATTTTTGCCATCCTACCGTTGTACTTTCTTTCCCTTGATTTTCTCTTCAACCATGGATGTGATTTTAGACTTGTAGCCCCCTTTTTTTTTTAATTCTTTTTAGCTTTTAACAAGTCACATCCTTTCCTCTCTTTTTCAACATCAAACTCTTTTCATACCAATTTTTCTTTTGGTTTCCTCTTTCATAGCCACCCTCAACTTTATGGATTTTCCATTGGTTGAGGTGCACAATACTCGATATCGGGTCAGGGCCAAGATTGAAGTTACTTTTTACATTAGCCACCCTCAACTTAGGCTTTGGCCTAAGTCGAGGTGCACATGTCCAAGGAGGGACCGGGGCCAACATAGTTGATTATGGGAAGGTGAGTTCAGGGTTTAGAAAGAAATGGTTTAATTTTAGGCTCAAAGGGAGCATTTATTTCATTTGGTTGGATCCTTCTTTTAGGCAATTTGTGGACTTATCAGAACAAGGACCTATGATCACTTCCTAACCTCTAGATTGAATTGTCTTAGCAGAATTAACCGAGCAAGTTCTAGTTTTTCACAAAAACTGTTTGAACAATCTTCTATTCTCACGCGCTCTTGGCATATAGTTTTATTATTAGATTACCAGATTACCTAGTTCAAGTTTCAGCTTAAGTCATGCCATCAAGTTGATTCATTATCATGTCATACTCAGAGCCAACACATTCAACTTGTCTTAGCCTACCAATTCTAGCACACATCACAAAATTTGGATAGGTATATTTTTCATAAGCCATCGTGCTTCATTCTTTTTTTCATGCTTCTATACATACAATCCTAACACATGCCGGTTCAATAGAAATTAAACAGTCTCTTGGGGAAAAAGAACATAGGCAAGAAAACCCCAAGAGAGGAGTTATGAGTCGGGTTACTCAGACTTCACCCTATCACTCACAATCCATTTACCCCACCCTAACAAAAATAGATGTGATTGTCCCCAATGCATACAGGAACATTAAAAGATAATGGATTGGGTGAAGCAATATTGTGGCGCATAGCGCCGACGACTCATGAACGAGGGGGTGGGTCCTGTTTCCCGGAGCTCGCCGGAACAATAGATGGGTCACCCTCAGTAGTTCCCACATCATCCATCATAGCACCATCAGTGGTGCTCACAACATCCCTCACAACAGGTGGGACCTCTACAACTGGGGCAGAACTCGATGCCTCTGCAACACACTCACGCACCCTCCACTGGCTCAACTCTTCATCTAAAATTGAAGCCTTCCTAGACTCCTTCTCCTACCTACGCTGTCTCTTTTGAGCTTTTTCCTCCTCAGTATGACTAGAACGGTGCCTCTTACCTTTGGCATGTGTATGCTTAGGCCCCTTCTCGGCGGTCCCACTGAATAAAGCATTCAACACCGTATCATCAGCCAATGCAGTAGATGCAACCTGAGGCTCAACTGTAGGGGTGGCAAGAATGGCAACAACATTGGTCCGGAGACTGGATAACTCAGCCTACAAAGAGGATAGATCTATGGTCGGGGCTGACCGCTCGAGGACTCGCAATTTAAAGGCATCAAGACGCTTAATAACAGCCTAGACCTTCCGGTCAATCATGCCCTCCATCCTTCGCTCCATTCTGGCCTCAGACTCGGCTATGGACTTTTTCATCCACGACTGGATGTGATTGCAGTAGTGTGGCCATCTGAGCCTCTTAATTTCTATACTCTGGCCAACGGGACAACAGTAGTTCCTAACTGTGCTGTGGATTGGGATGAACTAGGAGCCATACTAGCGGCCTGGGAAGAGGAGGCCGGGACAGTATTAGAGTGATCTGGTATAATGGGGTCACCGCCCTATGCCTGCCCCACCGTGTCTGCAAGATCTGCGCCCAAGGGAGGTACCTCAACCTGGGGATCTTTGTGAGGTGCTGCCACATTAGCCTCATCTCGGATGAGGCCTATATCCAAAGTCTGGTAGGGTGGATCAATCTATCACAATGACAGAACGACACTCCAGAGTCCTTGCACAAATGGAAACTCAAATATGGAAAGGGGTAAGTAGTGGAGGTCTTGTATGCCCTCTCGTGAATCTCTTCCAGCAGCATGCAGGCAAAGTCAATCTCCACTCCTGCTACTAATGCTGGAACCATGATCGCTCTGTCCCAAGTGAGTTGGTTGTCAGCTTTTGTAGGCGACACTTTGTTACGCACCAACAACCAGAAGAACTTGGCCGCAAAATTTAATGTGGCCTTTCGGATACCCAGCCATGGTGTAGAGACCCACTCCGCACACTAGTCATCTACAACAATGTACTTAGCCAACCATAGTATAACAACCTTTCGCTGCTCAGCATTCCTCTGGAAAGCACCGCTCCGCACGATGTCCCATCTGTAATCAAACTCTGTTGTGTTTAGTGACCAAGAGTGACTTGTGGTCGGCCCATAAAGAAAGCGGCTGATGGTGGCCTGTGATATCTCTACCGGACAGCCTCAGACCATAGTGGAAGTGAGAGGATCTTGGGCTAAGGTCTTTGACTGCTTCGAGATCGACCTACGGAGAGTGGCAACATAGAAGGTGTAGAACTCCCTCACAATCTCCTCGTTATAAGTCCCTGGGTCTCCAGCCATCCAGTCTCACTCACTTGTGAAGGTTAAAAAGCCGGTGGATGTCAGGGAAAGTGTGGAAGCTCCCAGTGAGGACTCTACGCTCCTCTGTAATAAGTCGGGCCATCTTCTCTTTGTCATTCTTCATCTCGGCATCCCGATAAATTTGCCATTGGTCTTCTACACACCATCTATTTGGCTCGTCGTGTACTGGAGTAGGATCATCATTCCCTGGTGCAGGTACTGACTTCGAGCTAGTGGCCTCATCAGACAAGGCTGCTTGATCATTTTTACCTGACCCTGTGGCTGATTTAGCACTGGACCCTACATTATGGGTAGATTCGGACTCTGAAGCATGGCTAGACTCAGAGCCCAAAGCTTGGGCAGACTCGGAGCCAAACGTAGACCGATTAGCTGAACTGGAAGCAGCCCTAGTTGGTGACTCGATCAGTGTGTGCTTCTCATCAGACTGGGAGACAGTGACTACGTTGGGAATCACCTTCCGGGGGGTGCCTCTGGTGGTTCGGGGTGCAGTGGGAGAAGTTCTCGTGTTAGGAGGAACGTATGCTGGATCTTTTTCTGTGTCCATGTCCTCATCAATTAACCTGAAGCTAGGAGCAACATATTTTGACTTGCCCTATTTTGAGTAGGTGACTAGCTTCTTGGGTGCCATCGTACTTGTGAAGCGATATTAGTGCCAAAACTAACTCTAAACAAGCTAAAAAAATTATTAGAACTATACACGAATAGTAACAAAATCCCAAAAATTTTTTTAGACAGAAGTTACAGTAGTTATCCACGGAAGGGACCTACGGTCCGTAGACTGATCTACGGTCCGTGAAACCATTCCGTGGGTTAGAGGACCAATAATATAGATCGCAGATGGAAACCACGGATGTACAGAACGGTCCGTAGATTGATCTACGGACCGTAGTCCACATTCGTGGTTTCACACTTTGTGAAATTTTCAAGTGCATCAACCCACGAACCCAATCTACGGTCCGTAGATGGGGTATCGCGGATGCGATCTATGCTAGCTTTCAGCCATTCTTTATTTTCAAGTCCACATCTTAGACCATTTTCAACAATATCCTAGTCTAACGATACATTTCAATATTGAATCATGCTAGTGTGTTATTCTCAGGATTCCGATTAATCATTTTAATAAGTATTTAAGACAAACGTTGGAACCCTAAGTCGAAACGTACATATAGACTTATAATCACCTACAACAAAGCAACACAATCACTATCTATCTTTCCAAGGGTATTGTAACTTCCAATTTTATCATGCAATTTCATCTAACAATTACCCAAGGTCAAGACCCACTCCCGACTTTCTATATTAAATCGATGAACCAAAATTCAAAGTGAGGGGAAAGTCTATTACCTTACAAGCAACGAGGAGTGGGGTGATTTCGTGAAGATACTAGGCTTTGCAAGACCAAAGAATCACATCTTCGTTACTAACCCAACACCAGACCCTTTTGTGGAACATGAAATGAGTTGTATTCGGAATGGAAATGAATTGTGGGGATTATGGGGGAATGGAAGGGATGATGTTATGGGGGAGTTATGGAGTGATTTAGGGAGGTTATGGAATGGTTGAAACGGTTATAGAGTGAATGGGGGGGAAGTGGAAATGATTTGAAATTAGGGGAGTTTTAAATAAGGGGGTCCAGGTCGGGTCAGACAGAATTAGGGTTTGGACCCACTAGACCCCGTCTACAGTCCGTGAGTCGATATACGGTCCGTAGATTGGTACCGTAGATCACTCTTACACTTGGAAAAGTTTAGGGGCTTACCTGGGATCTACGGACACTATCCATGGTCCGTGGATAGAACGAAGAACCGTCGATGGGGTCCATAGACCTCTGCACCACACCATTTTCTGCAGCTTTTTCATAGCGTACCTGCACATCTAGCAACCATTAGGCTATTAATTTTTTTACATTTTCTGGACACTTTTTAGACATGGACCCTATGCTAATTCTAGCCAACACACTAAAAAAAACACTAAATTGATACAGAGACGCAATTAAACAAAGAAAACTACTAAATGAAAAACAGAAATCTATTTCTGGGTAGATTGTACATCTTGGGTTGCCTCCCAAGCAGCGCTAGATTTAACGTCACGGGACGATGCAAGTTTCTTGATTACTCAGACTTCATCAAGATTGTAGGCCTCAATCACTTCTTGCACACTTTCAGCATTTCCCAGATAGATCTTGATCCTTTGCCCGTTTACCATGAACCTTGTTCCTTCGCTATTCTCAAGCTCAACCGCTCCATGGGAGAGCACTTTTGTGAGCATAAATGGCCAAGTCCATTTGGACTTGAGTTTGCCTGGAAACAAGCGCAACCTAGAGTTGAATAGAAGCACAAGATCGCCAACCACAAATTCTCGCTTTTCAATTCTTTGTTCATGATACCGCTTCATCTTCTCTTTGTACAAGGCTGAACTTTCATAAGCTTTTAGGCGAAACTCATCAAGCATATTCAAGTCATTCATTCTTTGATTCGATGCGGCGCCCCAATCCAAATTTAGCTTCTTCATTGCCCACATCGCCTTATGCTCTAGCTCTACCGGTAAATGACAATATTTCCAATATACAAGTTTGTAAGGGGACATACCTATGGGGGTTTTGTATGCAGTGCGATAGGCCCATAGAGCATCATTAAGCTTCCTTGACCAATCCGTTCTATTAGCATTCACAGTCTTTGCCAAAATCTGTTTGATTTCTCTATTGGACACTTCAACTTGCCCACTAGTCTGTGGATGGAAAGAAGTGGCTACATTGTGGCGGACACCATATTTCTCAAGTAGTGCCTTGAACAACTTATTACAAAAGTGAGAACCTCCATCGCTGATAATCTCCCTCGGTGTACTGAATCTGGAGAAGATATTCTTTTTCAAGAATGCGGTGACACTTTTACCTTCATTGTTGGGGAGCGCAACTGCTTCCACCCACTTCTATACATAATCAATCGCAACAAGAATATACTTCATCCCATATGAACTCACAAATAGACCCATAAAGTCAATGCCCCATACATCAAACAACTCTATCACCAGTATAGGATTCATATGGAGTTCTTGCCGCTTTGAAATCCCTCCTTCTCTTTGGCAACGATCACAAGACTTGACGAAATCATGAGCATCTTAGTGGATGGTAGACCAGTAGTACCCACATTGCAAAATCTTATGCGCAGTCTGAATACCACTATGATGCCTACCAACAAGCGATGAGTGGCATGCTTCAAGTACACTCAACATCTCAACCTCGGGCACACAGCGACGAATAATCCCATCATCACAACTAAGATACAAGTAAGGCTCATCCCAAACGAATTTCTTCGCATCATGCATAAACTCTCTCCTTTGGTGAAAAGACAAGTCCGGGGGCACCAAATCGCTTGCCAAATAATTAGCAAAGTCTGCGAACCATGGAATCAAATCATGAGAAGCAGCCAATACCTGTTCATCTGGAAAAACATCATTAATTTCAGCCCTATCTCCAAGCTTTAGCATAACCTCTTCCTCTAATCTGGACAAGTGATCGGCAACTTGATTTTTTGTCCTTTTTCTATCTTTTACCACAAAATCAAACTGTTGCAGCAACAATACCCATCTAATCAATCTTGGTATTGCATCCTTTTTCACCATCAAATACCTCGATGCAGAATGATCAGTATGCACTATGACGCTAGTACCAAGCAAGTAGGATAGAAATTTCTCAAATGCAAAAACTACCGCAAGTTCTTGTTCGGTCCCAGTATAATTCTTCTGGGCCACATTTAGAACTTTGCTAGCATAGTAAATAGGGTGAAAATTTTACTCTTTCCTCTGTCCTAGTACCACACCAAGCGCCACTTCACTTGAATCACACATTACTTCAAATGGTTGTCCCCAATCAAGTGAAATAATGATAAGTGCAGTAACCAACTTCTCCTTCAACTCTCCAAATGCTCTCAGACAAGCATTATCCAAATCAAACTTATATTCCTTTTTGAGCTGTTTGCACAATGGGTGTGCAATTTTTGAAAAGTCTTTTATGAATCTCCTATAGAACCCAGCATGCCCAAGAAAACTTCTAACACCTTTTACAGAAATAGGTGGCGGAAAATTTTCTATTACCTCAACTCTAGCTCTATCAACCTCAATACCTTTCTCTAAAATTTGATAACCCAACACTATACCTTCTTTAACCATGAAATGACACTTCTCCCAATTTAGCACTAAGTTGCAGTCTTCACACCTTTTAAGCACCTCGGCCAAATGATCCAGACAACGATCAAAAGAATCACCTACAACTGAAAAATCATCCATGAACACTTCAATAGTGTCCTCCACCATATCAGAAAATATTGACATCATACAGCGCTGGAAGGTTGCTGGAGCATTGAACTGTAACGACTTGGAAAATGATAGAATGAACTAGAGCCTTGACGTTTGGGTTAGTGTGAGTTTAGGTTGATGTTTATGCTGTTTTAGAACTTAAATGGATCTAGGTAGGCATCCTAGGGTGCAAGCAAGGGCCTAGGCTAGCGAGTTAGGGTGAAAGAAGCCTTGTCCTTGGAAGGACTGTTTGGCGATAGGGCCGCTAGATCGCCTAAGGGGTTGGCGAGTCGCCCTTATGCCCTATGGTTGCCTAGTGGACTGCCCATTTGACCAGCCTTTAAGTGATCCCACTGGAATAGACGGGCAAAGGGCAAATTTTTAAAGTTACAACTTTTAGGGTCAACTTCAAATGATGATATCTTTTATCTAAAAATGAATTAGGTGGACCATTACCTCTCCAATTAAAGGTATCTGAGTCCTCTTTCCAACTCCACCAAGTTTGCCCTTTTCCGATCTATGAGTAAAAAGTTATGCCCAAAATAGTGAAGCACTGTCAAAAAGGACGAGCTTAGACGGGTTTAGTGAAAACTTTTAAGTTTTACTTTGTGGGTCCTTAATTATTTTCCTAAGTTGAGTCCCTATTATTATATGCCTTTCCTAGCAATTATAAAAACCTTCTAGACCGAAATTCTTCCATTTAAGTCACTCCAATTAGAATTAAAAAGAAACCCACCTCATCTCAAATATTTCTCTCTCTATAATGCTCCATTGAAGAAGGTCAAGAACTTGGAGCTAGGGCTTGGATTGAAGGTGGTTTCTTCATCAAATTCCTTGGGTAATCTTAACAATGGTATGATGACCCTTGATCCTTGATTATCTTTCCTTCAAGGAGTCCATTAAAAAGGGTTTCAAAAGTCTTCAAAGAACAAAACTTCTATTTTCTATTCTAGGTATGGGTTCATGGGTAAAATGTTTTCAAAGTCATTATATTGGTGAATTGAAGTTCTATTTATGATTTTAAGATGATTTTATATGAAACTTCTTCAAGAACCCATGTTTTCATTAAAAGCCTAGAATTTGCTTATGAAGTGGATTTAATGCCTATGATTTAATGTTGATGAAATTGTGTTTAGATTGTATTGTATTGTTGATTTATATGGTTTTCTATACCTATTTATGATGAATTGTTGGTATATGGATGAATTGAGGATTGTGGCCTTATGGGCAAGTTATGGGTGAATCATCTTGTGGTGATAGAATTGTTGGAAATCGAGTAATGGTGATTATGGCTTTGAAGGATGGTAAGTTGACTTAATCTCATATTATTAGTAGAATTGTTCTTGATGATGATCCACTTGAAAGGTGGAGGTGTTTACTTATTTTGTACATTGTGACCATGGCCTTGAAGGCATAGTAGGAGAAATTTAAGTGTTACATGGCATTTTATGAATGGACATTCAATGGAGCTAATGTGATCATGTTATGAACGTAAATGTGTTATTATTGAAAGACTTTTTCTTAATTTGACACTCATAAATGCTGATGATAGAATATGAAGGATTCTCCAATGTATTGCATATCTCGATTTGGTAGAGCTTGTGCATCCTTTTGTTGTTTAAATGATTATATTGTTGGTTGTTGAATCCTCGGATCGGTAGGATAGTAGCACGCTTCCACTCATGATAATAATGAACCTTGGAATCGGTAGGCTTATTGCACCCGTCCATTAATGATAGTAATGAACCTTGGAATCGGTAGGCCTATGGCACCTTTCCATGAAGGTTAATGATGAGACTTGAACCAGTAGGCCTATGGAACCCTTTCAAGAGGACTTAATGAGCTTTCCTAAATGAACCTTGAAACGGTAGGCTTAAAGCACCCTTTCACGTGTTAATGAATGTAATTTGGAGTTGGTAGGCCAATGGCACCTCTCATATGTGATAATGTCAAGGTAACGAACTATTCTATGGGAACGTAGGCTAAGCACCGAGTGGATTTGGTTAGATGGAAACTCCCCCAATGGTTAGGCATGAGTTTCAATGGTCATCTACCTTATCCCATAAACTATGTGCCCGCATAGGTAGCTAGTGGATCCATTAAGCTATATGTACCAGTCTTCCTTAGGCAAATAGACCACCTCTTTACTGTGTGGGGACTTATGACACTGGATTCCATGACAAGCTCTCATGATCTATGTCGGTTAAATGCTTACTTCCCATCATGTGAGATTTCATTATGGTTTCTTGATAGGTTCTACAAAGTGTAGGTAGTAGTATAGGATGCTACATATACATTGCACGAGTAGGCTTGGAGAGGATCATAGTGAGTTTCTCTAAAATCCTTATGTCTGTGACATAATATGCCCTAAATGAGGTTATTGAAGAATGTTGGCTCTCAAATGCCTAATATGAGGTGCATGCTATACTTGGGTTATATTATGAGTTATTTTCCCTTGTCATGTCTTAATTAATGATATACCTCTTATGTATGAATATTGTGCAAAGGTGACGGAAAGGAAGGATGAGTTTACTTTAGGTGACCTAAATGTGGTGCCCTAGTATGGATGGTGGTATGGGACGCTATCCATACATTGCACAAGGTATAACATAAGGGTTGCTTAAGGTGAAGGTCCAAGGTAAAGGTAAAGGTTTTCATGTTGATAAGTGTGATATTATGACTTACTTGATGTTTATGCTTGTCTTGTATGTCTCCTATTCAACTGTTCATGATATTTCTAAAAGTGGCAAAATGCATGGTTTCTAACCAAAATGTCCCTTTTAAAGCATGTTTTGCATGGTCATCATACTTGGTACATTTTGTGTACTAACCCATATTCTTCATATTTTTTTACTACAAGTGTAGGTTTCGGCAAGTGATCCCTCCTAGCTAGTTTGAAGTGTTGGATTGCTTTCCTCCAAGACTTGGTACGTCCTCATGGATTCGAGGAGAAGACTTTTAAGTTCTTTTGTTCATGTAATAGACACTTTTAGTTATTGTTTTGATTGTAAAGGGTTGTGTCCCTACTTATGTTTTGTTATTGTGTCTAAGATGGTCATGTGAGACTTAGACTTCCGCTGTGTGTTTTTAAAGTTGTTTTAATGAAGTTTGAATGTTTGGATGTAAATAAGTGTTTAATTCCGCACTATTATCATTATTGAATGCAATGAATGACTATGTGGCTTGTATAAGACCCCTTCGGGGTTGAGTACGCCTTGTTACGACTTAGGGGTGCTCCCAGGTCGTGACATGCACAACCCAAATAGCATTCGTTTGAAAGCAAAAGTCCCACAAGGGCAAGTGAAGGTGGTCTTCTCTTGGTCTTCTAGAGCTATAGAAATTTGATTGTAGCCCGAATACCCATCAAGAAAACAAGACCAACCCTCTCCTGCAAGTTTATCCAACATCTGGTTCATGAATGGCATATGAAAGTGGTCCTTTTATGTCCACGCATTCAACTTCCGGTAATCGATACAAACTCTCCATCCAGTCACAGGCCTCATTGGAACAAGCTCATTTCTTTCATTTGGAACCACAGTAATACCACCCTTTTTAGGTACACAATGCACAGGACACACCCAACTACTATCTGCAATAGGATAAATAACTCTCGCATCCAGCCACTTGATGGTCTCCTTTTTAACTACCTCTTGCATAGGTGGATTTAATCTTCTCTGGTGCTCGATACTGGGCTTATGATCTGGCATGAGTTGGATTTTATGAGAGCAAATACCGGGAAGAATCCCAATAATATCTGCAACGATCCACCCAATAGCTTGCTTGAACCTCTTGAATACAGTCACCAAGCACTCTACTTGTCTTGCATTCAAATCTGCTGCAATGACGATCGAAAAAGTATTCTCTCGGCCCAAGTATGCATACATCAAATTCGGTGGTAGAGCCTTATGCTCCACTTTCGGTGCCTCCACAATAGATGGTCTTGCAGGTGGGGACTCGCGATTCTTCATGTCTAACTCATACTTCTTTGGTTTGGACCGATATTCATACCTATCGAGTGCAGCTACCAACTCTTCAATACCATCACTATCAAAATTCATCATAACTGCTGCTAGTGCCTCAACACCGAGTCGCTCTTCAATTTGCACTTCTGTTCCACTCTCAACTCTGTAAGTTATAGCAGATACCGTTTGGAGCTCACCACTCTGCTTCATGGACCTACAAATATTGAAAGTTGCTACTTCATTATTCAGTATGAACTTCATCTGTCCCTTTTCCATATCAACCAACACACGCCCTGTGGTAAGAAATGGTCTCCCAAGGATGATGGGAACCTCAAAATCAACCTCACAGTCAAGAATCACAAAATCTACCGAAAAAATGAAAGAGTCCACTTTCACTAGCACATCATGGAGTACACCAATGGGCCTCTTCACAGTTCGATTGGCCATTAGTAACCGCATTGTAGTGGGTTTTGGGTCCCCTATACCCAACTTCTTGTAGATAGACAATGGCATGAGGTTGATGCTAGCACCAAGATCACACAATGCCTTAGCAAAGTGTAACAACCCTATAGTACATGGGATCGTGAAAGCACCAGGGTCTTCCTTCTTCTGCACAAGAGATCTTGTAGCAATAGTGCTACAATGCTGCAATCTATCATCATCTTCAAAACTCACAGACCTCTTATTTGTTACCATATCTTTCATAAACTTTGCATACCTATGCATTTGCTCCAAAGATTCTATCAATGGAACGTTGATGGAAAGTTGCTTCAACATAGTAATAAACCTGCGATATTTACTATCTTCAGTCTTCTTCAGTAATCTCTATGGAAAAGGTGCTGGAGGTCTAGGTATGGGGACCACTTTCTGAGATATCTCCACTTTTTCTCTGTCGCATTCTCGAACTTTTCTCTAATCTCTACCACATCATCTTCCTTTCTAATCTCAACCTCCACCATAGATGGCATAAGTGGATCAATGGTTTGCTTACCCCCTCGAGTAGTAACTGCCATATAATGACCGCCATTCTTTAGATTCTGGATAGTGTTGCTAGGAAGAGTACCAGGTTGACGTGGGTTCACTGTAGTAGACAACTGAGTCATCTGCTGCTCTAGGTGCTTTATTGACACTGCATGGGCATCAATCTTTTGACCAATACCAGACAAGTCATTTCTCATCTCCTTCACATTCTCATCAGTGGTATCAAACCTTCTCATCATCTTCTACATCATATCTTCAATACGCGCCATGTTGCCCCTAACTTCCCTAGTACCAGATTTCCAATTTTGAGGGGGAACATAAGGTCCAACTCGATCGTTTCTAGTGCCATAGCTATTTCAGTTGTAGTTGTTGTCGCGATTGAAGTTCCCATCCCGGACATATTGGCCCTCTCAGTTGTAATTTTCATAGTTCTGACCTTGGTTTCCTTGACCTTGGCGCCAATTTTCTGTGTTGGGTCCTTGGGCATTTGGTCGGAAACCCCCCGTCTGATCATTCATATCATAAGCATCCTCTTCATAGTAACACTCTTCCACTAGTGGTGGAGTTCTAGTCAAGTAGTTCACATCATTTACCTTTTCTGCTCCTCCGCTCACATGATTCAATACCAACCCTAACTCGGTCTTCATTTGAGCCATCTCTTCATGAATCTCATCTGCAGACTGGTTGTTTGTAGCATGAACGACAAATGTGTTTCTCCTAGTATCCGACCTCCTAGTGCTCTATGCTTTATTGTTGCGAGAGATCTTCTCCAGCTTTTATTTGATCTGTGTGTATGTGCACTCACCATATGAACCTCCAGCAATAATATCAAGCACTACTTTATTGTTATCATCTTGACCTCGATAGAAATATTCCTTCAGCGAATCATCATCAATACGGTGATCCGGAACACCTCTTATGAACGAAGTGAATCTGTCCCATGACCTATTCACAGACTCTCCAGGTAATGCCACAAAATTATTGACCCTATCTTTGTGTTTGAGCTTCTTGGACACTAGATAATACCTTGCTAAGAACACATCGCTAAGTTGGTTCCATGTATAGATTGAGTTATAAGGAAGCTCAATGAACTATATAGCAGTATTGCCTGTCAGTGATAGAGGGAACACTCGCAATCCGATGACATCCATATCCAAGTCTGGTCGACCTACACAACCCTTGCAAACCACCCTTATCTTGGCTATGTGGGCATGTGGGTCCTTCGATGGCAACCCTAAGAACAAGCCCCTCGCTGTAAGCATCTGCATTAAGCTACTGGTTACCACAAATGTGTGCCCCAGAGGCAAATGGGGTAAGACTAGAGGTCCATCAGAGCCAGCAATATTGACATTGCCCTTGTAGCTGTCATGCAGTTGTGGGCCTGGTGGACCGTGCACCCTCACTGCATTTCCCAATTGATTTTCAGCTAGACCCCGATTTTCCCCACCAACTACTCTCGGCTGTTGTAAGTCAACTGGATCACCAAGATTTACTCCGATAGGATTAACTGGAATTCCTTGATTGTTCATTCTTCACAAAGTTCTGTTCAACTCTGGATCGTAAGGAGTAAGTGGTTCACATTGGCTCCGTGTCCTTGGCATACACTAGAGTCAGAACCTGAGAGAGACAAAAACAAAAAGGAAAAGTAAAATTAGGAAATATTTTACTAAAGTTCAATAATGTAGTTAAAATTAATATAAAAGCCAAATTTCCCCGACAGCACCGCCAAAATTTGATACGCTTAAATTACACCTTCCTAAAAAAGCGTAAGCGATTGCTATCAAGTAAAGAACCCAACTTGTAGGTTGGGGTCGATCCCACAATGGTTTAGACTTAACTTTAACCTACACTTATATTCATTTAGTCAAATTACTTCAAGAAACAAGTAATTAAAAAGGGGGGATTTGTGAAATAAATTGTAAGAATTCAATAAGTAATCAGTAAGCAAAAGTCAATTTTTTTTGTTGTTATCAAGATGAGAGAATTAGCTAGAGTATACGTGTTCACCACAAGCTCATAACTCAGTAATCCTAGTAATAACAATCCTTTCCTAGTGTATTACATGCAAACTGATAAGTTAGGTATCTCTAAATCCTTGGTCCGGCATGTAGAGAATTTCACCCCGCACCTTGGTCCGGCTACGTGTGTATAATTTACTAACCCTTACCTTTACCTCATATTAGACATCATAATCGATGTTTGGCTTAGTTATTGCTTCGCACCAATCGACACTAGCCTATTAGATTGTATCACACTAAATCTATGTTGATAATTCTTTTCTCGTTGATTACCCCCTTGGTCCGGCAAGTAGTAACGAGGCACGTTCTAACGTTGGCCACTGTTAAAAAGACTTCTAAATGAAACAATTATCAATGCATGCGAAACACTATTTCAGAATTGCTTATTTAAAATTCATACTTTGTTAATCGCTCATGGATCCCACAACCCTAGTTGTGGTGTTTAGGTACCTATTATCATATGAACACAATTAGAATCTTCCAAAATCAGGTACTGCAACCCTCATAGTATCAATCTACAGATCAACAGTACGGTCCGTAGATCAATCAACGGACCATCAATGGCCACCGTGGTTCCATCCTTGGTCAAATTTCCCTGATTTACCTTCCCTACCTTGCATGCTTATCTACGGCCATCACCTACAGAGCGTCAATGGACCTACGGTCCGTAGATACCCTTTTCTGCAGTTCTTTCAGCTCTCTCTTTACTTCCGCACCTGAACAACTTTCCTGCAAAATATGACAAAAACACATAAAAATCAATACAAAAAGGCGATAGACACACACAAATTGTAAGTGAAATGTATCAGAAATACCATAAACTCACGGTATATCATTCTTCAACAGGCTTATGGTCGCAGATTCAAGGTCTACTCATGGTTCTGTATTGACTTGATATGGGATTCTTCAATAGCCTTGTGGTAGCAGATTCATGGTCTAATAATGTTGCTCTATTATTAGTCACAGATTCAAGGTGTGGTCATTTTATCTATAACCATACTTCATGATTTGGGCTCTTTATCCTCCGCGAAGTTGATACATATCAACTTGATCCTTCTGGTTCTTTTGGGAGGCCTTTTTCGCGGTTTGAGGTATGGGCTATGCACTCTCCAGCTCTGGATTCATTAGACTTTCTTTTTAGTAGTTGTGGCTATTCTACGTACCCATCATACTTGTGGGGTCCTTCAGTTTTTTTATTTAAACTTGCGCATGAGTGTACCTTCTAGCTTATTGGTGTCTAGTGAGGTTTTAGTTAGTTATTTACTTATTTCATTTAAGTTCTTTTCTACACTTGTGTAGTTCTGTTAGAATTCCGGTATTTAACTTACGTTGTGTTAAATCACCGCTTTTCATATTGCCTTTACTTTTCTTGCTCACCCGACCTATGATTCCTACTGAGTACCTATTGTTTTAGTACTCATGCTACTCTCTGCATCTATTTTATGATGCAGGTCTGAGCACCAGCTATCAACATTGAGTTTGAGCCATCAGTTGCTGTACTGAGAAGTGAGGGTGAGCACATGGTGACACGACCCAAACACAGACATGATGACACTTGTGTTACCCATCAATACAAGTCAGCCTAAGACCTAACGAATTAAGAAAAATGCGAAAGTAAAACATAATGAAAGATTAATTTAATTTCAAAGTCGTGGATAACATAACTCAAATATCATCCTTTAAGGTTATCACCTGCTCCAAATTTCCCTCAACTCTATCACGCTCTCAATCTGATCGGTAAGGATATTAAGTCTTAGCACATAACTAGTTTATACTGTTCACTGTCCCGCCATCTTAGTCCATAAGGAGTAAAGGAAGCCTGAATGGATGAAGAGATTATAGTAGGGACATCCCTCTCAAGGTGAGAGGCTCTCACATCCATCGAGTGTGCAAGATTACTTATCCAGTAAAGCATGGCCTGTGTCATTGGGGCCGGGATGTAGAAGAAGCTACAATATAAGTAGATGGGGTAAGTGTACCTGAAGGCTTTGTATTAGGAGAAGAAGGTGTAGGATAAAACTCCAGAGACTCTATATCAACAATCTGAGTAGTGTCTACCGGTCCCGGCTTATTC
The DNA here is from genome assembly GCF_019186545.1 of Solanum stenotomum. NCBI lineage: Eukaryota > Viridiplantae > Streptophyta > Magnoliopsida > Solanales > Solanaceae > Solanum > Solanum stenotomum. The sequence goes on from NC_064282.1 coordinate 38,745,970, forward strand.
CTTACAACATCATCTCTCAAATAATCAGCCAAAACCCTCCATATACCACTAGATGATGCCAGAGTGACTCTAACACCAGTCACCTCCACAAATGGGACCCCAAACCTCTGACATAATGAGGTGATCAATGCCAGAAAGGGAAACAAAGTCTGCTGCTATGTAGCTCGGAGGATAATCTCCATGAAAATGATAGAGCCCATATCCAAATGTTACCTATCAATAATACACCCTAAAAAAGCAACTTTTGCATGCTGGAGAATTGACTCGTTCTGTGATGGCATCGAAGTGGTGTTGATGAATATAAACCAATACCAAACAACAATATTTAGGTCTTTCTTTTCAATCTCAACACCCTTCTCAATCCATGGTGGTGTAGCATCAGCTAAAAGTGGGGCAAGCCACACCTGCAAACTATGAAGAGATTGCAAAAGCTTGTTACTGAAAGTTTCATGGCCTATCATCTCACAACCAAGTGCATCATTAATTGCAATCACTCCACATGGGACCATTTTCCCACAAACTTCAACTATGGAGATCGGTTAAAAAACTAACCCCATCTTCTTCTTCTTCTTTGTTAATAAATGGTCGTAGACCTCATAGAACTTTCATATCCAAGTCGGCACATAAGAATCCTGAGCTTGGGTGAATCTCTCGAAATAATGAAATTGTATTGTCTACCACACATCGGGTATCTATCAACCACCCCATCAATTGGGAGTCTTTTCTCCTCCAGAATAGTTCACAACCCAGTAGCTTTTAACCAGTTCATAGATATGAGCGCCACTATTGGGACCACCTAGGGCACCACTTTGGCTAGTGTATCATGCAAAGCCATGGAGCGTATTTCAGTGTGCCTTCTCTTAGTGTCTCGAGTCTCAACAATTGGCCTATGTACTAGGGTAGTGGAGCCCTCAACTTCTTCCTCGTCCTCCTTACCATTATTCCATGAAACATAAAGGGGTTCAGATTCAAACGTAGTCTCTTTAGCGAGAGTTTCAACAACTTTCTTCTTACCTCTATCCCCCGGAGTTGCAGCAGCTTTCCTCTTTCCTCTCTAACTCACACACTCAGACTTGCATTGAGTGGGTTGTGGATGTTCACTAGGTTTAGAAATCACCACCTATGTTTTCCTTCTTTGAGGTGGAGGAGCATTTGGAGGGTTACTTTGTACTATGGGAACCTTAAGATGAGACAGTTGTGCATTGCATAACATAAACAACACATATCAGGTGAAGGGCTAGTTAAAATCAAATAAAACCGAAACTTAAAAAAATGGTCTCATGTACGCCGACTAGGTCGGTGACTCGCCAAGAGGGTTTAGGGAGCCAGCGTGGGCTCTCCAAAACAATCACAAATGACTGGCAGATTTTTAAATCAGAAAGGCAAGATGAATTTTTGTTCCGCGAGGTACCATGTCATTTGACGAACTAAAAGTAGCTCACCAAATTTGAATGGGATGACTGGCAGGATTTCAAGTCCAAAAGGTAAGCAAGCAACCGGATTGGTGAGTCACCGATGACATTCACTGAACTACAAGTAGCTCGCCAATATTTTCTCGGGTGACTGGAAAGATTCAACACACAAAGGCGAGTTGGGGGATCAGAGGATGACACGTTGAATGGCTTGGCGAGCTTAATGCAGCTTGCCGAATAGGAAATTAACAAACTCCAACCCAATTTTCATAAATTTAACCCAATATTTCTACAACAATCAAATTACACACAATTAAAAGAAATATAAGGTTAGCCACAATTATTCAATCACCCGGTACTAATAATTCCCCACAAATCAAATAGGAAATAATAAAATGACAATTGGTCCCTAAGATTGATGTCACCTAATATATCATTGAACCAAATCAAGTCATTTTATTGAATTCAAATTACTTAGACTTCACCCAAACAAAAAACATTCAAGACCCAGTATAAAGCATGAATCAATTTAATAAATATTCTATCCAATACCCAAAAACATTAAACCCAACATGAACAATTTAAAATAAAATTTATGACTATACAATTATCACATTTCAACGCATGAATCAACATAGATACAAGGCCATAATGAATTCATACCCACTATCACATGAATTAAATTAGAGAAGGAAGAATTATAATCAAGAAACCAACCTCTTTATTAAACAAATGAGACACAAGAGAGAAAAATGATGTGGTAGATTTGAATTCAGACAAAAGCACGATAATAGTTGCACGAATATAAAATTAAGAGAACAATACTTAAGAGTGTTTATATGAATGCTAGGAAGAAGAAACGTTTGAAAATATGAAAGGTTGGCATTTAAATGGTCAAAAGATACTTGGACTTTGAATTGACAGTCTTTTTGGGGATAAGCGATTAACACCACCGACCTATTTGGGGACTCACATAAGGAGTTGAATCTCACCAAAATGAACTGCGTTGACTAAGAAATGTGAGCATCTAATTGGAGTTATCAACCGGGCTAACCAAAAACACTCGGTGAAACGCTAAGAAAAGAGTCCCTCACCAAATTCATTTGAGAGGACTCGCAAGATTCGTCTTCAGAAGTGTGAGCCGAGAGGGGCTTGCCAAATAGGTTCGGTGGGTCACAAATTGAGCTTTCCCTCACCAATTGTTACTTTACCTACTGGAAGGATTTTGGATCTAGAACAAGAGCCAATATGGGCTCGTCTACAACACTTGGAAAATCTCCAAGTGAAGATACCTTCATGCCAACTTGCCCTTTACTTTGGTACTTTACTTTAACCTACACAATCAAAACACATTATAGAAAATGACTAAACACTTGGGTTGCTTCCCAGGAAATACCTTAGTTTACATCATGGCATGACGTGGACATGCTTTCAAGCACCATTCAAGTACACTATTTTAATCAACCCAACATAAGGACCTTTCCTAAAGTAAAACTTCAATCTTTACCCATTTACTTTGAACATAGAGACATCTTAACTTTTAACATCTATCGCTCAATTTGAAACACACGAGCTTCCTTAAGTAGCCATGACCACTTCAATTTCAACTTTTCCACAAAGAGTCTCAACAAAGAGTTAAAGTGCAACACAAGGTTACCCACCCAAAACAATAGTGTAGGATTTTTGAAATGACCCTCTAGGTCATTTTCTTTATTTTCCATTCTTCTTAGTGTTTAGAGATTTTCTGTATTGACCCAAATTTCTTATAACTTACAGGAACCAATAGTTCGGTCACCATGTAGTTCATTTGTGTTTTGTGGAAGTTTCTTTGTTTTGGAGCCTTTGAAACTTTAACGATTGACTTCGGTCAAAAGTTCATGAAGACTGCCACATATTGCAATTTTGATGGTTTCATAAGTTTCAGAAGGGCCATTTTAGGCTAGGTCCATGGTTGATTTGGGCTTAGAGGCATATGGTGTGAGTTTGTGTCATTAGGCATTTTATTAGTTTTGGAATGTTGAGTTTGTTCTAGAATTACCTTTCGTGTGGTTCCCGAGGCTTCTGAGCTCATTTCGAGCCCCCTTATGGAAGTTGCCTAAAATAGAGCTTGGATCTAGCACACAATTTTTGTTGAAATAGCTTCGGATGGAAGTATTTATGGTTCATTTGAGTTAGAAATGGAAAATTTAGTGCGGTTGTATATTTGGTGTTAGAGAATTTAGTGCGGTTGTATATTTGGTGTTGCAGGTGCAGACTTTGACCAGAATTTCTGTTATTGAAATTTCAAAAATAAGTTTTAATCGTCATTTTCTAACATGATTTCTTGAGCTATACAGATCTAATTGAGCTACTTTCAGTATCGTTGGTTCAGGTTTTGCATGGCTATGCATTGGAGTGATCACAGAAGAATGTAGGTGATGAGTCCGAGATTTGGACTCATTTAGGGCTTCGTTTTGATAGCATAAGTGTCCTCAGATGCCCAATTTATGCCCTAAACTGATGTTAAACAGTTGATTTGCAGCATTACAGGCTAAGGAGAAAGGCAAGGACACTACTGAACAAAAAGAACTAACAAGCTAGAGAAGTGAGGAAAAGTAATCCTGGTGATTGCCAAGACCACTCGGTGAACCACCGAGTGGCTCTTTAGCCTGCCCAATTTTATAGCACACTACTTCTGAGACAAGATAAATTGGGTGAATAATGTCCGTATTGGTGAATCAAAAATAGGATCGATGAAGAGGGATTAGTCCGCCGAAATTTATAGGACTTCCATTGAGGAGGCAAGATGAACGACGATCAAAAGAAGCAAAGAGTCAATGACAGAGCCGATTAGCGATCCTAATAGAGACCGCCGAAAGTTACAGTGTGAAATAGATGAAAACTTGAGCGTAGAGGGTGATGTAGAGGAGCGATTGGCGACTCGCCAATCGATCGGCGAAGCCCGACTTAATACGTAGAGATACTCCAAAGGCCAAATTTCGAAAGAGTATAAATTGATTTTTTAAATGATAAAAGGCATCCAAACATTGTGAAAACTAAGTCTTAAAACGAAAATTGTGTTCTTGTTGGTTTTTGAAGCAATTTTCAAGTAGATTTCGAGTGGGTTTTGTACTTGAAGCTAATTCTACTCACTAGAAGTTTGGGAAATCAATACACAGCCAAGGAGCATGTAATAGGTGTTGAATTTTCACTTTTTATAATGACTAGCTAAAAACCCCATTCTTGGGGGTTTGACCATGTGATTAATTGCTTAATTTAGCTAATAGGTGTTAGAAATTATTGATTGTTTTGCTAATTCGAAGTGGGTCTGATTTATTCTTGCTGTTATTTTGTTGTATTAAATGTTTATTTCAATATTGTTTGGTGTTTTATGCTTGCTTGAGAGAGAGGTTTAAAAAAAGGCAATATATTAGCATTTGTAGTGATTAGGCTATTGTGGGTTCAACTTGAGATAGTGAATCCTAAGTCCCGTTGTACTTATCTAGCTCGAGAGAGTTGATGGAGTGAGGTTGTGGACTGGTCTTTGTGTTTAGTCTGTTGAGGTTCGAGAGAACTCAATTGAAACGAGGTAGTTGTTTGAGAGAAAGCTACCTCATCTTAGGTCCATTCTACCCATGAAGAATTAGTAACTTTTAGTAATTAGCTAACATCCATTTGGCATAATCGACAGTTGATCGGTCATTCCCCCAAGTATCTCTAAATCATTTGATTACCCTTGTTATTTGTTATTGTTTTGTTTGCTGATTGATATCTAATCTCCCCAATCTGACAATTATGTCACCCTTTTGACTTGATTAAGTAATTTCGACAACTTGTACTCCTAGAATCAATTGAATCACCTTTGATACTTCATAATTGGGTTCAAGCTTATACCACTCCTTGTGGGTTCGACCTCAACTCTTTGTTGGGTTTTATACTAATTAATGATCATCTAAACCTATAATCGTATGAGGTATATTTGAGATGTTAATCAAAATGGCGCCGCTGTCGGGGAGTGGTGTTATTTAGAATTCTATTGTTGAATTGGAATTGTGATTTTTTTGTGTTGTAGTTGAATCAACTTATCGCTTATTGTGAGCTGCTTGTGATCAAGTGAAAGGATGAATGCAAATGAAGTTCCATTGGGGGGTTGCTATTCAACTACCCCCAATAATAGATTATGTTGAGTTTTACGTGACAAACCTAATGCTACACCTGTTACAAGATAAAGGCATATTTGAGGGACTTGATCATGAGAACCCCCATGAGAATATTCGTAATATCATGGAAGTGTGCAGCCCGTTGTCACTCAAGGATGTTACACAAGAATCAATTTGGTTCCGGTTATTCCCGTTTTCTCTAATAGGAGATGCAACCATGTGGCTGGCAGAGCTACCAAGGGACTCCATTTTATCATGGGACGATCTTACCAATGCATTCTATGCAAGGTTCTTTCCACCCTCAAAGATGGCGAAGTTGCGTGACAACATCCAAAACTTCAAGAGAGTAGAAGAAGAACCGATTGATGAGACTTGGCTGACATATCACAAGCTGCTACTACAATGCCCTACTCATGGGCTAGCCGGGTGATGTGATACTTCAATATTTTTACAAGAGCTTACACTCAGTGAACAAAGGAGTAGCTGACTGTAACGACCCAGAAAATTAGTAAGTGAACTAGAGCCTAAACGTGAGGTTTAACATCAAGGGATAAGAGTTTTGGGTGAAGGCCATGGCTAGGGGGCCAAGGCTGCCTAAGAACTAGGCCTAGCCACTGCCCACCATGACCATGAGGGTCTTCACGACCCGTGGTGGCCACCACAAGTCGTGGTGCCACCCGTGGTTGGCATGGCAGTGTCCCCTAATAAGGTGCCAAGTCAAGGCTCCCCTTCACGAGCCACTTCACGGCTCGTGGTCATGACCACGGGCCATGGGAAGGATTGTGGGGTTTCCTTGGCCTCATGGGAGAAATGTCATGTTGAAGGAGATACTGGTCAAGGGAATACGGGCACCACCACAGGCCGTGGTGCCCTTAACGAGGCGTGAGGTGGTCATGAAGATCATTTAGGCGCAAGGGAGGCAAGACTTCAACGCCTTGACACTGCCTCAAGACCACGACCTTCACCACGACTCGTGGTCTTGACCACAGATTGTGAGAGGTCTCGTGGTCTTGCCTTGACCTCATGGGAGGCATGACAAGTTGAGGAGGCTACTGCACTAGGGACCACATGCACCACCATGAGCCGTAGTCCCCTTAATGAGCCGTCAAAGTGGGCGTGCTCCCTGACGGGGGCTGCCTAAGTTGAGGGTTATTAGGTAATTTCCTTTTAATTAATTATTGTGTGGTGTCATTTTTATTTGTTTTATATCACTTATATATATAGTTTTAAGTCTTAAAACACTTCATCTACTCCTTTATTCTCCTAAACCCAAATCAAATCAAAAGTTCTTCTCCTTCCCAATATTTCTCTCTCTAAAACTCAAGGAAGAAGAAGGGAGCATTGAGGCTAGGTTTTGTGGATTCAAGGTGTTTAATCCTCAAATTTCTTGGGGATTCACAAGAAAGGTATGGTAGTCTTCATCCTTGACTAAGTTTCATTCAAGGAGCCAATTTCAAAACATGATTTTAAGTTCCAAATTTACCCAAAAACCTAGGATTTTCAATCTATGCAAGGGTTCAATTCCAAATGTTTTCAAAAGGATCATATTTTATGAATCATGGTTTAATTTATGATTGAATGGTGAATCAAGTTGATTTTTCCCTTGAATCCATTTTTTCCCCAAAATTCTAAGTTGTGATTTGTGATTGGGAATTGATTGATCATGAAAGTATATGTTGAATTTTTATGATTATATTGATTTAGATTACTGTAATTATGCTATTATTCATGCCTAATTGTAGTATTTTAAGTTGTGTGGGTGAATGTGATCCATGGCCTTGAAAGGCAAAGTATGAAGGCTAATGTATGATCATGATGTGAAGTGTGTACATGTGAATTCAATGAAAGTATTATGATCTCGTTTAGAATGCAATGGTGGTGGTGTTGAAAGGTGATTCTCACATACACACACTCATGAATGAATAATGAATGAAGTTTCTATGAATATGTTAATAGTGATGTATTGATTAAAAGGCTATTCTCAATTATACACTAATGAATGATAATGACATGTTGTGAAAGGAATATGGGGATTCTTAGTGGAAAGGCTATTATCATATTTGAATCTTTGAGCTATCTTGATGAAGGAATGTAGGGTTTTAGATGGATACTCATCCATGAGTTGAGGCGGGGTATCTAGTAACTATCTCTTATCCCATAATAATGAACTAAAGTAATGAATGTTAAGTACTCCATGGGGAATAATGCTAAGCCCTGAGTGGATATGAATTGAGATGGATGCTTATCTGTGAGTTGAGGCGTGGTATCTAGTATTTATATCTAGCGATGGATGCTCATCCGTGAGTTGCGGCGGGGTACCTAGTAGCAATCTACTTATCCCATAACTATGTGCCCACATAGGATATTAACTAGTGGATCAACCTAAGCTAAAAAGTAATGGTCCTACCTTAGGCAAGTAGGAACCCCTTATCCGGTGAGGTGACACTGGAATTCCATGAATTGCTCACATGGTCTGTGTCGGTTAAGGCTTACCCCCACAAAGAATGTTAATGAACTATGGCTTCTCAAGAATGCACTACCTAATGTGGGTGGTAGTATGGGATGCCATCCATACATTGCACAAGAAGGCTTCGAGAGTAGTCATGGTGTGTTCCTTTATGATATAATGTTAAATGAAATGAATGTGCTCTTATGATGATCCTAATGATAATGTTGGATTAATGTCTAATGAATGAAGGTGCTCTTAATAAAGCTAATCAAGAATGTTGACTAATGTGCTTAATGTAATGATGTATGCTTTACTTGGATTGTATTATGAGTTACTTTCTTGTCATGACTTATTGAATATTAATATGCCTTTTCTATGGTGGCTTCAAAGAAGTTCTTAGTGTGAGTAGTAGTATGGGATGCTATTCATACATTGCACAAGATGACTTAGAGTTTCCCTAGATGACTGTCCTAATGTGTTGATATGATTTATGAAATGTTTATGTTCCTTATGTATGAGTATTGTTTAAGGATGGAAGGATGAATGGTAAGCTCACTTTTGGTGGCCTTGATGTGGTACTTGACGTGGATGGTGGTATGGGATGCTATTGATANATGATTTCAAGTTCCAAATTTACCCAAAAACCTAGGGTTTTCAATCTATGCATGGATTCAATTCCAAATGTTTTCAAAAGGCTCATATTTTATGAGTCATGGTTTAATTGATGATTTAATGGTGAATTAAGTTGATTTTTCCCTTGAACCCATGTTTTTCCCCAAAATTCTGAGTTGTGATTGGAAATTGATTGATCATGTAAGTATGTTGAATTGTTTATGTTTATATTGATTTAGATTGTTGAAATTATGCTATTACTCATGACTAATTGTAGTATTTTAAGGTGTGTGGGTGAATGTGATCCATGGCCTTGAAAGGCAAAGTAAGAAGGTTAATGTATGATCATGATGTGAAGTATATGCATGTGAATTCAATGAAAGTATTATGATCTCGTTTATAATGCAATGATGGTGCTGTTAAAAGGTCATTCTCACATACACACACACACTCATGAATGAATAATGAATGGAGTTTCAATGAATACGTTAATAATGATGTGTTGATTGAAAGGCTATTCTTAATTGTATACTGATGAATGATAATGACATGTTGTGAAAGGATTTTCTCATAATATGGGGATTCTTAGTTGAAAGACTATTACCATCTTTGAATCTATGAGCTATCTTGATGAATGAATGTTGGGTTTGAGATGGATACTCATCCATGAGTTGAGGCGGGATATCTAGTAACATTCTTTTATCCCATAATAATGAACTAAAGTAATGAATGTTAAGTACTCCGTGGGGAATAATGCTAAGCACCGAGTGGATATGAATTGAGATAGACGCTCATTCGTGAGTTGAGGCGGGCTATCTAGTAGCAATCTCTAGGGATGGATGCTCATCCGTGGGTTGAGGCGGGGTATCTAGTGGCAATCTCTTTATCCCATAACTATGTGCCCATATAGGATATTAGCTAGTGGATCCACCTAAGTTAAAAAGTAATGGTCCTACTTTAGGCAAGTAGGAATCCCTTATCCGGTGAAGGTGACACCGAGATTCCATGAATTGCTCACATGGTCTATGTCGGTTAAGGCTTACCTCCACAAAGAATGTTAATGAACTATGGCTTCTCAAGAATGCACTACATAGTGTGGCTGGTAGTATGGGATGCCATCCATGCATTGGACAAGTAGGATTCAAAAGTAATCATGGTGTGTTCCTTTATGATATAATGTTAAATGACATGAATGTGCTCTTATGATGATGCTAATGTGAATGTTGGTTTAATGTCTAATGAATGAAGGTGCTCTTAATAAAGCTAATGAAGAATGCTGACTAATGTGCTTAATGTAATTATGTATTCTTTACTTGGATTGTATTATGAGTTACTTCCTTGTCATGTCTTATTGAATATGAATGTGCCTTGTCTATGGTGGCTTCAAAGGAGTACTTAGTGTGAGTAGTATTATGGGATGCTATTCATACATTGGACAAGTATGACTTAGAGTTGCCCTAGATGATGGTCCTAATATGTTGATATGATTTATGAAATATTTATGTTCCTTATGTATGAGTATTGTTTAAGGATGGAAAGGATGAATGGTAAGTTCACTTTTGGTGGCCTTGATGTGGTACTTGACGTGGATGGTGGTATGGGACGCTTTTCATACATTGCACAAAGTATAGCTTGAGGTTACTTGAGGTGAAAGCTTAATGTGATGAAATGGCTTATATGTTGATTATGTTCTAATGTGATGAAATGACTTGTATGTTGGTTATATTTGTGTATTATGCCTCTAATCCTTATGTTCATGAAGTTTTTTCAAATTGTCTTAAAAGCATGACTTTCAAATAAAATGTCTATTTTACGCATGGTTTTTGCATGGCTATCATACTTAGTACATTAAATGTGGTAATCCATATTTCTTCTATTTTCTACAAAGTGTAGGGATTGGCACTCAATTTGATTCCCCTCGTGGCTAAAGGCTTGGATTGAATTCTTCCAAGACTAGTGGTATGTCCTCATGGATTTGAGGACAAGGACTTTGATGTTTCATTTCTTTCATGTAATAGACATTTGTTAGACTTTCTATTGTAAAGGGCCGTGACCGTACTTTTGTTTCAAGATATTGTTTTAGATGGCCATGTGAGACTTATAGTGTAAGATCCCGTACTTTTTCTCTATTCTTGCATAATATATGTGGCATAGTATGGCATAGTTATATGAGGTGTAAATGACTTCTTATCGTAAATTGGAGATTAAGATTGCAAATAGGTGGAAATATTAAAGAACTAAACTAAATTTTTAGGTCAAAGGGACCCCTCAGAGAAAGTTCATTATTAATGATATGGCTCGGGTAGAACTTCGCCCGTTTGAAAGATTTAAATTGTCCCATACCTTGTGGATAAGCCTATGAGTGGAAAACATGCTAAGAATAGTGTGTTATGAGGTAATATAATAGCACAAGAGTCGTATGTTAAGTTTTGAAGTCAAGAAAATTAGCGAAACGAAGGTCGGCAAAAGTTATCGAAGTTTCTCTAATAATTTTTTCTTAACTTTGAGTCAAATGTCTTGGATGTATTCTCCCAATTTATAAAGAGTTAGAAAGCCTATAACCCATTAAATCGAAGGCCTACAAGTCTAGTTTGTAACGCATAAAACCCCATATTCAACCGACATAGGAGTAAAAATTTATGAGGGTTTTACTACGGACTGCCGGGGCAAAATCTGGGTCAGATCTAGGTCGGGTAAAGAATGTGGTATGTCGGCTTACTCAACATTTTAAGCTATGAAACCATTTATTTTCACTTCCAAACTAGAAAGAAAGCTTAAGAGAGGGTTCCTATGGAGTTTCCCCTGTGACTAGAAACGTGATCTTTAAATGTGGCAATCGTTTCCCCTTCTATTAGCTGTGTTTGGAGCTAGTTTTTGAAGATATAAATTTGTAGTTATTGGTGTTTATTCAAGGTTTACACTTGGTGAACTAAGGTAATCATCTTGGGTCTCTTTATGATTGTTTTTATGAAGTTCTACGGACATTTCGTCAAGTTGAGGCCATTTGGAAAATCTACCGATTTAAGATCAATTATGAACTGTTTATAGGTGCGTAACAGTAGTGTATATATTGTTTGCGAAGATTATGACGTAAGGAACAACTTTCGTGAAGAAGCTATGGCCATTTGAGCGTTCATTGGTAAGGTATGTTAAGGCTAAGCTACGTCCCACATTTGAGTACCACTCCTCGGAAATTCCTAAAACACCGAATGTTATATTCTGCTATTTTCTTGCTATAAAGACCTTCAGTGAAAGACATTGGGATCTCAGCTGGATTATTTTCATGATTCAGTTATTTTGATATTCCACTCGTTCGGATAAATAGAGTATTCGACATCTACATGTCATTTTATCGGTTTCCTTGATTATATGTCCGCATGTATGAATTATTATTCTTTTTTTGGGTGATGTGACTTAAAATATCACGGAGACCCTTATCACTTGTAACAAGACCTCTTTCCCCACTAAAGTTATTATGAAAAATCTTTAAAGTAACTCATGATCTTCAAAACTCTCTAATATAACTTAAATGTTTAATCTATTAAAACACTTGGTTTTTGAAATACTTATTTTATAAATTATCTAGGAACCAAATTAGGAACTAAGTAAATCACCTTAAACATGTTATGAATGCTAAAATTCGAGTTAACTTTTGATACGCTCAAATTACACCTCCCTTAAGAAGTGTTGATGCTTATCGTGACCAACGACACTAACCTACAATATGAGTGTCTACGATCGTCGATAGTATAGTAACCCAACTAAAGGTTGGGGTCGTATCCCGAGGGAGTGGTTTTGAGAATTGATAGAAAAATAAAATTACGTTCTAACTAGTCGTAGCTAAAGATATTGACGAACAAAACCATAGTAAATTAAAGGGGGTGACACGAAAGTGTCAAATATCAAATGGGGGTTTTGTCACAAGTAGTAAAAACAACAAAAAATTAACAAGAAAATCAAGTATGGGGAGAAGTTCTTGGGGTGTGACTGCAATACAAGCTGAGATAAATCGTTGGGTACATGCTTTCGATAGGAAATTTGCAAAATAATAGTGACTAGGCTAAGCTTTAAATGGAAAGAAGTTCCCTCTCAGGTAACTTACCCCGTTTCAAATGGGTTCCTCTCGGACACCCATCTGCCGCATGAAGACCAGCCTACGCCTTACCCCACTCACTCTCTCGAGTTGAGTGTTAGGATATGGGACTAGGGCTCACCCTCTCGGGCTGGACCTCATGTTGACCCACTCCTTAGGCTATCAGTCCAGTGGTCTTGGTTTCATGACCTCCCTCTCGGGCAAGCCAAAAACAAATGGGTGGTTTTGTATTTGCAACTTCAAACCCATTATGTTAAACCACAACCATTAGGTGAAATAACCATTAAAATACATCTAGCCTATCAGCAAGCAAGACCCAACAACAATATCAACACATATTTGCTAAATCACACCCCAAGAATGGGGGTTTTTAGCCACACATCAAGAAATAACAAAATACACCTAAAATAAAATGGGTATAATAAATTAAACCTTGATTTAAGCAAAGGAAGAAGAATGGAGAAGACCCATTTTCAACTTGGGGAAAATGAAATCCTTCTCTCTTCAAGTCTCCCACAAAACCCTCTCCAAACTTGAGAGAAAAATATCTAAAAAGTACTATTCTATTGTGAAAAATATAAAAATGGTTCGGAACTTGTAAAATTAATAAAGAGTTCAGTATTTATAGACTTCAGAAAATAGCGCTGGTGGATCTTTCGGAGAAGTTAGTCGATGCCGCCGAATGAATCGGTGACTCGCCCTTCTTCTGTTTCATCGCCGTTTCATGCTTTCCTTCAGCATCTTCACGTTCTGGACCATTGAGCGGTATAGTACTACTTCGCGGAACTATTTGGAGAAGCTCCGATTGCTTCTTTCATAGCCTTTTTGATCCTCTGCCTTCAACGCTTTGCATACTGTAACAAAGGGCGGAGTCTGTCCTTTCAGCGAATCGCCAAAGGTTCTTGGCGATGCTCATGCTTCAGCTTCTTTGTTCTTTTCAATCTTTTGTTCCTTTTTTGCGCTCAAGTGTCCATGCTTCCACTAAAACTTCAAATACCTGAAACTTAAGAGTTTTCATCAGATATTGAGACAAAATAAGCATTCGAGGACACTATATCTATGAAAATAAAGCCCTAAATGAGTCCAAATTGTGGACTCATCAAGTATAAGCGATCGTTATCAAGTAAAGAACCCAACTTGGAGGTTGGGGTCGGCCCCACGAGGAATATGGTTTAGACTTAAACTTAACTTACGATTATATTCGTTTAGTCAACGTATTTACGAAACAAGTAATTAAAGGGGGGGGGGATTTGTGAAACAAATTCTGGAAATTATGTGAATGATTAGTAAGCAAGATTCAAACTTTAGTTGTTATCAAGATGAGAGAGAAACTAGGGTATATGTGTTCCCCATAAGTAATCCTAGTAATAGTAATCCTTTCCTAGTGTATTACATGCAAAGTGATAAGTTAGGTATCTCTAATTCCTTGGACTGGCAACTAGAGAATTTTACCCCGCACCTTGGTCCGGCTATGTGTGTATAATTTACTAACCCTTATCGTTACCTCATATTAGACAGCACATCGATGTATGGTTTAGTTTTCACCCTTGCACCAATCGACATTAGACTATTTGATAGTATCACAATAAATTTATGTTGATAATTCTTTTCTTATTAACTACCTCCTTGGTCCGGCAAGTAGTAACAAGGCAAGTAATAACGTTTGCAACCGCTAAAAGGACTTCTAAACGAAAGAATTATCAATGCATGCAATAACACTATTCATACTTTGTTAATCGCTCATGGTTCCCACAACCCTAGTTGTGGATTTAGTTACCCATAGTAGCAAGAGCACAATTCATATTTTTAGATGAAGAAATCATGAACTTACGTAATAAGTAGAAGAAACCCAGAATCTCAACTTGAATTTCAAAATCAAAATCTTCAAAACGAACTTAGGAAATCAAGAATTTCTAAAGTTGCAAGTTAATCTCCAAAGCCAAAAACTAGAATAAAAGTAATAAGTCTAACCCCCAAAAACGAGGTTTACATGCCTTATATATAGAAAAACAAGTCCCAACTAAAAAGGAAATGAAATAAGGAAATAAAGGTTCTAGTCGTGGTTGTAGTTGACGACACTGACCTATGGACCGTGGACTGACCTATGGTCCCTTCCGTGGTTTGGGACTTCGTCAATTTTCCAACTCCAAAAACCAACACTCTCAGCCAAAATTGACGGACCAATAGGACGGACCGTGATTCAATCCACAGTTTGTGGATCCTTATTCGTGGTTTCATACTTAGACTTTTGAAATCAAGTACTGGAACACCCTTTTCAGAATGGTTTGACGGACTTGCAGGACGGCCCGTAGGTCGACCTACGGTCTGTAGTTTGAGTTCGTGGTTCCACACATGGTCAATAATTCCATGATTTCTTCTTCATGATTTGCCTGTCCATCTATGATCACCATCTATGGAACGTGACTGGACCTACGGTTCGTGAGTCACTTCCGTAGGTGGCCTTTTCTTCACAATTCTTCAGCTGGGTCTCGTACTTCCACGTCCGAACTTATTTCCTGCTAACATGATAAAAACACATTAATACCAATACAAAATGGCCATAGACACACACAACTTTTAAGTGAAATGTATTAAAAATATCATAAACTCACGGTATATCAACACTCTCAACTTAAATTCGTTGTTTGTCCTCAAGCGACACACTAAGACTCTAAATGACACTTTTATAGAAGCAAATATTCAAGCACTAGCAATCACATGGTTGTCTATCCCGACTCTCTTTTTGAGTGCAAATCCTATCTCTTAGACTCAACAAGCTAACACATGCGGATCAAAATATGACAAGGATCGACCAAACAACACACAACATACACTGTTTTGCTATCACCAAGGTACCAACTTTCTGACAAAGTAACTAGTGCCCTTACTTCAAACGAAATCCCTTTTTCACACAATGAATATGATTTTGAATACAAGGATTCATTCAATACTCAGGCTCAGAAGTAATTTCAAGTACAGTTAGTGCTTAATACCACAGGCTTTCCCTTATTTTCACTACTTAGACTCTCCAAACTAGTTGCTAGGATCACTATAGGACTTTTCTTAGCTTGTAACGTAGTTTCGAGGTCAAGTGTGGTACATTTAGGTACTTTTTAGTGACTTTCTGCCCTCCTTGACATTACATTGGTTATTTACCTCTTCCTTGACCTATTTTTGGTAACTTTTCATCTCAATTTCTTTCCCTTTAACTCTTTTCAACCAAGGATGCGACTTTTGGCCTTTTTACTCTTATTTCTCATTTTCTTCTCTCATTTTTTCTTTTACTTTCTTTTATTTTGCTTCTTTTGCACAAAGTCATATCCTCTTTCATACTTTTTCCTCTTTTCAACACGAAACTCTTTTCATACCCTTTTTCCATTTGGTTTCCTTTTTTAGAGCCACCCTCAACTTATGCATTTTGCATTAGTTGAGGTGCACAATGCCCAATGTCGGACTAGGGCCAAGATCAAGATAACTTTTGGGCTTAGCCACCCTCAACTTAGGCTTTTGGCCTAAGTCAAGATACACATGTCCAAGGAGGGACCAGGGCCAAGACAATGTTTTTAAGGGTAGGTGAGTTAGGTGAATCAAAAGAATTGGTTAATTTTTGGCTCAAATATTTGGATCAAAAGGGAATAATGCTACCATTTGGTTAGATCATTTTAGGCTTAAGTGGACTAATTTGAACAATGACCTATGATCACTTCCTAACTTCTAGCCTAGATTATCCTAGCAGGACCAACGGGGCAAGTTCTAGATTGGTACGAAACTGTCTGAACAATCAACCATCCTCACACACTCTTGGCACATAGTTTCATTATCAGATTACCTAGTTCAAGTTTTAGCTTAAGTCATGAAACCAAGTTGGTTCTTTATCATGTCATACTCAGAGCCAACACATTCACCTCATTCTATCCTACATATTTTAGCACATGTCACAAATTTTGGACGGGTATCATTTTTCATTTTTAATTATGCCATCATGCTTCATTCTTTCTCATGCTTCTACACATACAATCCTACCACATGCTGGTTCAATAGAAATTAAAACAGTCTCTTAGGGAAAAAGAACACAGGCAAGAATACCCATAGAGAGGATTATAAGTTCAGAATTCACCCTATCACTCACAATCCGTTTACCCCACCCCTAACAAATAGAGTTCAATTTTGCCCAATGCACAAAAAGTAAAGAGTAAAGGATTGGGTGAAGCAAACCTGTCGCGCATAGCACCGAAGACTCATCAACAAGTGGATGGGTCCAGTTTCCTGGAGCCCGCTGGAATAACACTTGGGTCACCCTCAGTAGTGCCTACATCATCTATCACAACACCCTCAGTAGTGCTATCAATCACTCTAACCGCACCATCAGTGGTGCTCACATCACCTACTATAGCATCTGCAGCCTCAGTAGTGGGCTTAGAACTCGAGGCTCCAAGAATACTCTCAGGAGACCTCTGCTGGCGAAACTCCTCATCTACTATGGAAACTTTCCTAGTCTGCTCATTTTTCTAGCGCTCCTGCTTCTTTTCTCAAGCCTCCTCAGTAGTGTCAGAAATGCGACTAGAGTAGGGCCTCTTCCCACGAGCACGGGTGGGCTCGGGCTGTGCTATGTCCTTGCTGAATAAAGCACCAAGCACTGTATCATCAGCTAATACATTAGGTGCAGACTCTGGCTTATCTGTGGGTGGGGCAAGGATGGTATCAAGGTCTGCCAAGAGACTGTCTAACTCAGTCCGGAAAGTGGATAGATCTGTAACAGGGGCTGGTCGCTCGAGGAATCTCAACTCGAAGGCATCCAAGCGCTTATGAACGGCCTGGACCTTCTGGTCCGTCATGGTCTCCATCCTCCGCTCCATCCTAGCCTCAGACTCTGCAATAGACCACTGCATCCATGGCTTCACATGATGCAGTAGCATGGCCATCTGTGCCTCCAATTTCTGAACACGTGCAAACGGTACGATAGCAAATCCAGATGAAGTGGTGGCTCTGGATGAGCTATGGGCCCGACTGGCAGCCTGAGATGGGGATCCCGGGGCATCATCAGTGTGGGCTGGAGGGGCAGGGTCATCACCCTGCATCTGTTCCACATCAACTAGTAAATCTGCTCCTAGTGGCGGCACCTTAATCTATGGGCCACATCGTGGGGCAGCTACATTGGCCAGATCCTTAATAAGGCCGATGTCAAGGGTCCCGGTTGCCTCTACCAATTTGTCACAATGCCAGATAGGCACCCCAGTAACCCTGCATAACTGAAAGATCATACACCAGAAGGGTAGAGTAGTGGTAGTCCTGAATGCCCTCTCATGGATCTCTGCCAACAGGATGCGGGCAAAGTCGATCTCGAACTCAGCTATCAAAGCCGCAACCATCACCACTCTATCCCAAGTGAGTGCATTATCGGCTTTAGTGGGAGATACCCAGTTTCACCCTAAGAGCCAAAAGAATTTGCCCACCAAATTGAGGGTGGCCTTCCGAATACCCAAGTGCGGTGTGCTGACCCACTCCACACGCTCTTCATCCATAGCGATGGGCCTGGCCAGCCAAAGTAATATGACCTCCCTCTACTCTGCATTCCACAGGAATGCTCCACTCCTCACAATGTCCCACCGGTAGTCAAATTCGGTTGTGTTTAGTGCCCAAATGGTACCCGATCCGTAGAGGAATCGGCTGATACTGACCTGCGATATGTCCACCTAAAAACCCCAGACCATAGTGGAAGTGAGTGGGGCTTGGGCTGTGGGCTTGGCCCGTTTGTGGGTAGACCCTCGAAGTGTGGCAGAATAGGAAACATATAACTCCCTCACAATCTCCTCACTGTAAGTCTCGGGGCTCCGAGCCATTCTATAACATTTGGGTTTTTGGAAGAGCCGGTAGATGTCGAGTATGGTGTGTAGACTCCCCTTGGAACTCTGCGCTCATCTATGATAAGCTGAGCCATTTTCTCTTTGTCATTCAACATCTTGGCATCCCTGTAGATTTGCCATTGACCTTCAACACACCGTCTATTCGGGTCCTCAGTAACTAGAGTAGGGTCAGTTTTAGGTGGAACTGAATATTCCCCAACTAGCAGCCTCATCAGACGAGACAGCCCTATCATGTGAGTTGGAGCCGGTGGTGGAGCCAGTGGCGGAGCCAAAAGTAGACCTTGAAGCAGAGGTGGACTCAGAACCAGAAGCAGACCTAGCCGGTGATCCGATCAGTGTATCCTCCTCATCAGACTAGGAGGCAGTGACTACGTTGGGAACCACCTGCTTGGATTGATTCCGAGTAGCATGGGGTGCTATGGGTGATGTCCTTCCAGTGGTGGGAACATATTCGGGGTCTTTCCCAGCATCAGTATCCTTGTTGATTAGCCGACAGGTTGGTGCCATTGATTTGGGTCTACCCTTAATGGCTATAGCTTTCTTTGGGGCCATGTTACCTGAGGAGGAAGAATTAGTACTAATACAACCTAAAAACACACTCGAGAAAATTTTAGAACAAAGAACAAACCAGAAGAAAAACTAAAAAAATTTCTGGCAGTGGCTTTAGTGGCCACCTACAGTGGGTATCTACTGTCCGTAGGTTGACCTACAGTCCGTGGATCCCCTTCGTAGGTCAGAAGTCCCAAAACAATTGGTCTCTGGTGGGAACCACGGATGTGCAAAACAGTCCGTAGATTGAGCTACGGACCGTAGTCCACCTCTGTGGTTCCACACTTAGTGAAATTGCTTTATGCCACAGACTACAGACCTGATCTACAGTTCGTAGACTAATCTATGGTCCGTAGATGGGGTCTCGTGGATCAAGTCTGTGCCAGGTTATTAGACATTCTTTACTTCGAAACAATTTTTTACCAAATCAAGAAATTAACCTAAATCTAATCATGCATTTCAACACAATTTATGCTAGTTCGTCATCCCAAGGGTTCCAATTACTCAATTGTTACATGTATTGCATACGGGACTAGGACCCCTAAGCCGAAAGTTGCATTTAGACTCTTATTTTTTTGATTTAACACATTACAAAGAAAACACAATCACAATCTATCATCCCAAGGGTGTTTCTAACTTTGTTTTATCATACAATTTCATACAACAACAACCCAAGGTCAAGAACCACTTCATGAATTTGTATTATGAACAATGAATATCAAAATTCAGAGTTAAGTGGAAATCAAATACCTTAGAAGCACTGGAAGTGGGTGATTGTGTGACGCTTAAACTTCTTAGACCTTTTGGACACCAAACCATGACGTTGAATTCTTCTTGGCAACCAAAATTAGGAGTGATCAAAATTTGGGGAAGACGGATGGGCAATGGGTTGGGGTGATGAAATGTATGGAAAATTGGGAGTGAATTGGTGGTATAATGATGGAGTTATGGTAGTTTGAGGGGTTAGAAACGGTTAGGAGGGAATATGGAAAGTGGGGAAGTGATTTAAAAAATGGGGGTTTTATTTGAAAAGAGGTTCGGGTTGGGTCAGACAGAACTAGGGTTTGGACCCACGAGACCCCGTCTACGGTCCGTAGATATGGTCCGTAGGTCACTTCTACACTTAAAAAAAATTATAAGTCTTACTTGGGATCTACAGACACCATTCACGGTCCGTGGAATGAACCACAGACTATCGATGGGGTCCGTAGACCTCTGTAATAGACATTTTCTGCAGATTTTTGCTTTTTGCCCCTTCACATGTAGAAACCATTAGGCCTTTCTTTTACATTTTCTGGACACTTTTTAGACACGGACCCTGTGCTATATCTAGCCAACACAAAAACAAAAATAAAACACCTCTCTAAAGGAATAAAGAAAAGCAAAGAAACAAGGAAAACTACTAAACCAAAAAGAAAAACCTATAGTTGGCTAGATTGTACATCTTGGGTTGCCTCCTAAGCAGTGCTTGATTTACTGTCGCGGCACGACGCAGGCCCCATGATTACTCAGACTTCATCAAGATAGTAGGCCTCAACCACTTCTTTCACACTTTTCGCGTTTCCTAGATAGATCTTAATCCTTTCCCCATATACCTTGAACATTGTTCCCTCATTGTTCTCAAGCTCAACCGCTCCATGTGGGATCACTTGTGTGACTAAGAATGGCCCGGTCCACTTGGACTTGAGCTTGGCCCGAAACAAGCACAACCTAGAGTTGAATAGAAGCACAAGATCACCCACAACAAATTATCATTTTTCAATCCTTTGATCATATTACTTCTTCATCTTCTCCTTGTACAAGGCTAAACTTTCATAAGATCTTAGGCAAAACTTATCAAGCACATTCAAGTCACTCATTCTCTGATTTGATGCGGCGCCCCAATCCAAATATTTAGCTTCTTTAGCGCCCACATAGCCCTATGATCTAGCTCTACCGGCAAATGACAGGACTTCCCATATACTAGTTGGTAGGGAGACATACCTATTGGAGTCTTTAATGTAGTGCGATAGGACCATAGAGCATCATCAAGCTTCCTCGACCAATCAATTTTATTAGCATTCACAGTCTTTGCCAAAATCTGCTTGATCTCTCTGTTGGACACTTCAACTTGCCCACTAGACTGCGGAAGGTAAGGAGTGGCTATATTATGGCGGATGCCATATTTCTCAAGTAGCGCCTTGAACAAGTTGTTACAAAAGTGGGAACTTCCATCGCTGATAATCGCCCTAGGTGTACCAAATCTGGAGAAGATATTCTTTTCCAAGAATGCGGTGACACTTTTACCTTCATTGTTGGGAAGCGCAACTGCTTCCACCCACTTTGACACATAATCAACCGCAACAAGAATGTACTTCATCCCATGTGAACTCACAAATGGACCCATAAAATCAATTCCCTATACATCAAACAAATCTATCACCAATATAGGATTCATAGGAAACTCTTGCCTCTTTGAAATTCCTTTTTCTCTTTGGCAACGGTCAGAAGACTTGGCGAAATCATGAGCATCTTGGTGGATGGTAGGCCAGTAATACCCACACTGCAAAATTTTATGCGTAGTCCGAATACCACTATGATGCCCACCAACAGGCGATGCATGGCATGCCTCTAGTAAACTCAACATCTTGACCTTGGGTACACAGCGACGAATAATCCCATCAGCACAACTACAATACAAATAAGGATCATCCCAAAAGAACTTCTTCACATCATGCATAAACTTTTTTCTTTGGTGAAAAGACAAATCCGATGGCACTAGATTACTTACCAAATAGTTAGCAAAGTCTGCGAACCAAGGAATCAGATCATGAGAAGCAGCCAATACCTATTCATCTGGAAAAAACATCATTAATTTTAGCCCTATCACCAAGCTTGAGCATAGCTTTTTCATCCAATCTAGACAAGTGACCGGCAACCTGATTTTCTGTCCCCTTTCTATCTTTCACCTCAAAGTAGAACTCTTGCAGAAAAAAGATCTTTTTCGAACTTGATGCACAAATAGATAGAATAGCAGCAAATAACTTCTTTCTAGCCTGCATATTCGTGGAACTCAATCACCCATCTAATCAACCTCGGTTTTGCATCCTTCTTAGCCATCAAATATCTCAATGTAGAATGGTCAGTATGTACTATGACCTTAGTACAAAGCAAGTAGGATAGAAATTTCTCTAATGCGAAAACCAACGCAAGAAGCTCCTGTTTAGTCACTATATAGTTCTTTTGAGCCACATTTAGAGCTTTGCTAGCATAGTAAATAGGATGAAGAATCTTCTCTCGCCTCTGTCCCAATACCACACCAAGCGCCACTCCACTCGCATCACACATTACCTCAAACGGTTGTCCCCAATCCGGTGAAATAATGATAGGTGCAGTAGCTTACTTCTTCTTCAACTCTCCAAATGCTCTCAGACAAGCATCATCAAACTCAAACTTATACTCCTTTTCGAGCAGTTTGCACAATGGATGTGCAATTTCGGAGAAATCCTTGATGAACCTCTTATAGAAACCTGCTTGCCCAAGAAAACTTCTAACACCTTTAACATAGATAGGTGGTGGAAGCTTTTCTATTACCTCAACTTTCTCTCTATCAACCTCAATACCCTTCTCAAAAATCCGATGACCCAGAACTATTCTTTCTTCACCATGAAGTGGCACTTCTCCCAATTGAGCACAAGATTACCTTCTTCACACCTTTTAAGCACCTCGGCCAAATGGTCCAGACAATGATCAAAAGAGTCACCTACCACAGAGATATCATCCATAAATATCTCAATAGTGTCCACCATATTATAAAATATCGACATCATGCAACGCTGGAAGGTCGCTGGAGCATTACACAACCCAAATGGCATCCGTTTGAAGGCAAAAGTCCTATAAGGGCAAGTGAAGGTGGTCTTGTCTTGGTCTTTCAGAGCTATAGAAATGTGATTGTAGCCCGAATATCCATCAAGGAAACAATATCAACCCATACCCACAAGTCGGCCAACATCTGATCCATGAACGACATAGGAAAGTGGTCATTTTCTGTCCAAGCATTTAATTTCTGGTAGTCCATACAGAGTCTCCATCCAGTCATGAGCCGTATCGAAAGAAGCTCGTTTCTCTCATTAGGTACCATAGTAATCCCACGTTTCTTAGGCACACACTGAACAGGGCACACACAACTACTATCTGCAATGGGATAAATAACTCCAGCATCCAACCACTTGATGATTTCCTTCTTAACTACCTCTTGAATAGGCAGATTTAGTCTTCTTTGGTGCTCAATACTAGGCTTGTGATCCGGCATGAGTTGAATTTTATGAGAACAAATACTAGGAGGAATCCCGATAATGTATGCAATAGTCCACCCAATAGCTCGCTTGAACCTCTTCAACACGGAAACCAATGCCTCAACTTGTGCCACATTCAAATCTGCCGCAATGATGATTGGTAAAGTACCATCTTTCCCCAAGAATACATACCTCAAATGTGATGGTAGAGCCTTGAGCTCCAATTTGGAGCCTCTTCAATAGACGGTCTATCAGGTGGAGAGTCATAATTCTTCATGTCTAACTCCAATCTCTTTGGTTTGAACGGAATTCAAACCTATCAAGTGTGGCGACCAATTCATCATAGTCTTCAATACCATCACCATCAGAGCTCTTCATTACCGCTGCTAGTGCATCAACACCAAACCTCTCTTCAGTAGGTACCTTAGAACCACTCTCTATAATATGTGTCACTATAGATACCAATTTGAGCTCACAACTCTGCTTCATGGACCTAGAGGTTGAAAGTTGCCTCTTCATTGTTTAATCGAAACTTCATCTGTCCTTTCTCCATATCAACCAAGGCGTGCCTAGTGGCTAGGAATGGTCTCCCAAGGATAATAGGAACCTCAAAATCAACATCACAATCCAGTATCACAAAATCCACGGGAAAGATAAAAGACTCCACTTTCACTAGTACATCTTAGAACACACCAATGGTCTTCTTCACAGTTCTATCGACCATAAGCAGTCGCATCGCTGTCGGTTTTTGGATCCCCTAAACCTACCTTTTTGTAAATAGCCAGTGGCATCAAATTGATACTAGCACCCAAATCGCACAACACCTTTGCAAAATGTAGCAACCAATGGTAAAAGGAATAGTGAAGACCCCAGGATCCTCCTTCTTTTGCACAAGGGACCTTATAGCAATAACTCCATAATGTTGCAACTTATCATCATCCTTAAAACGCACGACCCGCTTTTTAGTCACCAAGTCCTTCATAAACTTCTCATAGCTAGGTATTTACTCCAAAGCTTCTATCAATGGCACATTGATGGAAAGCTGCTTCAACATACTAATAAACCTACGGTATTTTCTTTCTTCAGTCTTCTTCACTAACCTTTATGGGAAAGGACGTGGAGGTCTAGGCATGGGAACAACTTTTTGGGTTTCTCCACTTCCTTCTTTATCGCATCCTCGGACTCTCCATTTGCCTCAATCACATCATCATTTTGACTAGCCTCAACTTCAACCCCAGATGACATAGTTGGATCAATGGTCTGCTTACCCCCTCGAGTAGTGACTACCATACAATGCCCATCATTCTTGGGATTTTGGATGGTGATGCTAGGAAGTGTGCCAAGTTGACGTGGGTTTACTGTAGTAGACAACTGAGTCATCTGTAGCTCAAGATGATTGATCGACACTGCATGGGCATCAAATTTTTGACCAATACCATACAAGTCATTTCGTATCTCCTTCACATTCTCATCAGTTGCATCAAACCTCTTCATCATCTTCTGCATCATATCCTCAATACGTGACATATTACCTCCAGCTTCCCTATTACCAAATTCTTGATTTGGAGGAGGAACATAAGGTCCAACCCGATCATTTTTGTTGTCATAGTTGTTCTGGTTGTAGTTGTTGTCACGATTGTAGTTCCCATCGCGGAGATATTGACCCTCTCGGTTGTAGTTTCCATAGTTCCGACCTTGGTTTTCTTGACCTTGGCGCCAATTATCCATATTGGAACCTTGGGCGTTGGCTCGGAAACCCCCCGTCTAATCATTCACCGCATAAGTATCCTCTTCATATTAACATTCCTCGGTCGGTGGTGGATTTCTACTCAAATAATTGACAACATTTACCTTTTTAGTATCTCCGCTTACATGCTTCAACACCAACCCTAGTTCGGTCCTCATTTGAGCCATCTCCTCACGAATATCATCGGTACATTGGTTAGTTGTAGCTTGAACAGCAAATGTGTTTCTCCTAGTATCTGACTTTCTAGTGCTCCACGCTTTATTGTTTCAGGAAATCTTCTCTAGTTTCTCCGCAATTTGATCAAAAGTGCACTCATCATATGAACCTCTAGCGATAGTATCAAGCACTAATGAGTCCACAAATTGGACTAATTCAGAGCTATCTTTTAATAAAAAATGTGTTCACAAATGCTTATTTTATCTCAATATTTGATGAAAACCCTTAAGTTACAGGTATTTGAAGTTTTAAGTAAAGCATGGACACTACGTTGTAAAAAGGAACAAAAAGGTTGAAAAGAACAAAGAAATAAAGGCCTGAGGATTGCCGAGTTCACTTGGCGAGTTGCCGAAGGGTCTTACTTCGCCTTTTCTTCCAGTGTGCTGAGCCCTGAAGGAAATGATCAAGTCGATGGAAAAAGGGAGCAGTCGGTGCATCACTGAGAATCCACAAAGCAGTACCATGTCACCTAATGACACAGAGCATGACGATATTAAGGGCTGGTGAAAGACGGTGATGAACTACACCAAAGGGCGAATCGCCGAGTTGATCAACAATTTCGACTAACGACGCCGAATGATTCACTGCAGCACAAATCTGTGAAAACTATAAATATAGTTATAGTTGTAGTTTTAAGTGTGGAACAATCATTATAATTTTCATATAGAATATTAGCTTTTCATATTTTTGTTCTAAATTTGAGAGGGTTTTGAAGAATTGAAGAAGAAGAGGTTTTCATCTCTAAGGATTTGGACTTGGGTCTCTTGGATTTTTTATTCTTGGCCCGTAACAAGACTGAAATATTCATACCCATTTGAATGCAAGCTCATTTAGGTATAAATTTCTATCTCTTGATGTGTGGCTAAAAACCCCAATTCTTGGGATGTGATTTAGCAAATATGGGTTAAAATAATTGTTGGGTCTTTTTTGGTGATAGATTAAATGTAGTTTAATGGTGATTTCGTCTAGTAGTTGTGGTTAAATCTAATGTATTTGTAGTTGCAAATACAAATTCACTCATGTGTTTTCGGTTCGCTCGAGAGAGACGTTGCAAAACTGAGACCCTTACATTCCCTCCTGGGCAAGAGAGTTTTACACTGCTTAAGGGGAGTTGGTGCCTAAGAACAAGAAGAAGGCAAGTGAGTTTCGACCGGTGAAGTCGGTCATGGTTAGAGGCAAGGAGTTTGAGTACCACATCGAGCTTATTAACACTGTACTGGGTATACCGCTGCACTCTGTGCTTCTTTACGAGGGGCTGTCTATTGTTCAGTACCTGGATGATTTGAAGGGTTGGTTGGCTCCGATGATTTTTGACACCACCCCGAGGTTCCCATTGAGAAGAGGGACATGAACATCGCCTCCAGGTTTTGGTTTGGCTTCATTAGTAGCATTATCATGCCATCCCAAAATGAGTCTATTCCGTACCATCCTAAGGCGGCTTGCCTTGGTTCTATCATGGCCAGGAGGCAGATCGACCTACGACTGCTTACTTCGCATGCGATGGTCATGAGAGGCAAGCATAAACTTACCTCTATGCCATTCTTGGTTTTGAGCACTGAGTTATGCCGGAGTACCCTGAGATCTTGCGAATGATATAGAGGTAATCGCTTCATCCTCCACGGACATCCGACGTATTAAGGTTGAGTTCACTCGAGAGGAGGTTGACAAGAGGAGAGCAGCTCTAGGAGACACTTCTCCAGAGGTCAATATTTACTCATTACTAGTAGAGGCATCTCCACCCACTCCGGCCTCTGAGCCCTCAGGTATACCCGCTCTTTCTTCGTATTCCTTATAGGCTCCAGGTGCTTCCTTATCCTCCCAGTCTGCCAGTAGTACTCAGGCTATGATCCTGAAAATGGGGCAGTTAGCCTATTCAGCTGATGTGAGAGCTACCTGATTGGAGAGGTCCATCCTAGGGATGATTGACAGTGCCATACTCGCATCACTTACCCCCGTTCAGACTTCTGTTGATGCCTTGACAGTGAGAGTCATTGCTTATGAGAGCAGACAGGGGGAGGCCTATGAGGTGACGACTTTAAAAACTGAGATTGCGACTTTGAGAAAGGACGTAGACTATCTTAAGTCTACTGACTTCACTTCACTACTAGAGACTGGTGAGGACAGGGATACTCCTGAGACCTCGGGGATTCCTCCAGCTACCACCGAAGATGTGCAGGGGGATGGCACAGCATATGCAGTGTCGAATGCAGAGACCGATAAGGAGTTGATATCAGTACATGCTGAGGAGAGCAGAGAAGAGGGCATATTCAGAGACTTACCAGATCTTATAGAGACGGTTGTGCAGCTGGTGATCTAGACATTGCCGACTCAGATGTCCACAACAGCTCCTAGTGGTTCTGGCATTGCTATTCCGTTTGAGGCTACTCCGGGCACTGATGCCCATATACAGACTACTACACCAGCCACCGAGACCCCGACAGAGAGAGAGATTGTATAGATAGGACCTTTCTTTATCTCCCTCTTTGTACTATTATATTTTTACTTTTGGGTACTTTTAGTTGCATTTCCTCACAAATACTTTTTAATTGTGGTGGCGTAAGGCGCACACCTTTTGTGTTGATAGTTGTGTTTTGTGTATATATTTGGGTTGTGCTATTTTAAAATTGTGTTTTATCTATTTTGTGGATGATTGAGGTTATGGCTTCTTCTATTTATGTTATTGAAAAATGATTTTAACCCATCCGACATTTTTTGCCACCACTTGTGTGTTAATGTGGCTGTTATTTCACAAAAAAATAAGTCTCGGTTCCAATCAACACCGATGACTTGAATAGTGCTCTCAATCGAACGAACATGAATGTGCGGCTATGATGAGGCCAAATGAAGTTTCATAGACAATATGTGAACTCTTTGTATCTCGTTATGACTAGCCTTCTATCAAATTGATTCTCTTGTGATGATCACTGCACACTAGCGAAAGTGAGAAGTCTTGTTTAACTTATAGTGTCAATGCTTAGTGTGATGAGCTTACCTGTGAACTATGCATGATAGATCCTAGAATTTGCCCTGTTGGTCCGGTCAACTAAGTGATGCTATCTCTTGATATGATCTTAGGCAACTTCTACGAGTGTGAACCAATTTGACATATACCTCTTTTGTGACCTACCTTGTGAGTGTGTGATTCTCTCTTGAACACCCCTTGAGCCTTACCTTTCTTTGGAAGAAGCTTGATGAAAACTAGACATTTCTTAATCCATCACCCATAATCTTCATGAAGTTGTGGTTAGTTTGAATAGCCAACTTAGGCCAAAAGCCTAAGTTGGGGGTTTGCTGAAAAGAGAAGGCAAATCAAGAAGTGCAAGAAACTCCCTCCTACCCATGGTTTTGAGGAAAATGGAACCTCTCCATATATAAAAAAAAGACAGAAAATAAAAAAGAAAAAGAATGAAAAAGAAAAGTTGTGGAATAAAGTTGAAAACTGAAAAGGGGTTTCCAAACAATTCTTGGAAAGTAAATAATAGGATGACTTATAAGCACTAACGAAAATGATGAAGGAGAAAGGAAAGGAAGTGTTGTGAGCACCACATCTCATGAGGATGAAAGTCACTGAGCCTAAATGACCATACCTTTGCACACAACCCCATTACATGCCTTGAAAAGACCTTTTTGATCTCTAGTGAGCTGAAACAAATGTTGATTGGAAGATATGGGAAAATCTATGGGTGAAATTATGCATTATGTTCTTCTTTGTGAGTGTGAGTGTTACATCTAATTCTGAAGTTTTACACTGTGAAACCATTGTGTGAATATGGAATCATTCTTTGTGTGAGGGAATTTGAACACTGTAGTTGAGCTTGAACTTGCATTTGACGCAAGTATTGTGAGCATGAGATTTGTTGATATTGGTGAGTCACAACTTGAATCTTTGACTGCACATTTGATATTTGCATAAGTAAATTGAGTCTTCTTGTGTGCATTCATGATTGAGTCTTGTATAGCACTGTTTGAGACATCCTTATTAAATGACTGAACTTGAGTTTGCTGGAGGACAAGCAAAAGTTTAAGTTGGGGGTGTTGATGAGTCCACACATTGGACTCATTGAGGGCTATCTTTTCATAGAAATTGTGTCCTCAAATGCTTATTTTATCTCAATATCTGATGAAAACCCTTAAGTTTCAGGTATTTGAAGTTTTAAGGAAAGCATGGACACGACGTCGCAAAAAGGAACGAAAAGGCTGAAAAGAATGAAGAAATGAATGCCTGAGGATCGCCAAGTTCACTTGGCGAGTTGCCGATGAGTCTTACTTCGCCTTTTTTTCCAGTGTGCTGAGCCTTGAAGGAAATGATCAAGTTGGCGGAAAAAGGGTGCAGTCGGCGCATCGCCGAGATGTTCCGCGAAGCAGTACCATGTCGCTCAATGACCTAGAGCATGACGATGTTGAGGGTAGGTGCAAGACGGCGATGAACTGCACCAAAGGGCGAATCGCCAAGTTGATTGGCGATTTTGACAAATGAAGCCGAATGGTCCGCTACAGAACAAATCTGTGAAAATTATAAATACTTGTTATAGTTGTAGTGTTAAATGTGGAACAATCATTATAATTTTCATATAGAATATTAGCTTTTCATATATTTGCTCTGAGTTTGAGAGGGTTTTGAAGACTTGAAGAAGAAGAGCGTTTCATCTCCAAGGATTTGGACTTGGGTCTCTTCGATTCTTCATTCTTGTCCTGTAACAAGACTTAAATCTTCATACCTATTTGAATGCAAGCTCATTTAGGAATAAATTTCTATCTCTTGATGTGTGGCTAAAAACCCCAATTCTTGGGGTGTGATTTAGGGAATATGTGTTAAGATAATTGTTGGGTCTTGCTTGATGATAAATTAAATGTACTTTAATGGTGATTTTGTGTAGTAGTTGTGATTGAATCTAATGGATTTGTAGTTGCAAATACAAGTTTACTTATGTGTTTACGGCTTGCTCGAGAAAGAAGTCGCGAAACCAAGACCACTAAATTGATGGCCTAAGGAGTAGGTCGACATGAAGCTCAACCCGAGAGGGTGAGCCCTAGTCCCATATCCTAACACTTAGCTCGAGAGAGTTAGTGGGGTAAAGCGTGGGCTGGTTTTCATGTGACAAGTAGGTGTCCGAGAGCAATGCATTTGAAACGAGGTAAGTTGCTGAGAGATAACTTATTCCCACATATAGCTTAGCCTATTCACTATTGTTCTATAAATCTTCTAACGAAAGCATGTACCCAATAATCTAGATTAATCCATATTCTGGTCACATCCTAAGAATCCCCCTCTCATTGCTTCGATTTCCTTGTTGATTTCGCTAATTTTTACTTATTTGTGACAAACCCCCAAATTGATATTTGACACTCTTGTGTTCCCCTTTAATTTACATTTTTTTTAATCTTTAATGTCTTTAGCTACGACTAGTTAGAATTAAGTTTTATTTTCTTTATTAATTATCAAAACCACTCCCTTAGGACACGACCCCAACCGTTGGTTGGGTTACTATACTATTTCACAATCGTAGACACCTGAACTGTAAAACATGTCGTTGATTACGTTAAACATCAAGCACCACCTTACTATTTTCATCCCACCTCAGTAAAAGTATTTCTTCTGCGATTTATCATCAATACGGTGATTCGGGACACCTCTTATGAAAGCAGTGAACCTGTCCCAAGAACTACTCACAGACTCTGCAGGTAGTGCTACGAAGTTGTTGAGTATATCTTTGTGGTTGAACTTCTTTGACACGGGAAAGTATCTAGCCAGGAACACCTCAGTTAATTGGTTGCATGTGTAGATTGAGTTATAAAGGATCTCAGTAAACCACCCAATAACATCGCTGGTCAGTGATAGGGGGAATACTCTCAATCCAATGACATCCATGTCCAAGTCCGGTCGACCCACACAACTTTTGCAGACACTCCTCAACTTGGCTATGTGCGCATGTGGATCCTTCGAGGCAAAACCAGAGAACAAGCCCCTCGCTGTAAGCATCTGCATCAAGCTGCTAGTCACCACGAACGTATGCCCCGGAGGTAGAGGGGGTAGAAGAAGAGGTCCTTCAGATTTAGCAGCATTAAAGTTGACCCTATAGTTATCATGCAGTCTTCGTCCTGCTGGATCTTGTACCCTCAATGCATCTCCCAGTAGATTTTCACCTTGAACTTGATTATTCTCATCACCAACCCTTGTAGGCTACAACCCAACTCCATCACCTAAATTTCCTCCGATAGGCTTGACTGGGACTCTTTGGTTATTCATTCTTCGCAAAGTTCTGTTCAATTCTGGATCGTAGGGAGTAAGTGGTTCACCTTGCCTCCAGGTACTTAGCATTCACAAGAGTAGGAACCTGAGAGAAACAAAAACAAAAGAAAAAGTAAAATTAGGAAATATTTGACTAAAGTTCGATAATGTAGTTAAACTTAATCTAAAAGCCTTATTCCCCGGCAGCGGCGCCAAAATTTGATACACTCAAATTACACCTCCCTTAAGAAGTATAAGCGATCGTTATCAAGTAAAGAACCCAACTTAGAGGTTGGGGTCGATCCCACGAGGAATATGGTTTAGACTTAAACTTAACTTATGATTATATTCGTTTAGTCAACCTATTTCTGAAACAAGTATTTAAAGGGGGGGGGGGGGATTTGTGGAACAAATTCTGGAAATTATGTGAATGATTAGTGAGCAAGATTAAAACTTTAGTTGTTATCAAGATGAGAGAGAGACTAGGGTGTATGTGTTCCCCATAAGCTCATAATGCGGTAATCCTAGTAATAGTAATCCTTTCCTAGTGCATTACATGCAAAGTGATAAGTTAGGTATCTCTCATTCTTTGGTCCGGCAACTAGAGAATTCCGGCTACGTGTGTACAATTTACTAACCCTTACCGTTACCTCATATTAGACATCACATCGATGTATGGCTTAGTTTTCACCCTCGCACCAATCAACATTAGACTATTAGATAATATCACACTAAATCTATGTTGATAATTCTTTTCTTATTAACTACCTCTTTGGTCTGGCAAGTAGTAATAAGGCGAGTTCTAACGTTTGCAACCGCTAAAAAGACTTCCAAATGAAAGAATTATCAATGCATGCAATAACACTATTCAAGAATTACTTAGTTACTATTTATACTTTGTTAATCGCTCATGGTTCCCACAACCCTAGTTGTGGATTTAGTTATCCATAGTAGCAAGAGCACAATTCATATTTTTAGATGAAGAAATCATGAACTTACGTAATAAGTAGAAGAAACCCAGAATCTCAACTTGAATTTCAAAGTCAAAATCTTCAAAACGAACTTAGGAAATCAAGAATTGCTAAAGTTGCAAGTGAATCTCCAAAGCCAAAAACTAGAAAAAAAGTAATAAAGTACAACCCCAAAAAATTAGTTTTACATGCCCTATATATAGAAAAACAAGTCCCAACTATAAAGAAAACTAAATAAGGAAATAAAGTTTCTGGACGTGGTTGTAGTTGACCACACTGACCTACGGTCCGTAGGTCCCTTTCGTGGTTTGGGACTTAGGCAATTTTCCAAGTCCAAAAATCAGCACTCTCAGCCACAATCGACGGACTAGCAGGACGGACCGTGGATCCTCCTCCATGGTTTCATACTTAGACTTTTGAAATTAAGTACTGGAAAACACTTTTCTGAATGGTTTGACAGACTTGCAGGATAGCTCGTAGGTCGACCTATGGTCCGTAGTTTGAGTTCGTGGTTCCACACTTGGTCAAGAATTCCCTGATTTGTTCTTCATGCTTTGCCTGTCCATCTATGATAACCATCTATGGAACGTGACTGGACCTATGATCCCTGAGTCACTTCCATAGATGCCCTTTTCTGCACAATTCTTTAGCTGTGTCTCATACTTCCACATCCGAACTTATTTCATACAAACATGATAAAAACACATTAATACCAATACAAAATGGCCCTGTCTACACACAACTCTTAAGTGAAATGTATTAAAAATACCGTAAACTCATGGTATATCAGCTTTTCAAGCTTATTTGGAATAACATATGAGGTTCCACGAGATTGTTATATAATATACGAAAGTTATTATGGGGTTATGAGAACAAGACTACAAACAGGCCAAGATTGGCAACATGACAACAATAACATATAGGTGTTATAAATCCATGACATGACATGCGATGCATTCTACTCCTAAGCTATTATCAGGAGGTAAGAGGCCTATTGCCTATATTTATACGTATGAGACACAGATGGACACACGTTAGCGAATATGATGCCGGTTTGCTAGCGGAAGGCACCACCATTGCTAGCATTTGGTTGGGTATGTCATGCATTTGCATTAATATATATATATATATATATATTCACAACATATGATTATACGAGCATATCATGCATATTTAAATAGTAGGGGGCCAAATGTAAGACATGGAGATTATTTGAGTTTCAGATGGTATTTCTATTACCCTTTTATAGTAAATATTTATGATTCTACTTTATGCTTTACATACCAGTACATTTTGTGTAAGCAGGTACAAACATGGACTCTAATTGACCCACTCGCTAGGATTCAGGTTCAGCTGTGAGTTATTAAGCTCCATCTTGTCCTGGGGCTATCAGAGGAAATTTACTTGTGTTGTACAATTTGGGTATAGTCGGGGCCTTGTCCCGACAATGCTTATGTCACTCGTAGAGGCTATTGTGGACACAATATTTTGAGTTTTCTTTTTGTATGTTTCAACCTCCAGCCAATAGTCTTGGCATGTTTATATATGTGTGTGTAAGTAGGTATGTCTTCGATTGTGGCCTCATCGGCTAGGTAGTACATCTTTATTTTTTTGGCTTGTCTACCATTGTTTGTATAGTTTATTCTCATTCAGGTCATGACCTTCAGGGTCCAGGCTTCACTTTTTAGAGGTTGTGCTGCCCAATCTTTTTGTCTCACAGTTTGATTTAGCTAGTATGTTTTAGTAGGTAACTCGATCTTATAGGGTATCGAGTGCCAGTTACTCCCCCGATTTTAGGGTGTGACATATATACTTCTGCTGTTTTAAATAAAGTTTTGATTGTATGGATTTGAAGAAAAGTTTTAATTCTGTACCATTTCCTTATATCGAATGTTATGAATGCTATGAGGCTTGTATAAGACTTTTCAGAGTCTTATACGTCGTGTTGCATCTAGGGGGTACCCCTGGGTCATGAAAAACATGGTATCAGAGCATAAGGTTTTGGGAATGGTTTTTAGGATTGGTGTCTCACAAGCAACATCTAGTAGAGTCTTGTTCATAGGTGTGAGTCACGACTCATTTATTAATAAGAGTCTATAGGAAGTTGGGAAGCTACACTTCTTTCATTATCCTTGAAGACGTGCCATAGAGTTTAGCTCTATAAATGACCTTTTCCTAACCATTCTCTTGTGTTTATAGGATATGAATACAAGAAGGGAGACCTCAAGAAGAGTGGAAGAGGAAATTGTGAATAAGGGAGTTCCTCCCCAAGGTCCTCAAGGTGATCAAGTTCCTCAAGGCAATCAAGTTTCGGTTGATGCTCCTGCCATAACCAATGAAGAAATTAGGTCAGCTTTTCTAACCTTAGCCCAAGCCATGACGGCCCAAGTTAATAGGGATGTGGGGCCTTGAGTGAATGCTAATGAGAGTACTGTGGCTTTTAGGTTGAGGGACTTTGTGAGGATGAATCCTCTGATATTTTTTGGTTCCAAGGTGGGAAATGATCCCCAAGAGTTTGTGGATGAGGTGTATAAGGTAGTCAATTATATGGGGGTGACTTCTATAGAAAAAGCGGAACTAGCTTCTTACCAATTGAAGGATGTTTCCCAACTTTGGTTTACTCAATGGAAAAGCAATAGGCCGGTAGGAGCGGGTCCTATAAAGTGGGAGGAGTTTAAGGAAGCATTCCTTGGTAGGTACATTCCCCGTGAGAAGATTGAAGTTAAGATGGAGGAACTTATCAACCTTAGGCAAGGTAGCATGCGTGTGGAGGAGTATTCCTTGAAGTTTATCCTATTGTCTAAATATGCTCCATCTTTGGTGTCTAACCCGAGGGATGAGATGAGTAGATTTGTTACGGGTGTATCCGACTTAGTCGAGGAAGAATGCTATACGAAAATGCTCCATGATGACATGAATATCTCTAGGCTTATGGTGTATGCTCAATCAATTGAGGAGTCCAAACTTAAGAGAAATAATAGGGAGATGAAGAGGTCTAGGTCCGATGAACAAAGTCAACCAAGGTTCAAAAAGAGGTCCTCTAACTAAGATTCCCCAATGGTCAATAAGGATAGGGTGTCTAACCCTAACCCTCAAGGAGGAAATGGATGCAGTTCTTCTTTTGAAAGATCTATATGTACCAAGTGTGAGAAACAATATTTTGGTAAGTGCCTTGCCGGCACGGATGGTTGCTTTGGGTGTGGAAAGAAGGGTCATAAGATGAGAGATTTCCCAACATTCTCTGCCAAAGGAAGAGAGGCCAAGCAAGCTTCTCTTGATGGCCTGGATCCTAATGCTCTAAGGAAAAAATCATTTCTATGTACTTCAAGATAAAAAGGGAAAATGAGCTTATCCTGATGAAGGCACTAGTATGTTGTTGGTTTCTTATAGTTGTGAATGTCTTGTTAAGGTTCCCATGTTATTTTCATGTTAGCCTTAGTTTGGTTTACTCCTAAGGGGGAGACGATATGTTGAATAGTAAGGTTGTTGAGTGTTCCTATATCCTTATCTCTTTCCTTCTATTCTTATTCAAGCTTGAGACCAAGAGTTCCTTGTAGCTTGTTTCATGTTTTGGAGTCATGTGTGATTATGTGTTTCCATGGTATCCTTATGTTATGCATGTTCTTTATGAATTCATGTTTAAATGAGAAAATGAGTTTTTATGAATTATGTTCCTCCTGTTGAAGTGCATTTAGTATGAGTTGCTTATATGCTTCATGAGGTGAATTGTTGAACATGCCTATATGTGCTTTTAAGAGAAATTGCGTAATGTGCTTAATGATTCTATGATGAGCATGATGTGAGTGGGAAAAGGTAATTCCTCCAATGAAATTAGAAACATTGATGTTTACATGCATAATGAGTTTGTAGATGTAGTTCCTACTTCCTTCTGCTGCATTGAGCTTATTGATGTGGAGTTGATGTTTCCTCCTATGATTTGTGCATTTTAATTTGATGTGTCATGCATGATGGGCTGCTAGTCTTGAGTCGTTAATCCCCTAATGTGATTAAAGTGTTATTTGAGGACGAACGTTCCTAAGGGGGAGAAAATGTAAGGACCTAGAAAATTAGTAAGTGAACTAGAGCCTAAACGTGAGGGTTAACATCAAGGGTTAAGGGCAAGGGCTAAGAGTTTTGGGTGAAGGCCAAGGCTAGGGGGCCAAGGCTACCTAAAAACTAGGCCTAGCCATTGCCCACCATGACCACGAGGGTCTTCACGACCCGTGGTGGCCACTACGAGTTGTGGTGCCACCCGTGGTTGGCAAGGCAGTGTGCCCTAATAAGATGCCAAGCCAAGGCTCCCCTTAACGAGCCACTTCACGGCTCATGGTCATGACCACGGCCCATGGGAAGGCTCGTGGGGTTTCCTTGGCCTCATGGGAGATATGTCATATTGAAGGAGCTACTGGTCAAGGGACCACAGGCACCACCAGGGGCTGTGGTGCCCTTGATGAAGCGTGAAGGTGGTCGTGATGATCACTTAGGCTCAATGGAGGCAAGGCTTCAAAGCCTTGGCACTGCCTCAAGACCACAACCTTCACCACGACTCGTGGTCTTGGCCACGGATCGTGGGAGATCTCATGGTCATGCCTTGGCCTCATGGGAGGCATGGAAAGTTGAGGAGGCTACTGCCCCAAGGACCATGGGCACCACCACGAGTCGTGGTCCCCTTGACGAGCTGTCAAAGTGGGCGTGGTTCCTGACGGGGGCTGCCTAAATTTAGTGTTATTAGGTAGTTTCCTTTTAATTAATTATTGTGTAGGGTCATTTTTAGTTTTTTTATATAAACTTATATATATAGTTTTAAGTCTTAAAACACTTTATTTACTCCTTTATTCTCCTAAACCCAAATCAAATCAAAAGTTCTTCTCCCTCCCAATATATCTCTCTCAAAAACTCAAGGAAGAAGAAGGGAGCAATTGAAGCTAGGGATTGTGGATTCAAGGTGTTTCTTCCTCAAATTTCTTGGGGATTGACAAGCAAGGTATGGTAGTCTTCATCCTTGACTAAGTTTCATTCAAGGAGACAATTTCAAAACATGATTTCAAGTTCCAAATTTACCCAAAAACCTAGGGTTTTCAATCTATGCATGGTTTCAAATCCAAATGTTTTCAAAAGGTTCATTTGTTATGAATCATGGTTTAATTGATGATTGAATGGTCAATTAAGTTGATTTTTCCCTTGAATCCATATTTTCCCCCAAAATTCTAAGTTGTGATTTCTGATTGGGAATTGATTGATCATGAAAGTATGTTGAATTGTTTATCTTTATATTGATTTAGATTATTGAAATTATGCTATTACTCATGCTTAATTGTAGTATTTTAACGTGTGTGGGTGAATGTGATCCATGGCCTTGAAATGAAAAGTATGAAGGTTAATATGTGATTATGATGTGAAGTATATGCATGTGAATTCAGTGAAAGTATTATGATCTCGTTTAGAATGCAATGGTGGTGTTGTTGAAAGGTTATTCTCACATACACACACTCATGAATGAATAATGAATGAAGTTTCTATGAATATATTAATAATGATGTGTTGATTGAAAGGCTATTCTCCATTGTACACTAATGAATGATAATGTCATGTTGTGAAGGACATTCTCACAATATGGGGATTCTTAGTTGAAAGGCTATTCTTAGTTGGGTTTGAGATGGATACTCATCCATGAGTTGAGGCCGGGGTATCTAGTAACAATCTCTTATGCCATAATAATGAACTAAAGTAATGAATGTTAAGTAGTCCGTGGGGAATAATGCTAAGCACCTAGTGGATATGAATTGAGATGGATGTTCATCCATGAGTTGAGGCGGGGTATCTAGTAGCAATCTCTAGGGATGGATTCTCATCCGTGAGATGAGGCGGGGTATCTAGTAGCAATCTCCTTATCCCATGACTATGTGCCCACATAGGATATTAGCTAGTGGATCCACCTAAGCTAAAAAGTAATGGTCCTACCTTAGGCAAGTAGGAATCCCTTATCCGGTGAGGGTGACACCGGGATTCGATTAATTGCTCACATGGTCTATGTCGGTTAAGGCTTACCCCCACAAATAATATTAATGAACTATGGCTTCTCAAGAATGCACTACTTAGTGTGGGTGGTAGTATGGTATGCTATCCATGCATTGCACAAGTAATCTTCAAGAGTAGTCATGGTGTGTTCCTTTATGATATAATGTTAAATGAAATGAATGTGCTCTTATGATGATGCTAATGAGAATGTTGGTTTAATGTCTAATGAATGAAGGTGCTCTTAATAAAGCTAATGAAGAATGCTGACTAATGTGCTTAATGTAATTATGTATTCTTTACTTGGATTGTATTATGAGTTACTTCCTTGTCATGTCTTATTGAATATGAATGTGCCTTATCTATGGTGGCTTCAAAGGAGTACTTAGTGTGAGTAGTATTATGGGATGCTATTCATACATTGGACAAGTATGACTTAGAGTTGCCCTAGATGATGGTCCTAATATGTTGATATGATTTATGAAATATTTATGTTCCTTATGTATGAGTATTGTTTAAGGATGGAAAGGATAAATGGTAAGTTCACTTTTGGTGGCCTTGATGTGGATGGTGGTATGGGACGCTATTCATCCATTGCTCAAAGTATTGCTTGATGGTTACATAAGGTGAAAGCTTAATGTGATGAAATGTCTTATATGTTGATTATGTTCTAATGTGATGAAATGACTTGTATGCTGGTTATGTTTGTATATTATGCCTCGTATCCTTATGTTCATGAAGTTTTATCAAATTGGCATAAAAGAATGACTTTCAAATAAAATGTCCATTTTAAGCATGGTTTTTGCATGGCTATCATACTTAGTACATTAAATGTGCTAACCCATATTTCTTCTATTTTCTACAAAGTGTAGGGATTGGCACTCAATTTGATGCCCCTCGTGGCTAAAGGCTTGGATTGAATTCTTCCAAGACTAGTGGTATGTCCTCATGGATTCGAGGACAAGTACTTTGATGTTTCATTTCTTTCATGTAATAGACATTTGTTAGACTTTCTATTGTGAAGGGTCGTGACCCTACTTTTGTTTCAAGATATTGTATTAGATGGCCATGTGAGACTTATAGACTTCCGCTATTTTAAATAAAGTTTTGATTGTATGGATTTAAAGAAAAGTTTTAATTACGTACCATTTTCCTTATATCGAATGTTATGAATGCTACCAGGCTTGTATGAGACTTTTCAGAGTCTTATACGCCGTGTTAAATCTAGAGGGTACCCCTGGGTCGTGACACCAACCAGCTGGCCCGAAGAGGGATAATGCCTCAACCATTTGAGGTAGCTTCATCTCTTCTTGATGATTTGACGAAGATCAATCAGGCATGGTACTCAAGAGGATCAAGTCTCTCCTTTTAGTTTTAGGATGACGAAGGAGCATCTTGACAAGGAGAAAAAGAGGAATGAGCCTATTAGCAAAATGATGTCCCAAATGGAGTTGTTACAAAAACAAGTGCTAGAGAGTGTTGGTGATCCCAACGAAGTTAGAAGAGTGTGTAGACTCGAAGAGGGTTCTCATCTGCACTATTTAAAGGCGGGTGGGAATCAAGGTTTGAACTCACAAAAAGAAGAAGAACAAAGACGTTACTATCAAGAATGGGTTGACCAAAATGACCCATGGAAGAGAGAAGAAATCCACGAAGAGGATCACATGCAATCAAGTGACAATCCAATATCAAAGGGTAGTTCAGGAAATTTACGAGTGGATGAATTGTTGTTGCGTATCCTAGCTAAGGTGGAAGGATCAGATGACATGCCTAAGAAAATGAAAGTCGACGTTTCATCATTGAACAGTAGAGTGAACTCTCATGCCAATGCAATTAAACAACTTAAAGATCAATTGAGTCGTATTTCAGCACAACTAGAACTCATGGTATGTGAAAGGGGTGAAGATGATTATGACCAAGATTTGGCAGTTGTGACTCGAAGTAGAGAGATAGTTGTTGGTAAAGATAATGGGGGGTTCATTCATGAAGAAGATAAAGACACCAATGATGAAGAGAGACTTGTTCGAGCACCAGACAGTGATATGCTCAAAGAGAAGGAGGAAAGTCCTAAAAAACCCCATCGACGAGTTGCCTTTAGGTATAGAAAAGACTGTTTCAGCCTCAAATATGATGCAACCTCTTCCTAAAATAGCTCCTCCAATTCCTCAACATCTCAAAAAGAAGAATGAGGACAAAAAGTTCAAGAAATTCCTATCCATGTTTAAGAAACTATCTATAAATATTCCGGTAGTGCAAACATTATTGGAGATGCCTGAATATGAAAAATTCATGAAGGAGCTGCTCACCAAGAAGTGAAGCATGGACTTTGAAACAATTGAAGTCTCTCATAAATGTAATGCCAATATGACTAGCGAGATGATTATCAAGAAAGAAGATCCGGGGGTATTCACCATTCCATGCACCATTGGTATGCTTCAATTTGATAGAGCATTGTGTGATTTGGGGGCAAGTATAAATTTGATGCCATGTGCAATCTTTAAGCAACTTGGACTAGGAGAACCAAAATCCACAACAATGCGGCTTCTTATGGCAGATCGGTAGATCAAACACCCCGTTGGAATGATATCTTGGTAAAGGTGGATCGATTCATTTTTCCAGATGATTTTGTTATTCTTGATTGCTAGATTGATGCCGAGGTTCCGATTATTTTGGGTAGATCATTTGTAGCGACTGGAAGAGCTTTAGTAGAAGTTGAATGTGGAGAGTTGAAATTCCAGGTAAATGAGGATGAGGTCACCTTCAATAAAGCAACCTAGTGATATTCATGTAGTTTCCATTATTGATGTTATTTATGAAGCGGTAGCTAGTGTGAGCGAAGTGATGTGCATGAGTGAACCTCTTGAGGTTGTTCTCTCGAATTACGATGAAACCGAAATTCAAGGGTATGAAGAAGTGGTAACTGCTCTATCGCGGTCGGGTGACACTCAAGAAATCTATTGAAGCTTGATATTGATCTAAAGAATCGAGATGGTCGTCCCGCTAAACCATTCACAAAGGAGCCACCCAAGCTTAAGCTGAAAGAACTTTTCGCTCATTTTTGGTATGCATTTTTGGGAGAAAATAATTTTTTGCCTGTTATCATCACAACTGAATTGTTGGAGTGGCAAGTGAAATTGCTTCTTGAAGTGTTAAAAAGGTAACTCAAAGCAATAGGATGGACTATCGCTAATATTATGGGTATTCCACTCGGGATTTGCACACACAAAATTCAATTGGATAGTGAGTGCATACAAAGTGTTGAACATCAAAGAAGATTAAACCCACCGATGCAAGAACTGGTGAAGAAAGGGATCATTAAATGGCTGGACGCATGTGTGGTATTGTGGATAGAAAATCGGTTAGCCCGGTACAATGTGTACCCAAGAAGGGAGGCATCACGGTGGTCCCAAATGAGAAAGGAGAACTTGTCCCCGTGAGGCCAGTCACAGGTTGGAGTGAGTATGCATGGACTACCAAAAATTAAACTCTTGAACCAAGAAGGATCACTTTCCAATGCCTTTCATGGATCAAATGCTCGATAGACTTGTAGGGCGTGGATGGTACTGTTTCTTGGATGGATACTCGGGGTACAACCAAATCTCTATTGCACCGCAAGACCAAGAGAATACCACGTTTACATGTCCCTATGGTACTTTTGCCTTCAAGAGGATGCCATTTGGGTTATGCAATGCTCTAGCAACATTTCAACGGTGCATGCTTTCTATTTTTGCTGATATGGTGGAAGACTCCATGGAAGTATTCATGGATGATTTTTCAATTGTGGGTGACTCTTTCCATGGAATGCCGGACACCCCATTTTCTTTGCACTTTCACAAACTTTTACATTCTTTTTCTTTTTCATTTTTCTCTTCTCTTCCTTTTTTTTGTATGGATGGGTTCCATCTTTTTTTTTTCCAAAACCATGGGTAAAGGAGACTTCTTTGCACTTCTTGATTTACCTTCTCTTTTCACCACACCCCCAACTTAGGCTTTTCGCCTAAGTTGGGTATTCACACAAACCGCATCTCATGAGGATTAAGGGTGAAGGGATAAATAAATGTCACAATTTCATGAAGTTTCTTCCAAGGAGATGCTAAGGCTAAAAAGGTGTTCAAGCGAAGTTCACACACTCACAAGGTAGGCCACAAAAAAGGTATAATGTAAAATTATTTCACTCTTTATAAGTTACCTAAGATCATTTCAAGAGATTGCATCACTTAGGCAACCGGACCAATGGGGCAAATTCTAGGTGTCATCACACATGGTTCACGGTAAGCTCATCACACAAGGCATTGACACCAATGTCAAACAAGACTCCACACTTTCGCCAATGTGCAATGTTCATCACAAGAGACTCAATTTGATAATGGGCTAGTTACCACGAGATTCTAAAATTTCACATATTGCTTATGCAACTTCATTTGGCCTCATCGTAGCCGCTCATTCATTTTTGTTCGATTATAAGCACTATTCAAGTCATCGATATTGATCAAGATCGATACTCAAATTTGCAAGAGAACAGTCACATTCAAACACAAAAAAGAGGTGGCACAAAATTTTTCGGAAAGGTCAAAAATCATTTACAATTAACTCAAGGATCCACAAGATCAATCATCCACAAAAATAGTGCCACAACACAATACATACCACAAAACCAAAATATACAAACAAAACAATAATCACAAAAGGTGGGCCTCACTGATGAGTCCACAAATTGGACTCATTTAGAGCTATATTTTAATAGAAATTGTGTCCTAAAATACTTATTTTATTTCAATATCTGATGAAAACCCTTAAGTT
Source organism: Solanum stenotomum (assembly GCF_019186545.1). Classification (NCBI taxonomy): domain Eukaryota; kingdom Viridiplantae; phylum Streptophyta; class Magnoliopsida; order Solanales; family Solanaceae; genus Solanum; species Solanum stenotomum. The sequence goes on from NC_064282.1 coordinate 38,789,340, forward strand.
TCAGGTATTTGACGTTTGAAGGAAAGCATGGACACTATGTCTCAAAAAGAACGAAAAGGATGAAAAGAAAGAAGAAATTAAGGCCTAGGATCATCGAGTCCACTTGGCGAGTCACCGAAGGGGCTTACTTTGCCATTTGTTCCAGTGTGCTGAGCCCTGAAGGAAAGGATCAAGTCGGAGAAAAAAGGGAGCAGTCGGCGCATCGCCGAGAAGTTTCGCGAAGCAGTTCCATGTCGCCCAATGACCCAGAGCAGGACAATGCTGAAGGCTGGTGCAAGACGGCGGTGAAGTAAACCAAAAAAGGAATTGCCAAGTTGATCGGCGATTCTGACTAACGACGCTGAATGATCCGCTGTAGCACAAATTTGTGAAAACTATAAATACTAATTAGCGTTGTAGTTTTAAGTGTCGAACAATTATTATAATTTTCATATAAAATAGTACTTTTTGATATTTTTGCTCTAAGCTTGAGAGAGTTTTGATGACTTGAAGATCCAAAGGGTTTCATCTTCAAGATTTGGGTTTGGGTCTCTTGGATTCTTTTCTTTTGGCCTGTATCAAGACTTAAATCTTCATACCCAGTTGAATGCAAGCTCAATTTGGTATAAATTTCTATCTCTTATACATATGTGGCTAAAAACCCCAACTCTTGGGCTGTGATTTAGCGAATATGGGTTAAGATAATTGTTGGGCCTTGCTTGCTGATAGTTTAATCGTAGTTTAATTGTGATTTGATTTGTAGTTGTGGATGAAATTAATGAATTTGTAGTTGCAAATACAAGTTTATTTATGTGTTTTCGGCTTGCGAGAGAGAGAGGTCATAAATAAGACTACTAAATTGATGGCCAGTGCGAGTGGGTCGACATGAGTTTCAGCTCGAGAGAATGAACCCTAGTCCCATGTCCACAGACTCAGCTCGATAGAGTTTATGGGTTAAGACGTAGGATGGTCTTCATGCGGCAAGTGGCTGTCTGATAGGAACACATTATAAATTGGGTAAGTTGCTCAAGAGAGAGCTTATCCCCCTTAAAGTCTAGCCTAGTCACAATTATTCTATTAATCTTCTATCAAAAACATGTACCCAATAATCTAGCCTAGCCCATATTCCCGTCACATCTCAAGGATCCCCTATCAGTACTTAGAAACCCTTGTTTATTTTGCTGTTTTACTTATTAGTGACAAAACCCCCATTGTTAATTGACACCCTTGTGTGCCCCTTTAATTTACAATGTTTTTAATCGTTAATGTCTTTAACTACGTATAGTTAGAACTAAGTTTTATTTTTCTATTAATTCTCAAAGCCACTCTCTTGGGAACAATCCCAACCCTTTGGTTGGGTTACTAAACTATTGTATGATCGTAGACACTTGCATCGGAAGTTGTGTTTTGATTATGCAAACATCAAAATGGCACCACTGCCGGGGAGTGGTGTTATTTGGGAACTCTTAGTTAAGTATAATTTATGTTTTTAATAGTTGTAGTTTTACTAATTTTATTTTTAGTTTTGTTTTTCTCTATGTTGTTGCATGTAGAAACCCTGAGCATGGTTGAGGGAGGTGGTGACAAGTTAGTTGAGGCGAACCAAGAAGTCAAGGGTGACTTCATGTTAGCTGCACTTGTAACTGAGCTGAACGACTTGGCCACCAAAATCTCAAAGGTGGAAAACCAGTGCAAGAGCCAAAGGAGGCACATACCTCCTTATGAGCAAGAAAGGTCTAAGAGCAATGAAAATAAACGTATCGAGGATACACTATTAATCATTCTCTAAAAACTTCATGAGCAAGATAAAATACTAGAGGCGATAAGGGAAAGCGTGGAGGTACTGAATCTGATGAGTGGCTCCCACTTAAGATCAATCAAGTTGATTGAAGACCTCTTGGACCACACATTGCCTCATCTCTACCCAAGCAGTAAAGGCGGGTTGCCTAGTGGCATTAGGTCTAACCCAGAGATGAAGTTTGACTGGTAGATCACGTCGAGCCACGACGTTAAATAAGGCACTTCTTAGGAGGCAACCCAAGGTTTTAGATGATTTAATTTGTTTTTATAAATAATGATGTGTTAGTGCTGTAGGTTTAAAAGCTAAAGGTGTCAAAAAAGCAGTTCGGCGTGTCACCGATCAGCTCGGCGACCCCGATTTGTATTGCTGTTTGGATCCCCACATTAATTAGGGAAATTCTGTAAAACTCGGTGAGGAAGGTGATTGCTCGGCATGACGATGAATGGTTCAGCGTTCATAACTAATATCTCTGAGTGGGCAAGAACTGGACGGTTTTTCAAGCCAGAGGTTTAAAACTTTCAATTTCCTATGCTCTACCTCATTTTCAAACTTTGCAAACTCGCACCTAGTTTTATTCTCAATATCGTTGCATCTCTATTGTGTTTTGGTTATTAAATTGTGCTTGGATCTGGATTACTTCGCCGCCTAGCATCTCATTAGCATCTTAATCAACAATCCAAGAAATGGCTGGCCGAAAGTAGCTGGAAGAGATACGCCACCCCGACAAACAAGAGCAAAAATTTTCAGGAAAAATACAAAGGCAATAGATCCTCCCAAAATGGATAATGAGGGCAAGAAGCTCAGTACAGGCAAGAGAATAAATCCTCGAGACCCCACTATTCCCTCGTAAAGACGTGGATTCTTCATAGCTATCCACTCCTTTCTGGCGGCTCATGACTTGGACAATCTCAGTAAGTCAACTGCCGAAGAATCTTCAAAAGAGGCTTCGGGGACCATTATCAAATTCCAAGCTGACACATCGAGCACTGATGCGCCGATAGATGGAGAGACTGCATAGACATGATTTTTCTTTGCCTCCCTCTCTGTCTTCCTTTAATTTACATTTTGGATATTTTGTTATTTTCATTTGAAGACAAATGTTTTTGTTTGTGGTGGGATGAGGCCTACACCTTTTGTGTGCTATTTGTGACTCATGCTTTTATGTATATATTTTGGCTGTTCTATTTAAAATTGTGATTAATACTACTTTTCTGTGGATCTTTGAGCTTGTGGCTCCTTTTATTTAAATTGCAAAATGATTTTGACCCTTCCAAATTTTTTTGAATTTTTTGCACATTTTTGCCACCCTTTATATGCTATTGAATGTGGCTGTTCCTTGGCAAATTTTAGTCTCAGTTTTGATCAATATCGATGATTTGAATAGTGCTTACAATCAAATGAACATGAATGTATGGCTACGATGAGGCCAAATGAAGTTGCATAGAAAATATGTCAACTCTTTGCATCTCGTTGTGATTAGCCATTTATCAAATTGATTCTCTTGTGATGACTGTTGCATACTAGCGAAAGTGTGGAGTCTTGTTTGACTTAAGTGTCGATGCCTTGTGTGATAAGTTTACCTTGAACCATGCATGACAACACCTAGAATTTTCCCTATTGGTCCGGTCGACTAAGTAAGACTTTCTCTTGATATGATCTTAAGCAACTTCAAAGAGTGTGAACCAATTTGACATAAACCTTTTTTGTGACCTACCTTGTGAGTGTGTGATTCTCTCTTGAATACCCTTTGAGCCTTACCCTTCTTTGGAAGAAATTTGATGAAAACTAGACCTTTCTTAATCCATTACCTATAATCCTCTTGAATTGTGGTTAATTGAATAGCCAACTTAGGCCAAAAGCCAAAGTTGTGTGGTGAAAAAGAAAAGGGAAAGTAAAGAAGTCAAGGAAAGTCTCCTTTCACCCATGGTGTTGAGAAAAATGGAACCCCTCCATATATATATATAAAAAAGAAAGAGAAAAATAAAAGAAAAGAATGAAAAAGAAAGTTGTGGAATAAAGTACCAAAGAAATAGGGTTCCGAACAATCCATGGAAAGTGAATAATAGGATGACTTATGAGCACTAAAGAAAATGATGAAGGAAAAGGAAAGGATGTGTTGTGAGCACCACATTTCGTGAGGATAAAATTCACTGAGCCTAAATGATCATACCTTTGCACTCAGCCCCGTTACAAGCCTTGTTAAGACCTTTGTGATCTTGAGAAAGTCGAAACAAATGTTAATTGGAAAATACGGGTAAACCTATGGGTGAAAGAATGTATCATGTTCATCTTTGTGAGTGTCAGCGTTGTATCTGAATCCTGAACTTCAAATTGATTATGCCTTTGCATGTGAAAATGGAATCATCATTTATGCGAGGGGATTCGAAGGATTTTGTTGAGCTAGAACTTGCATTTGAAGCAAGTATTGCGAGCTTGAGAATCTTTGGTAATGGTGTGTCACAATTTAAATCTTTGAGTACAGAATAGATCCTTGCATAAGTAAATTGAGTCTTGTTGTGTACATTCATAATTGAGTCCTGTGTAGCATTGTTTGAGACATTCTTGTTGAACTGCTGAACTTGAGGACAAACAAAAGTTTAAGTTGGAGGTGTTGATGAGTCCACAAATTGGACCCATTTAGGGCTATAGTTTAATAGAAATTGTGTCCTCCAATGCTTATTTTATCTCAATATCTGATGAAAACCCTTAAGTTTCAGGTATTTGTGTCACGCCTCAAATCCCATGAAGACGGGCAGGCACCCGATGCCCTCAAGACCCAAGAGAACCAACATGTAGCCTATGCGTACTACACTTATAACTATGACACTCTTGTGACAAGTTCATATAGGATGCAGCGATACGAACCAACATAAGTAGATCCAAAACATATATACAAGACTTGGCCATTGAGGCCACAACTAAACAATATACATAAGTCTACAAAGCCTCTAAAAGATAGAAAACCTTAGAGTAAGTCAGGGCAGACCCCGCCTAACTCTTTACTATGATACAATACCAAAATGAATCTACCAAGGACTCAGTAAAGCTCCGAATCAATTTGGAGCTCACCAAAAGTAGCTGAGTGTCGTGTGCTCCTACTAAGGTGGTCTACTAGCTGAAGTACCAGTGCTTGCAGCATGAAATTCAGCGTCCCCTGTGAAGGACGTCAGTACGAGAAAATGTACTGAATATGTAAGGCAATAACATATATAAAATAAGAGTTTCGAATGAAACCAAGTATCAATATATGTGTGCACAAATCATAACAGAAGACCACCTTTGTTAACACTTGTGGGATCATATATGTTACATTCTTGTCTTTACCTTTCTATGTGTTATGATCTTTATAAGGCATGTGATACGAATGAATAGCTGTTTAGTGGTAGAAGAGGATGACCCATGCTAGACAGTTTAACCCCTGGGATACAGTCCTCATAATTACACAAATTGGGATCGGCCCATGCTAGGTTTTCGCCCCTGAGCTGCCACCCTTCTAAACCAATAGGGACAGGCACATGCTAGACTTTCGCCCCTGAGCTACCGCCCTTAATTATACATATTGCTTAACTTAGATTCTTTAATCTTTGAGATTGTTGTTTTGGAGGTCATAATCATTTGTTATATTTGGAATTACGGACCAGTAGTAGAAGACATGAAAATAGTACCTCAAGGGAGTAACAATGACATAAGGAGCTATGTAACATCAATGCATTGTTAGTGAGCTAAAATGACACGATTGACTTTAACTGACTAAGATGAGGATTCACCAAACTTACTTTTGCAAATACCATTTCTATACCAGCACATAGGAGGATAATTAGACAAGTATAGAGTCAGCTATTTGGAGATCGTACGCTGCCACTATGTTTCCTTTACTAGGAATAGAACTTAGGAAATTCCCTTATTGATATTGATTGCAAGTATCAGATTTTATGCCGAAGAATATTGAATCGAATAGCCTTACATACCTTATCCTCTAACCAATACAACTATCACGATTCAGCCTCCCCTTTTAGGTTTTAATCTACAATATAAGTCATGATAAACTAAAATTAGCAGCTATCACACTGTGAGCCTCATAAAACAGTAGCTAACTTGATGGATAATGAGCCCATACAGCCGTCAAAATAATGTGTATCACCACACCCTCCTTCTCTGCCCAGTACATACATTATATATCCTTTTCCAAGATTACCCAAGCCACACCAACAACAATACACATAAAACAACCTCAAATATTCTTTATAATACAACCAATTATTGAATTCACCACCCCCTTGAGTTCTTTATGACATCACACCCATAATTCCTCACTTATACATAAGGAGGACAAAAAAGTAGAGTAGTCACCTTACCTTAATTTATGCAACTGTCCCTTTTAACTTGGAATCTTCAAGAACTTCAACTTCCCTTCACACTTAAACCAAAGAAGAAGAAGAAAGTATCTTAATAACCAAGGAAATGAGCAGTAGCTTCTGCAAATATTATGCCTTTATACTTATACTTGAGCATGAATAACATGTTTTCCTAATCATCCATGGGAGAATTAAGCTAAATCCATAAGTGTTTTCACTTACCTTGTCTTGCAGAGATGAGGGTTTCTTCAAGAACCCTAGAAGAACTTTAAGGTTGCTGTTTTAATCCTTAAAATAAAAGAGAGAGAGAGAGCTGGAGTTAATCCTCAATATTGTGTGTTAAATTGAGTGAGAATATTAGCCAATATATCTTTTATTGACCTTTCTTCACCTTTAAGAATATCCTCTAGAAAGCTTCATTTTCAGCCACTAATTGGTCAAGTAGGTGATGCACTTGCTTATGTACATCAAGCAGCTAAAAAGGTCAAACTAGGTGATGCACCTACTTGCTTTCACTTGGCCTTAAATATTAGGCTTTGACAGATTTTTTTGTTGGGCTTAAATTTCATTTTCCTTTTATTTAATTTAGTTTGGGCCTCAAGTGAGTCCATTAGCATAGACCCAAATCTGATCCATAAACCTTGGCCTTTTAAACTAGATCCATATAGCTCAAGTAGGTGATGCACCTACTTGGTCCTTTGGACTGGTCAATAAGCCAAAGTAGGTGATGCACCTACTTGTCACATGCTAGCTTAGTTAAGTCATAAATGAGATCTCTGGTACCTTTTACATCTTCAGTAGGAGTAATACGAGATGAGTCACCTATGTATTTTTGAAGCATTGAGACATGAAGCACCGGATGAACGGTTGAAAGCTCTTGAGGTAACTCTAACTCATACGCAACTTTGCCAATTCTTCGGATAACCCTATATGGCCCTATATAGCGTGGACTCAACTTTCCCGTTTTACCAAACCTCATTACCCCTCTCATTGGTGATACCTTCAACTACACCCAATCCCTTATAGAAAATTCTAGTCATCTGCTTCTAACATATGCATATGATTTATGTCGACTTTGAGCTATTTCTAGCAGCTGCTGTATCACTTTGACTTTTTCCACAGCTTGATGAACAAGATCTGGCCCAAATAAGGCAGTTTCACTTGTTTCGAACCAGCTAATTGGGGATCTACATTTTCTACCATATAAAGCTTCATAAGGTGCCATTTTAATACTTGAATGGTTGCTACTGTTGTATGCAAACTCGATCAATGGCAAATGATCATCGCAACTACCTTTGAAGTCCAATATACAAGCTCGCAGCATATCCTCAAGTGTTTGAATTGTATGCGCTCTGCCTGACCATTTGTTTGGAGGTGAAAGGCTGTACTTAAATTTACTTGTGTGCCCAAACTCTTCTGAAATGACTTCCAAAAATTTGCAGTGAATTGAGCTCCTCTATCAGATATAATAGAGATTGGCACTCCATGTAGACGAACTATCTCTTTAATATACAACCCCGTATATTTTCAACTGTATAACTAGTCTTGACTGGCAAGAAGTGCGTTGATTTGGTCAGTCTATCAACAATTACCCATATAGAAGCAAACATCCGAAATGAACGAGGCAAACCAGTGACAAAATCCATGTTGATCATGTCCCACTTCCAAATTGGAAGTTCATACACTGCATATAACCTCCGGGATTTTGGTGCTCTACTTTTACTTGTTGACAATTTGGACATTGAGCCACAAATTCTGCAATATTCTTCTTAATATACCCCCACCAATACATTTCTTTCAAGTCGTGATACATTTTAGTTGACCCCAGATGGATAGAATATCTCGAATGATGTGCTTCCATCATAATCCTATTTCTTAATTCATCTACATTAGGTACACACAATCTATTTTGACATCGAAGTACTCCCTCTTGCGTAAGCTCAAATGCCTTTGTCATACCCTGTTGTACATTCTTCTTAAGCTTTAATAGATTAGGATCAGTGTACTGCTTCTCTTTCACTTCCACTACTAATGAGGATTCTGCCGCATTTTGCACAATAACCCCTTTGTCCGGAGATTCAAGAAGGCGAACCCCCAAGCTAGCTAGTTGACATAGATCGTTAGTTATTCCTTGTCTTTCCATAGACTGCCCATAAGTGCTTGCCATTATTATACGACTTAACGCATCAGCTACTACATTTGCTTTCCCGGGATGATACAAGATATCAATGTCATAATCTTTTAATAGCTCCAGCCATCTTCGCTGCCTCAGATTTAGGTCCTTTTGCTTAAAGATATATTGTAAACTCTTGTGATCAGTGTATATGTCAACATGAACTCCATACAAGTAGTGGCGCCATATCTTCGAAGCAAATACAACTGATGCTAGCTCTAGATCATGAGTTGGATAATTTTTCTCATGTGGCCGCAATTGCCTTGAGCCATAAGATATTACTTTACCATGATGCATCAATACACATCCTAAGCCCACTCTCGAAGCATCTCAATACACTGCATACCTTTCTGTTCCTTCTGGAAGTTCCAATACAAGTGTAGAAGTTAATTTATTCCTCAGCTCTTGGAAGCTTCTTTCACATTCATCACTCTACTAAAACTTGGTTTGTTTGTGTGTTAGCTTTGTTAAGGGTGCAGCAATGGAAGAGAATCCTTCAGCAAACCTTATGTAATAACCTGCCAATCCAAGGAAACTACGGATCTCCGTAGGCGCTGTAGGCCTTGGCCAGTTTTTCATAGCTTCTATCTTCTGGTTATCAACCCTTATTCCTTCATCCGATACAATATGACCTAAGAATGCCACAGATTTCAACCAGAACTAACATTTAGAGAACTTCGCATACAATTTACAATCACGAAGAATTTGTAAAATCTGCCGCAAGTGATTAGCATGGTCATCTTCCGATCTTGAATACACCAAAATGTCATCTATGAATACTATCACGAACACATCTAGAAATGGCTTGAATACCCTATTCATCAAATCCATAAAAGCTGCTGGTGCATTTGTTAGCCCGAATGACATGGCTAAAAACTCAAAATGACCATACCATGTCCGGAAAGCTGTCTTGGGAATATCTTTGTCTTTGACCCTTACTTGGTGATACCCCAACCTCAAGTCGATCTTTGAAAAACACTTAGCACCTTGTAACTGATCAAACAAATCATCAATTCTAGGAAGGGGATATTTGTTTTTAATCGTTACCTTATTCAATTAACGATAGTCGACACACATTCTTAACGAGCAATCTTTCTTGCGTACAAGTAAAACTGTTGCTCCCCATGGAGACATACTAGGCCTTATGAATCCTTTTTCTAATAAGTCTTTTAATTGCTCCTTCAAATCCCGTAATTCTGCCGGGGCCATTCTATATGGAGGGATGGATATAGGTTGAGTATCTGGAATCACATCAATACCAAACTCTACTTCTCGTTTTGGAGGCAAACCCAGAAGATCTTCAGGAAATACATTGGGAAATTCATCTACCACTGGAATGGATTGAAGAGTTTGTGGCTCCATAACTATATTTTTCACTCTCACTAGATGGGATATGTATCCTTTGGACATCATCTTCTTTGCCTTAAGATAAGAAATAAATTTACCTCTTAGTGTCCCAATATTACCTTTCCATTCAAGGATGACCTCTTTTGGAAAATAGAAATGCACCATCTTAGTTCGGCAATCTACTGTGGCATAACAAGAAGCTAACCAATATACCCATTATAACATCAAAATCCACCATTTCTAGCTCACCAAGGTCAGCCATTGTATCACGATCACAAACAGTTACAATGCAATTATGATAAACCTTTCTAGCTATAATAGACTCACCAATTGGTGTAGACACTTCAAATGGCTTCATTAATAATTCTAGTGTTCTTTTGACCTTTTCAGTAATCAATGGAGTAACGTATGATAGTGTAGACCCCGGATCAATTAATACATATACAATATGTGAAAAGATAGACAATGTACCTATAACCACATCCGACGAGGCTTCCAAATTTTGTCGATCCCCGAGAGCATATGTGCGATTCTGAACTCCACTAGAACTAGCTGCTCCCCTAGCTTGTCTACCACGACCAGTAGGTATCTCTCCCATACCTAAAGAAGGTGCTGATGATGAGGATTCAGTAACTGATCTAGTAGGTTGTGCCACACCACCCACACCACTATGAGGGAAATTTCTCATCATATGACCCGGTGTACCACACCAAAAATAAACATTTGTCCCAAACCGACATGCACCTAAATGATTTCTTCCACATTGTTTACAAGACTATCAACGAGGTCTTGATTGGATCATACTTCCCTGTTCTTGGTACCCCGTTGTTTGTGAACCTTGGCTTTCACCTCTTTGCCCAAACTGATTGCCCCTAGACTCTTGAAACCGAGGTGGGGCACTAGCTGTAAAGTAGGAAGATGATGGCCTAGGCGGTCTGTTAAAGAACCGAGGCCTAAACTCATTTCGGGATGGTGTAAACTGCCCCATGGATCTGGCCCTTGTGTTGAATGCGCTGTTTTTGACTCTTGTGTCCTTCTTCTTTGCCTTTGATCCTACAACTTTTGCGCAAAAGCTTGCATCCTTGCTATGTCCATATCTTTATTCAACGAAGCACTAGTACAATCTCTAACCATATATGAATCTAATCTATCCACATATTGATGAACTCTATCCTCCATAGTAGATACTACATTAGGAGCATACCTGGACAAGGAATTAAATTTGAGACTATAGTCTCTCACACTCATACTTCCTTGGTGGAGATTTAAGAACTGATCCGCACGGGACTCTTGGATCTCCAATGGCAGGTAATGGTCAAGGAATGCCTTTTTGAACTCTTTGCATATAGCTGAAGGTGCATTTGTTCCCCTAGATTGCTTTCACGCTTCATACCACAATATAGCCACGCCCTTTAATCTATATGATGCTAACTCGAGCGCTTCTTACATGCATAACATCAAAAGTTTGTTGGATTTGATCTATAAAGTCTTGTGGATCTTCATTAGGATCTGACGCGGTGAATGATGTAGGGTCCAAATTAAGGAAATCACGTATCCGTGTGCCAACTGCTCTATCTACACCACTAGTACCTGCAACTAGACCTTCTTGCCTGTGGCCATGGCCAGCAACTATACGAGTCAATAATTGGACTGCATTCCTCAAATATTGCTCAGTAGCATTAATAGGGGGTTCTTGGGGTGCAGCTTCCGTCGTTAGATCTTCTGGAGATGGAGGGGTCGGGGAAGTCTGTGATAGAAACTTATCTTGAGCCTCACCTTGAACAACTTGACTAGGTGGTGGTTGGCTGGTCCCTTCTTGGGCAGCCACATCTACTCGCTTACCAGTACTTTTACTCCTTCACGTAACCGACATCTTTGCCATAATAAAACAATTTAGAAATTAGATATGATTCACCTACAACACTAGTTCTATCACACGATCTAACAAATGAAAAAAAGAAGACAACTCCTACATGTCCCGTAGCCTCCTATTTATAAATGTGGTGCATAACACATCCATAAGAAAGAATCTACACAGACATGACTTTGTAGACATCCTAGGATTACCTGCTCTGATACCACTTTTGTCAGGCCTAAAATCTCATGAAGACGGACAGGCACCCGATGCCCTCAAGGCCCGAGAGAACCAACATGTAACCTATGCTTACTATGCTTATAACTATGACACTATTGTGACAAGTTCACATAGGATGCAGCGATACAAACCAACAAAAGTAGATCCAAAATATATATACAAGACTTGCTCGTTGAGGCCACAACTGAACCATATAGTCTACAAAGCCTCTAAAAGATAGAAAACCTAGAGTAGGTCAGGACAGACCCCGCCTTACTCTTAACTACGATACAATACTAAAATGAATCTACCAAGGACTTAGTAAAGCTCTGAATCAATCTGGAGCTCACCAAAAGTAGCTGAGTGTCGTGTGCTCCTACTGAGGAGGTCTACTAGCTGAAGTACCAGTGCCTGCAACATGAAATGCAGCGTCTCCTACGAGGGACGTTAGTACGAGAAGGATATAACGTATATAAAATGAGAGTTTCGAATTAAACCAAGTATCAATATATGTGTGCATAAATCAGAACAGAAGACCACCTTTGTTAACTCTTGTGGGATAATGTATATTACATTTTTGTCTTTACCTTTGTGTATGTTATGATCTTTATAAGGCATGTGATACGAATGACCAGATGATCAGTGGTAGAAGAGGATGGCACATGCTAGGCTTTTTAATCCTTGGGATGCGGTCCTCATAATTACACAAATTGGGATTGGCCCATGCTAGGCTTTCGCCCCTGAGCTGCCACCCTTCTAAACCAATTGGGATCGGCCCATGCTAGGATTTCGCCCATGAGCTGCCACCCTTAATTATACAAATTGCTTAACTTAGATTCTTTACTCTTTGAGATTACTGTTTTGGTGGTTATAATCATTTTTTATATTTGGAACTACGGACCAGTAGTAGAACACATGAAAATAATACTTCAAGGCAGTAACAATAACATAAGGAGCTATGTAACATAAATGCATTACTTGTGAGCTTAAATGGCACGATTGATTTCAACTGACTAAAAAGAGGATTCACCAAACTTGCTTTTGCAAATACCATTTCTATACCTGCTCACAGGATGATAATTAGACAAGTATAGAGTAGTGAACATATAATGAAGTAATTCTATACACCAAGGAGAGGGGAAAATATTGTCAGCTACTTGGAGATCATACGCTGTCACTATGTTTCCTTTACTAGGAATAGAACTTAGGAAATTCCCTTATTGATATTGATTGCAAGTACCATATTTCATGCCGAAGAATATTGAATCGAATAGCCTTACATAACTTATCCTCGGACCAATACAACTATCACGATTCAGCCTCCCCTTTTAGGTTTTAATCTACAATATAAGTCATGATAAACTAAAATTAGCAGCTATCACACCGTGAGCCTCATAAAATATTAGCTAACTTGATGGATAATGAGCCCATACAGCCGTCAAAATAATGTGTATCACCACACCCTCCGTCTCTACCCAATACATATATTATATATCATTTTCAAAGATTACCCAGGCCACACCAACAACAATACACATAAAACAACCTCAAATATTCTTTATCATACAACCAATTATTGAACTCACCACCCCCTTAAGTTCTTTATGACAACACACCCATAATTCCTCACTTATACATAAGGAGGACAAAAAATACACTTTTAACTTGGAATCTTAAAGAACTTCAACTTCCCTTCACACCTAAGCCAAAGAAGAAGAAAAAAGTATGTTAATAACCAAGGAACTGAGCAGTAGCTTCTGAAAATATTATGCCTTTATACTTATACTTGATCATGAATAACATGTTTTCCTAATCATCCATGGGAGAATTAAGCTAAATCCATAAGTGTTTGTAGTTCCCTTGTCTTGCAGAGATGAAGGTTTCTTGAAGAACCCTAGAAGAACTTTAAGGCTGTTGTTTTAATCCTTAAAAGAGAAAAGCGAGAGAGCTGTAGTTAATCCTCAATATTGTATGTTAAAATGAGTGAGAATAGCAGCCAATATATCTTATATTAAGCTTTCTTCACCTTTAAGAATATCCTCTAGAAAGCTTCATTTTCAGCCTCTTATTGGTCAAGTAGGTGATGCACCTGCTTATGTACATCAAGCAGCTCAAAAGCTCAAACTAGGTGATACACCTATTTGCTTTCACTTGGGCTTAAATATTGGGCCTTGACAGATTTGGCTGTTGGGCTTAAATTTCATTTTCCTTTTATTTAACTTAGTTTGGGCCTCAAGTGAGTTAATTAGCATAGGCCCAAATCTAATCCATAAACCTTGGCCTTTTAAACTAGATCCATATAGCTCAAGTAGGTGATGCACCTACTTGGTCCTTTGGACTGTTCAATAAGTCAAAGTAGGTGATGCACCTACTTGTCACCTGCTAGCTTAGTTAGGTCAAGCAAGCAACTCACTTATGTAATTCCATTTTCTAAATATTATTCCCTTTTGCTTTAACTTAGCACTTAACTTTCAACTTTAAGCTCAATTACCTCCTTATTGTCTCTTTAAATACTCCCATTGGAGTTCACTTGCAGTACACATGATGAAATGTGCAAGGCATCACATCACCTTTCGAGCTAGTTTAAACCAACAGTAATCATATAAGAATCATGGTCCCTCACCTATACTATAACGCTATGTCACGTATCATAAGAATATAACAAGCATATGCGTAATACAGGCTGTTACAATTTGACGTTTGAAGGAAAACATGGACACTACATCGCAAAAAGGAACAAAAGGATGAAAAGAAGAAGAAATTAATTCCTGAGGATCGCCGAGTCCACTTGGCGAGTTGCCGAAGGGTCTTACTTCGTCTTTTGTTCCAGTGTGCTGAGCCCTGAAGGAAAGGATCAAGTCGGCGGAAAAAGGGAGTAGTCGGTGCATCGCCGAGAAATTTCATGAAGTAGTACCATGTCACCCAATGACCCAGAGCACGACGATGCTGAAGGCTAGTGCAAGACGGTAGTGAAGTACACCAAAATGCGAATCCCCGAGTTGATCAACGATTCCGACTAACGACGCCGAATGATCCGCTGCAGCACAAATCTGTGAAAACTATAAATACTAGTTAAAGTTGTAGTTTTAAGTGTCGAACAATTATTATAATTTTCATATAGAATAGTACTTTTTTATATTTTAACTCTAAGCTTGAGAGGGTTTTGAAGACTTGAAGATCCAAAGGGTTTCATCTTCAAGATTTGGGTTTAGGTCTCTTGAATTCTTTACTTTTGTCCTGTATCAAGACTTAAATCTTCATACTCAATTGAATGCAAGATCAATTTGGTTTAAATTTCTATCTCTTATACATGTGTGGCTAAAACCCCCAACACTTGGGGTGTGATTTAGCGAATATGGGTTAAGATAATTGTTCGGTCTTGCTTGCTGATAGTTTAATCGTAGTTTAATTGTGATTTCATTTTGTAGTTGTTGATGAAATTAATGAATTTGTAGTTGCAAATACAAGTTTATTTATGTGTTTTCGGGTTGCTTGAGAGAGAGTCGTAAAACTAAGACTACTACATTGATGGCTAGTGCGAGTGTTGACATGAGGTTCAGCTCGAGAGAGTGAACCCTAGTCCCATGTCCACACACTCAGCTAGAGAGAGTGAGTGGGTTAAGGCGTAGGCTGGTCTTCATGTGGCAAGTGGGTGTTTGAGAGGAACACATTCGAAATGGGGTAAGTTGCTCGAGAGAGAGCTTATCCCCCTTAAAGTTTGGCCTAGTCATAATTATTCTATGAATCTTCTATCGAAAGCATGTACCTAATAATATAGCTTAACCCGTATTCTCGTCATATCCTAAGGATCCCCTCTCATTAATTGGAAACCCTCGTTTATTTTGTTATTTTTACTTACTAGTGACAAAACCCCCCATTGTTAATTGATACTCTTGTTTCACCCCTGTATTTTACAATGTTTTTAATCGTTAAGGCCTTTAACTACGGCTAGTTAGAACTAAGTTTTATTTTTCTATTAATTCTCAAAACCACTCTCTTGGGAACGATCCCAACTGTTGGTTGGGTTACTAAACTATTGGACGATCGTAGACACTTGCATCGAAAGTTGTGTCTTGATTACGCAAACATCACTCACCTCACCACAAACAAAAGCTATTTGTCCTTCAATCGAAGAAATAAAATATCCAAAAGTCAATAAAAGTAAGACAGAGAGGGAGGTAAAAAGGGATCCTGTCTAAACAATCGCTCCATATATGGGGGCATCAGTGCCCGGTGCATCACTCTGGTCCTGGGTCTCAGTACCCGGAGTAACCTCAGAAGTAGTGGGTCCACAAGGAGCTGCCATGGACGTCTTTGCTAGCGATTCCTGGATCACCAACTATACAATCGTCTCCTCAAGATTTGGAAAATCTCCATATATGCTCTTCTCCCTCAACTCTATCTTCTCCTCTTCGGTCTCTGCCTCAGAGCCATCAGCTGCTGTGCCATCTTTATGTACATCTCCGGTGGTTGTCAGAGAAATCTTACAGGTCTGTGGGGCATCAACATCATTAGTGGCCTCCAAAAGTGACGTGAAGTCATTAGACTTTAGATAGTCCACGTCCTTCCTCAGATCCGCAACTTCGACTTTCAAAGTCGTAACCTCGGAGGTTTCCCCCTGTCTGCTCTCAAAAGCCTCAAATCTCTCAGTGTGAGTGTCAATGGAAGTCCGGAGGGGGCGTAAGTGCAGCTAAAATGGAAGTCTCAATCATCCATGGCACTACAGCCTCCAGAC
This sequence comes from Solanum stenotomum, assembly GCF_019186545.1. Classification (NCBI taxonomy): domain Eukaryota; kingdom Viridiplantae; phylum Streptophyta; class Magnoliopsida; order Solanales; family Solanaceae; genus Solanum; species Solanum stenotomum. The sequence continues at coordinate 38,805,804 of NC_064282.1, forward strand.
GGGTAACTCTCACATCATCTCAATGTGCCAGGTGCCCCATCTTTAGGATCATCGCTTGGGTAATCTTGGATGGCTAGGAAGAGGTAGAGGCACCTAGGGCTAGTGAAGAAGAAGAAGGAGTGGATGCACCTGAAGGCTCGGAGGCCAGAGTAGGCAAAGATGCCTCTACAAGTATCGAACCAATGTCCACGTCCGGGGATGTATCAACCGGAGTTGCTCTCCTTTTGTCGACCTCCTCTCGTGTGTACTCGGCCTCAATGTGCCGAATGTAAGTGTAGGAAGATGGGGTAACCTCAACATGTCTCGTATCATCCTGGGGCACTCTAGCATGCCGACACGACTCCGTGATCAAGACCGGGACTGGCAAAGAGGTTGACTCTGCTTGACCCTCATGGCCATCTCTTGCTCTATAAGGAGTCCGAGGTTAATGCTCCTCCGGGATATGATCGACCCAAAGTAGTCTGCCTTAGGGTGGCATAGAATGGACTCGTTCTGGGATGGCATGATGGTGGTGTTAATGAAGCCAAACCAGAATCGACCAACAATACTAAGATCCCTCTTCTCTATGGGGATCCCTGCCTCAATCCACCACATGGTGGTATCGGAAATCAACGGAGCCAGCCAGTCCTTCAAGTCATCCAAGGACTGAGTAGCCGACACACCCTCATATGCCACTTTAGCTCTAAGATCCCTTCCAAGTACAATATTAATGTACTCGGTATTACATACAACTTCCTTACCTCGAACCATGACTAACCTAACCGGTCTGAACTCGATGGCCTTCTTTTGACTCTTCGGAACCAAGTCACCATACACTGTATAGAATTTTTGGACCCATGAAGGAATATAGGGACCGCGTGGCTTGGTGAACTGCTCAAACTGGTGGAAGCGGAGGGTGTCCCTCACCCCATAGTATTTTCCCTCAAGGCCCTCTGTAGATACCAACTTCTCCTTGAGGATAGTTTGCAATCTATCACCTTTTAACTTGCTGAGAAGCCTAGGATGAGGGACTACTGGTAGCACTGGAGCAACAAAAGGTGTCGGAGTTGGCACTGAACCTCGTCGGGTGGAAGCTGAAGGGACTCTAGCTGAGTCACAACGAGATCTAAAACAAATCTTAGCCCACCGAGACAGTAAGGGCTGGTCATCTTCAGGCTCAGATAATGCAGCCCGAGAGTCAGCCAACACTCTATCCCTGTCGGGGTTGTGCTTTGGAACTTCAGATGTGGGCCTCTTGCCTCCCGTTGGAGGCTCTGTTCTTCCCTTTCTGGGAGGATTTGCTCCCCCTTCATTTATGCTTTTTTGAGGGTGGCATGTCTATGTTTGGCCTTGCCATATCTGTAAAAACATCAAGAAAAGTGTTAGAAATAATTCAAGTAAAAGCACAGAAAATTAGTTGCAGACATACTCGCCGAACAGGTCGGCGAGTCGCTGAATCTCTTTGGCCAGCTAGATCAGGCTTGCCAAAGGATTAGCTCAAAAATCTCAGAAAATTTTGGCATGTTAACGATGTGAAGGGCCTTTCGGCGAATCGCCGATGGCATTCAGCGAGCAAGAACTAGCCCGCCGAAAGTTACAGTGCTAAAAGGGATAGAGGCGCAGACAAATGGCGATCAAGAAGGATTTTCGGCGAGCCACTGAGTGCACTCGGCGACCTCAGGCTTCTCACAAAAAGTTACAGAACCAAACTTCACATTTAGCATGAAATTAAAGGTGATATGGGGAACTTCGGTGAACCATCGAGTGGTTAGGCGAGCTCGACCCAGCTCGCCAAACGACCCAACGTGCCTACTTTCAACCCAACTTCTCAAATTCAACCCCGCAGCCCCCGAAAACAAAATCAAAACATGCACTTCCACAATTAAACTAAGACCCATTATACCCATGCCTCTAGGATACTCAGACTTCTCCCGGTTTGGTCAAATTTGGCCATTTGATGACTTTGGCCCTTAAGAATGGCATTAACCGCTCCATCATTGGGCAAAATACGTCATTTGGCACAAATGTGGGCTACTTACACTTTACCCAACTAGACCCAACAACATGCAAGCACAACCCCACAATTTTAATCAATTTTAAAGAACAAAATCTCGGGAAATCAACATTATAGGCATTTAAGGCATAATATTCAAGTTAAACTAAGCACACACATATACAATTATGATCAGAGAGGCCCAACGCACATCACTAAGACAAAATCAATTGCAAAAGAGTACAAATTGCTAAAAATGAATTTAGGGTTCGGAAAACCAACCTTAAATGCCAAATAATATAGATTTGAAAAGCTAGGCGGCAAAGATTCCAACTCCGAGCACACAATCATAGACTCAAATACAGTAAAAATGTTAAAATATAGGACACTAAAGTGCAGGTGTGAGTTTGGGAAGTTCAAAAGAGAGGGAAGGTGAAAGAGTTTGAGAGCTTAAACCTTTGGCCTTTAAAATCCGTCCAGTTCTCACCCATTCGACGACATTAGTTTTGCTCGCCAACCCACTCGGCGACACGCCGAGTGGGCACTTTCCTCACCGAGTTTTACATGACCTTTAGTTAATATGGGGATCCAAGCGGCGGACTAGGTCGTGATCACCGACCTGGTCGTGATCATCGACCTGGTCAGTGATTCGCTAAGTTGCTCCTAGGCTCGCCGAGTTTTACAGACTCCAATATCAAATTGTCTTAAGTCCAAAGCCAGTCCAAGTCGGGCAAGCCGACCTATTCGGCGATGTGCCGATTGGAATTTTAGCCCGCCAACCTGCACTTTTCAAACACATTCCACACTTTGTCCTGCACAATGACACACCATTATTTCATAGTCAAAAGGAAAGCAATAAAACCTTGGGTTGCCTCCCATGAAGCGCCTTAGTTAACGTCGTGGCATGATGCAAACCTCCACTTAGATTCCATCAGTGGGGTTTACCTTATTTTCAGAAGGTAACCCTTTTTTTGGCTCGGGTGGAGACAAGACACCACTTGGTCCATTTGGGACTCTAGTAGCTAAATGAACATCGAATGAGATGTTGTCATCTAATTTAGCATCAGGACATTCTCTCTTATCTCCTCCAACACTATGTCGTGCTCTTCGACTTTGTGTAGAATGAGTAACAGGACCTCTTCAATTTGCCCACAGTCTTGCTTCTTCATCTTTCGACGCTTGTGAGGGGGGATGTACATGTCTTTATTTTTGGACACTACCTCCAATTCCATGACTTTCATAGCCAAGACATCTAGCTGAGTCAACAATCTGGCCTATTCTTGGTCTTTTACTTTCTTGTTTTTGGTCTTGGCCATATGATCAAGGAGTTGGGCTGCTTTACCATAAGGTAGCTGGATGAGATCACCTAAAAGATTTGGTCAGGCACTATTCTATTTTTGGGGCCAAGACCCCGGTAGAGAAATTCCAGAAGCATCTTATCTGGAATCCCATGAGTTGGACACTGCTACAATAGGGTCTTAAACCTTTGACACAACTCATAAATGGACTCACCCTCTAGTTTTTTGAAATTTAGTATGTTATCCCTAATAATCATCAATCTCAAAGTAGGGTGCTCCATTAGGTCATTGTTGTTACTAGATATTCTCCAATTCTCTGCTCAAACCAACAACATACAAACCAAAACTAAAAATAAGTAGATTCGACTACAACTAACAAGAACAAAATTCAACCTAACTAAAGAATCATAACCAACACCACTCCCCGGCAGCGGTGCCATTTTGATTTCACATATCAGGACATTTCTTCTAATTCTAAGTGCCAACGATCGTTAGCCAGTAATACAACCCAATTTAATAAGTTGTGGTCGAATCCCACAGGGAGTGGTATGTGCTTAAGATTCAAGAGCCAAGTACAAATATGTTCAAGTCAATCATAGGTAAAGAGATTTACGAATAAAAGCACAGTTCAAATTAAAGGGTGACACAAGTGTCAAATAACGTGGTTTTTTTATTGTAATTATCAACTACAACAGTAGGAAATAACACTAATTAACAAGTAAAGAGATGGGTTCTTGGGATGTGATTGGATTATAGGCTAAGGTAGACAAATAGGTAATTGCAACTGATAGTAAATAGTTGTAAATCAGTGAATAAGTTAGACTGTAGTGGGGATAAACTTTCTCTCAAACAATTTACCCTGAATCAAGTTGGTTTCTCTTGAACACCAACAAGCAGCAATTATAAACAGCCTACGCTTTAGTCCATTTACTCTCTCGAGCTGAATGTGTGGAAAAGGGTTTAGGATTCACTCTCTAGAGCTGAACCCATGACAACCCAATACCCACAGACCATCAAATCAGTAATCTTGGTTTTAAAACCTCTCTTTCGAGCAAGCCAAAAACACTAAGGTAAAATTGCATTTGCAACTACAACCCTTTAAATTAACCCACAAAACTGATTTAAATCACCTTTAAACAACATCTAAACTATCAATTAACAATACCCATAAGCTAAATCAACCTATAATCATATAATCACACCCAAGAATTAGGGTTTTAGCTAGACATCATAAGAAAATTAGAAATCGTTATCAAATTGTGTTTCCATCAATTGGGTAAGATTAATTTCGTCTTTACAAAGGTCAAAATTAAAGAATCTCAGAGACCCACTTCCAATGTCTAAAAAATGGAAAACTTCAATTCTTAAAGGCTAAAGAAAGTATTGTTTCCAAATTCAGAGTTCTGTCTAAAACTGATAAGAAATTCTATATTATGAAAATTGATTATGTCAAAGATAGATACTAAACATACTGTTTGAAAATGTATTTATAGTTGCCAAAAATGTGTTGCGAAGGACCATTCGGTGCAATAAGCCGGGATCGCCGATCCACTCGGTGATCCGCCCTTTGGTAAATTCTATCAGCTTTTTACTTTGTTCTTCAGTATCCTCACATTGTGTAAATTTGGGCGATCTAACACTGCATCGCGGAACCATTCGGTGACACACCGACTGCTCCATTTTATTGCCGACTTGATTTTCTCTTTTAGAGCTTGGAACACTGGAACTTTAGGCGAGATCATAGCCATTCGGCGAGTCGCCCAATGGGTTAGGCGATCACTAGGCCTTTCTTTTTTCGTTCTTTCAGCTGCCTTGTTCCTTTTTTCTCATTAGTGTCCATGCTTTGTTCCTCAATTAAAATACCTAGAAAACAAGGATTTTACATCAATTATTAGCACAAAATAAGCATTTGATGACACTAAATCTATCCAAATAAAGTCCTAAATGAGTCCAAATCGTGGACTCATCACCCAACAATGAAGGCAATAGTGTAGTGCAATTCTTAATGCGATATATTTTTGCACATTTTGGCACCCCTCAGGCTATCATTCGTGATGGAGGATCCCACTTCTACAACCGAATGTTCATATTGTTGTTAAGTAAATATGGGGTAAACCATAAAGTTTCAACTCCATACCACCCGCAAACAAGCGACCAAGTGGATGTTTCAAACCGCAAAATTAAAAGCATTTTGGTAAAAATGGTGAATGCAAATCGGACAGATTGGTCTCACAAATTGGATGATGCTCTATGGGCATATCAGACCACATTCAAAACACTAATTGGGATGTCACCATACCAACTAGTGTTTGGAAAATCTTGTCATTTCCCAATTGAGCTTGAGCACAACGCTTTATGGGCATTGAAGATGCTAAATACGAATTGGGAGAAGGCCGTGCAAGGGAGAGTAACCCAACTCCATGAGTTAGAGGAATTCCGATTGAGAGAATATGAGAGTTCAACATTGTACAAGGAGAAGATGAAGAGATGGCACAACGCCAGAATCCTTCAACGGGAGTTTCAAGTCAGTGATTTTGTGCTACTCTTCAACTCCCGTTTGAGACTCTTTCCCACTAAATTGAAGTCTAAATGGTCAGGTCCATTCAAGGTCATCCGATTCTTCACAAATGGGGCAATTGAAATTGAAGGGAAAAAGGGCCCAACTTTAAAGGTAAATAGGCAGCGTTTGAAGTTGTATTTTGGAGAATGTCATGAGATTTTGGTGCTTGAAGTGGTATATTTGGAAGATGCTTGAAAGAATTTCAATGTCGTGCAACGACGTTAAATAAGGTGCTTCTTGAGAGGCAACCCAAGTGTTAGTTGTTTTGAATAATGTGTGCTAAATGTGCAGATATGGGTAATTCAACGATGCCAGGACCATCTCGGCGAGCCGCCCAGTGGATTAGGCGGTCTAAAATTTGTTTGCTTTTCTGGCATAAATAATGAGCTGAGCTTTTGGAATATATGGCGACAAACCCAAGCTACTCGGCGAGTCATCGATGTTGTTTGGCACACCAAATCTAGATAGTCTTTTGGGTCTTAAGGGGAGAGGTCCCATTTTGGATATTTAGGCGGACTATGTGAAATTAGGCGTTATGCCAAAGTGTTCGACGATCCTCCTTTTCCTTCGCCGACTGGCCAATAGTGAAAAATCCTCCTAACCCTATTCTTGTCATTTAGTGCTATATCCATTTCTGTTTTATTTTGTGCTCGTTCATTTATACATTGAGGACGATCTTGGTTGCTTTTGGTTTGGTTAGGGCTTGTTAAGAGTATCACCTCTAGATGTGTCTGAATTGTTTATGCATTCCTATTTTGAGAATTGGTTGTGTCAATACCGATGACTTGAATAGTTCTCTTAATTGAACAAAATGAATGTGTGGTTACGATGGGGCAAACAGAGTTACATAGGCAATATGTGAACTTTGAGCATCCTGTTGTGATTAGCCGATTGTCAATGAAATCTCTTGTGATGATCATTGCACACTAGCTAGAAAGTGTGAAGTCTTTTTTGATAATTGTATCAATGCCTAGTATGGTGAGATAGTATTTAACATTTTACTTGATGACTCCTAAAATTTACCCCATTGTTCTGGTAAATTGAATGATGCAAGCCTTAGATATGATCTTAGGCAATTTTTTTAAAGAGTGAGCTTATTTGACAACATACCTCTTTGTCGCCAACCTTATCAGAAGTGTGAGCCTTGCTTGACCCCTTTTGAGTCTATCCTTTTCTTGGAAGAAACTTGAGTAACT
>NC_064282.1:38812929-39013333 GCF_019186545.1 Solanum stenotomum
GGTGCTCGTGAGAAGAGCCTGGCCTTGGGGAGAACACTTTCCACTCACCACGTGCACCACCACGAGCCATGGTGCCCTTCACGGCCCGTCAAGGGCACTATGAATGGTTCCACAGCTCAGTAGAGGGCTGGTGACCTCCCACTTGCCTCCCTCTTCTAGGTTTCTTGATTCCGGGGTGTTACATTATCTCCCCATTGGGAACATTTGTCCTCGAATGGGATTCTAGACATCACATGAAGAAAAGAAATCTAAACTTGCAACCCATCTTACATGCAATCATATAAATGATAAATGCACATACTCGAGGAGGAAACATAAACTTCAAGCTAAAGCATGTTCAAAACATCATATCATAAAGTCTATATGGAACTCATACTCAAATGCACATAAACATGTAGAAATCAATCAAGTTGACTCATTTTCTAAAAACTTGAGCTTTTTCATGAACATGCATAAATGAGGAAGTCATGGGAATATCTAAGACTCATGACACCAAAAGAGTAAACCATGAGGAACTCATTACCTCAAGCTAGATTAGGGGTAGAAGGAAAGCGATGAGGATATCGGGACATCATATTGGCCTCGACTTCCCAAGTAGCACCCTCAACTAACTAATTTCTCCACAACACTATAACAGAAACAACTTCTTTATTTCTCAACTCCTTGACTTGCCAGTCTAAAATCTCAACTGAAACTTCTTCATAGGAAAGATTCTCATCAACTCCCAAACCTTCTAAGGGAACTATAGATGTTGGATCACTAACACATTTCTTCAACATAGACACATGGAAAACCGGATGCACCGATGCCAATTCATTAGGCAATTCAAGTTCATAAGCAACCTTACCAAAATGCCTCAGAATCTGATATGGGCCTACATAATGGGGGCTAAGTTTCCCCTTTTTACCAAACCTCATTACACCCTTCATGGGTGAAATTTTCAAGTAAACCCAATCATGTACATCAAACTCATGATCTCTTTTGGCATATTGATGAGTCCATAATTTGTACTCATTTAGGGCTTTATTTTGATCGATTTAGTGTCTTCAAATGCATATTTTGTCTCAAAAACTGATGTAAATCCTTGAGTTTCAAGTATTTGGAGTTAGAGACAAAGCATGGACACTATGGAGAAAAAAGGAACAAGGCAGCTGAAAGAACAAAGAAAAGAAGGCCTGAGGATCGCCTAATGCATTAGGCGAGTTGCCGAATGGCCTTAACCTCGCCCAAAGTTCCAGTGTGCTTAGCCCTGAAGGAAAATATCAAGTTGGTGATGAAAAGGAGCAATCGGCGCATCACCGAACATTTCCGCGAAGCAACACCATATCGCCCAATGATTCAAAACGCGAAGATGTTGAAGGCAAAAGCTGAAAGGCGATGAACTCTACCAAAGGGCGGATCGCCGAGTGCATCGGCGATCCTGACTAACTGCGCCGAGTGGTCCTTCATAATACAAATTTTCGACAACTATAAATACCCATTTAAATCTGTAGCTTAGCATCAAGTTGTAGCGAATTATTACTAATTTTTAGAATATTTCAGTTTTGAGTTCTTAGAGTTTTTGTGAGACATTATTCTTGAGCTTTGAAGATTTTTAAGGTTTTCAACTCCAAGAAATTGGAAGTGGGTCTTGAAGAATCTTCATCCTTGACTTGTTTAAAGACGTTATTTATCGTACCCATTTGATGGAGACAATTTTTGTTATCAATTTCTATCTCTTTTTCATGTCTAGCTAAAACCCCAATTCTTGGGTGTGATTATGTGAATATGGGTTGAATTTACTGTTGGGTCTTGCTAATTAATAGTTAATTTGTTGTTTAAATGTGATTTCGTTTAATAGTTGTGTATGAACTTAATGGAATTGTAGTTGCAAATATAATTTCATCTTCGTGTCTTTGGCTTGCTCGAGAGAGAAGTCTTAAGACCAAAACTACTGAATCGATAGACGGTGGTTATTGGGTCGTCGTGGGTTCAGCTCGAGAGAGTGAATCCTAGACCTTCTCCCACACATTCAGCTCTAGAGAGTGAATGGGCTAGGGCTAAGGCGAAGGCTGGGCGTAATTGCGGCTTATCGGTGTTCGAGAGGAACCAATTTGATTCGGGGTAAGTTGCTCGAGAGAGAATTTACCCCCACTAAAGTCTAGCTTAGTTACAAATTTACAGCGATTTACTATCAATAGCATGTACCCGGTTGTTTGTTTGAGCCCATATTCCTTTCATATCCCAAGAATCCCATCTCCCTAATTTGTATCCTTGTTTGCGCTATTTTTGTTTACTAGTTGTATACAAACCCCCCATTTGATAATTGACAGTCGTGTCATTTCTTGAATTTATTATATTTTTACTCGTTAATGTTAATAGCTATGATTGATTAGAACATAATTTTACTTTTCTATTTAATTCTCGATTACTAATTGGTCCCTTGGGACTCGACCCCAACCCTTTCGGTTGGGTTATATTACTACACGCGATCGTTGACACTTGTATTGGAAGTTGTGTCTTTGATTACGTTAAAACAATCACATATGAATTTTGGCGACTTTGAGTCGTTTTCAACCTTTTTCTAATAAGTGAAACTTTCTCTATAGCATCATGCACCAACTCGGGACCTATGAGGGAAACTTCACCCACCTCAAACCAGCCTATAGGAGATCTACACCTCTTACCATACAAGGCCTCATATGGAGCCATACCAATACTTGAGTGATAACTATTGTTATATGAAAACTCAACCAAATGCTAGTGATCATCCCAATTTCCTTTGAAATATATCACGCAAGCTCTCAATATATCTTATAAAGTTTGGATAGTACGCTCTGGTTGCCCATCGATTTGGGGGTGAAAGGCCGTACTAAGTTTAACCTTAGTACAAAGACCTTTTTGAAAAGATCTCCAAAACTAAGAGGTGAAATGTGTACCACGGTCTGAGATAATGGATAAAGGCACTCCATCAAACTTTACCATTTCTCTCAAGTATAATCTAGCATAGTCTTCCGCCGAATAAGAAATCTTGACGGGAATATAATGAGACAATTTCGTCATTCGGTCTACTATAACCCAAATCGAGTCATGTTGTCGCCGGGTGCAAGGCAAACAAACAATAAAGTCCATATTCAAATCTTCCCACTTCTAAGTACGAATGCCAATTTCTTGGGATAAACCTCCCAGTTTCTAATGCTCAACTTTTACTTGACAATTAAGGCACTTGGCCACAAATTCCGCAATATCCTTCTTCATCCCGTTCCACCAATAAATCTCCCGCAAATCACAATACATCTTGGTGGATCCCCAGTTAATGGAATTCCAATAAATGTGGGCTTCTGACAAGATCTATTCCCTCAAGTCATCAACATTAGGAACACACAAACGACCTTGGTATATAAGTAGACCTTCTCCCCCTTGGGAGAAAGCCTCAATAGACTTTTTACGCATCGTCACTTTCAATTCAACCAAAGTCGGATCAAGACCTTGCTTAGCTTTCACATCCGCCACCAAAGACGATTCTGAACCATTGTGGGTCATAACACCACCCTTGGTAGAGCCCAGTAAATGAACACCCAACTAGGCCAATCTATGAACATCTCGAGCCAACTCTTTCTTATCTTCTTTGATATGACCAACACTACCCATAAATAACTGACTAAGAGAGTCTGCCACCACATTCGCTTTATCGGGGTGATAGAGTACACTCATATCATAATCCTTCAATAACTCAAGCCACCTTCTTTGGCAAAGATTTAAATCATTCTGATTAAACACATATTCTAAATTCTTATGGTCGGTGAAACATTGACATGAACACCTTACAAATAGTGCCTCCAAATCTTTAAGGCAAAAAAACCGCCGCTAGTTCAAGGTCATGGGTAATATAATTCTTTTCATGAACCTTAAGTTGCCTTGAAGCATAAGAAATAACTTTCCCATTTTGCATAAGCACACATCCTAGCCCAATTCTTGAGGCATCACAATAAACAACAAAACCATCAGTCCCTTTCGGTAAAGTCAGCACAGAGTGGAAGTAAGTCTATCCTTCAATTCCTGAAAACTCTTCTCACATGCTTCGGACCTTATGAGCTTACCCTTATTTTGAGTCAATGCTATCAATGGAGAGGCAATCGACGAAAACCCCTCAACAAACCTTGGGATAAAGATCTAGGCCAAAATTTTTACCGCATCTATCTTCTTAGGATCTACCTCAATAACCTTACTTGAAACAATGTGATTGAGAAAAGCCACAGACCTTAGCCAAAAATACATGTGCTAAACTTTGCAAAGAGTTGTTGGTGTTTGAGAATTTGCAACACAATCCTCAAATGATTGATGTGATCATCCTCACTTCTCGAATAGATCAATACATCACCACAAAATCATAATGACCATACCAAGTTCGAAAGATCGTATTTGGAATGTCATCTTCTTTCACCCTTAATTGGTGATAACCCAACCGGAAGTCAATCTTGGAAAAATAACTCGCTCGTTGAAGTTGGTAAAAAAAATCATCTATCCTTGGGAGAGAAAACTTATTCTTAATGGTAACCTTGTTCAACTACCTATAGTCTATACACATATGAAGTAAACCATCCTTCTTTCTAACAAACAAGATTGGAGCACCGTTGGAGAGATACTGGGTCGGATAAAACCCTTATCCAACAAGTATTTCAATTGCACTTTCAATTCCTTAAGTTCTGCTGGAGCCATTCGATAAGGAGGGATATAAATAGGTTGCGTATCTGGGAGGCTAATACCGAAGTCTATTTCCCTTTTGGGAGGAATACCGGGTAAATCATTTGAGAAAATTTCCAAAAATTCGTTAACAATGGGGACCGACTCAAGAGTAGGGGTTTCAAAATCTACATCCCTCACCCTAACTAGATAGTATATGCTACCCTTAGCAATCATATTTATAACTTTAAGACAAGAGACAAACTGATCCTTAGGCATAGAATTTCCCCCTTTCCATTCTAGGACAAGCTCATTCGGAAACTGAAACTTGACTACACGAGTTCTACAATCAATGGAAGCATAACATAAGTGCAACCAATCCATACCAAGGATAACATCAAAATCTAGCATATCAAGCTCTACCAAATCAACAAGAGTAACTCTATGGGACAAGGAAATGGGACACTTTCTATAGACCCTCTTTTGCACAACAGAATCACCAACGGGAGTAGAGACAGAAGAAAGGATCTAACAACACATTTGGAAGAACATCAAACCTCAAAGACACATATGGTGTCACCAAAGACAAGGTAGCACCTGTATCAAGTAAAGAATAAACATAATGTTGGAAGACTTTCAACATACCGGTAACCACATCAGGAGAACCCTTTTGCTCACCACGAGTCTGAAGTGCATATAATTTGTTTTGCTTTGGAGCATTTGAATCCGAACCACTAGGACTGGATGAAGGATATGGTTGATCCCTTCAACGATTATCTCTTTCATTCTTAGCAACAGAAGGACAATCCCTTATCTCGTGGTCCATCTTACCACAACCAAAACAAGCATTGGAACCCGCTAGATATTTGCCCTCGTGCTTTCTTCTACACTTAGCACAAGTATGAAATAAGGTTCCACAGCCATTACCTCTTTGAGGCTTAGGGTTAGGTACCCTATCTTTGTTGAACATGGAAGGAGCATTGGAGGAACCTTGGCCGGAAAACCTTTGTCGAAATTTAGTACGACCATGCCCATCAGACCTTGTATGTGAAAAACTACCATCACCGGTTCTAGCCCTCTTTGTCTCCCTAGACTTTTCCTTAAGTTTCTCCTCTTCGATTTGTTGATCATGAACCATGAGACGAGAAATATCCCTGTCATCAAGAAGCATGACGGTACAACATTCCTTAACAACCATTTTGATACACCAGAAGCAAACTTACTCGTCTTTGCCCTAGGATCGACAACCATTATGAGAGCATATCGAGACAATTATGTGAACTTTAAAGCATATTCCTTCACACTCATACTTCCTTGATGAAGGTTGATAAATTCAAGCACCTTTGCCTCCCTCATCTCAGGGGGAAAAAACCTATCAAGGAATACAACTTTGAACTTTTCCCCATCAAGATGACCCGCATCTTCCGGTCTCTCTTCTTTCCATTGGTTAAACCATATTTGAGCAACACCCTTAAGTTGATAAGTGGCCAACTGCACCTTTTCCACTGGCGTCACTCCCATGATTATCAACACCTTGTTAACCTCATCAAGAACTCTTGATGATCTTTCTCAACCTTAAAACCATGAATCTCTGGGGAATTCATTCTAGTAAAGTCCCTCACTCTAGATGCCTCCGTACCCACATTTGGGTTCACGGGAACCGCAACCTCCCTATTGGACTGGGCCCTCATTGCTTGGGCTAACACTTGAAAAGCAGCCCTAAACTCCGCATGAGTCACTTGTTCAGCCAAAGGGTTGACCGGAGATTGTGGAGCTTGAGGAGGAGCTTCTTGTTCCACATTCTCCCTCACATTCCTTCTAGCGTAAGCTCTTCGAGTAGCCATATCCTGTAGAGCATTAGATAAGGATTAGGAGAGAGACTTTATAGAGTTAAACTCTATCGTACGACTTCAGAGTAATAAATAAGTGAAGTTTCCTAAAATCTTGTAGCCTCTCATTCATAAGTGTGGCACTCTTCACACTCATGAACAAGACTCTACTCGACGTGGCTTATGAGATATCCTAGGACCTTTCTAAACCTTGTGGATTACCAAGTTTTTCATGACCCAAGGTACCCCTAGGCGTAACATGGTGTATAGGACCCCGAAAAGCCCCATACAAACCAATTGTTATTCATAACATAAGACATAGAATAAAAAGGGGTAAAGAAAAACATTTCAAGTCTAAAAGTTTTATAAAAATAAAGTGGAATTATAAACACTTGTCTCATTATCCATCTAGTACATTAGAATGAAATTGGGTCTAGCCCCTATATCATGAGGACTCACCAAAGCTCAAAATCTCTCAAATTAACCTCTATCCATGAAACTGAGAACCCTGACTGTTGGACCCTACATGTGGGAAAATGTAGGCAATAGTATGCATTAGTAAATAATATGTACCATGCATGATAGCCATGCATATAAACGTTTAAATCATGCAAAAATAGGACAGTTTCATGAGCATGCAATGATAAAGCTTAAAACATGAGATAAGAGGGTTAGAAAACATGAGTCATAAAACATGATCAATGCAAGTGAACATCATCTTCAAACACACTTATGATACTTCTTGAAGTAACCTTGGTTCATAATAACTTTACTTGTTTGTGGGAAGTAGCCTTAACTGACATATAAGACCATATGAGATAGCAACATATAATCCAATGTCTCCCGCACCGAAAAAAGTTGTCCTACTTGCCAAGGTAAGGACCATGAATTTCTAGCTATTGTGGATCCACTAGCTAATGCCTATCTAGACAATCCTATGTCGGTACATAGTTTATGGGACATGGGTAATCACCACTTCTACACTCGGTTCTAAGCTTAACTTCCATGGAAAAGTTCTTTTTCATATTCATCTTAGCTTTTAAAGGAACATGGGTAATCGCCTCTTGTCCTTACATCTTATGACATGTGTAATCGCCTCTTGTCCTTATATCATATGACATGGGCAATCGCCTCTTGTCTTTCAACATTAGCATAGCTTCTTACTTATTAGTTCATTTTAGATTAGAAGACCTTTCAACCCTAAGAACACTTATTATGTGAGAAATCTTTTCACAATCATTCTTTCACGTGTATATGAGAAATCCTTTAAACAAAACAATAATAACAACATCATTGATACTTCACTCTCAAAGCATCCTTAAAGCATTTACATAAATTCCATGAGAACATGCATAATTCAATAATTCACCTTTCAAGGTTCAAAAAAGCCCACTTTAAATCATCAAAATCTAGAAAACATGGGTTTAGACATGGGTTCATAGAAATTCATCATAAATTCATGTAATTCTATCAATTCATGCTTGATTTCATATAATCTTCTTTCATAATCCAAAACCCACATTATATGATCATAAGTTGGAAAACATGGGAATTACATGGGTTCATGAGGAATCATCATAAAAATACGAGATTAACTCAATTCATGCATAAAAGATCATAAATCCATCAATTAAATCAATTATTAAGAGAACCCACACTATATAAAAAAACCCTAACTCAATTGGGGATTTCTATCTTTGAAAATAGGAGAATTTGGAAAATGCATGAATGGAAGGAATCCATGGATGAAAACTATCATACCCCAATGCTAAAAACTTGCCTTCAATGGTGGAATTGGAGAATTTCTTTGAAACCCTAGGTTGAACCCTTCTTCTTCAAGTTTCTTAGAGAGAGATATATTTTGGAGAGGAAGAACTATATCTTCTTTGGTAAATTTAAGAGAATGACTTGAATGAGTAAATTTTGGGGTTAAAATCACTTATATAAGGGTTCTAGGTAAGGGCAAAATGACATAGTATCATAATAAAACAATTAGGAAAAGACCCAACTACCCTTAACTTACAGCTAACACTAACCTCCAACTAGAGGCCCACATGAGCCGTCTCAGGGTCCACAAGCCATCTGGGATGTCGTGACCCTTGACCAGTGGCTTGGGGGATTCTGACTCCCTTCACGGCCACCTCCACAACCCATTTGGCTCTTCATGAGTCATCTGGGTGCTTGTGAGAGGAGCCTGGACTTGGGGAGGACACTGTCCACTCACCACGAGCCGTGGTGCCCTTCATGGCCTGTGAAAGGCTCCATGAAGGGTGCCATAGCTCAGTGGAGGGCTGGTGACGTCCCACTTGCCTCCCTCTTCTAGGTTTCTTGATTCCGGGGTGTTGCATGTTTCGAGCCTCGAATTGTTTCCCATTTTGGGATACAAGTTTAGGGATCTTAGATGGACCTTTTCTTTCAAAATCAATTTTGGGATTTCAAGCATGGGTTCCATATTCTCATTTTCACATGTCTTCGATTAATGTAATTTTGGTGTCTCAATGATTGTGTTGATGTGATTCCATTTTCGTATAAGGGTCTAAAATGCCTCTCAACTATTTGAATTGGTACAAAATTTTCTTTCTACCTTTTAGCCTCCAAATACTCTGACGTCAACCTTTTGGCTAAAAAATTCCCTTATTTCTAACGACCTACACTTAAAAGGTGGACTGGAGGGCAATATTATACCAAATCCCATAGTTTAAGGGTATTTTAGGCCCTTATCCGTTAAAATAATTTGAAATTACTTAATATATGAGCTCATATGATTGACCTAATTTTAGGTTCCATAGTAAAATTACCTCTTCCCTCCCACACCCTTTACTTCCTCTCTCTTCTACTTTTTTTTCTTCTTGAATCTTGTCCACTATTTTTTTTTTTTTGTAAAACTTATGACAAAACAATGGAGAAAAAAGGAGGAAAATAACGATGATATTCATATAGAAATAATTGGTTTGATAGAAGATTACTTAATATCATTTTTCTTTTATGTGTACCCAAAAGTCATAATAAATGAATAAAAATAATCTTCTCTTCTCCCCACCCTACCCTACCATGGTAATAATATAAATTTAAAGAATATGAACATGTAAGTTCATTTCAAGTTTGACTCCCTGATATGCTGCAAGAGACAAAAAAAAAAAGAATTAAATGAGGGAATTAACAAGACAATTGAATAATTAATAGAAAAAATTAAGTTGATAAAAAATATTTTTTATATGAATATATTCGCATTTTATGAATCCCAAGCTATGAGTTCGGCTATATAAATTTGATATTGATTTAAAATAGGCTAGTGGAAAGATATCATAAAATAAATAACTGTTTGAATATTATTTTCAAGCGTATCATGACAAATATGAATTATATGTGGTTTTTATTATTTATTTGGAAATAGTTTAAATTTAGACCAATCAGATTAGACAACATAATAAATAAATATTTGATTATTTAACTTTAGGAGAGTTGTTAAAAATAAGGGCAAATATAAGCCAGAGGGTTAATATAGAGGATATTGCTGAACCAACAGATTGACATCAGAGGTATTTGGGGCCGAAAGGTGGATGAAAGGTAGTTTTGTACCAATTTGAGTTGAGGGGAATTTTAGGCCCTTTTCCATTCTCTTTATGATAGTGTGGCAACATTTGAAGGTCGTTCGGAAGGGAAAAACTCCAAAATTGTGATTTAGGAGCATGCGAGGTCTGCTTTAAGGTAGTCTATGATTCTCGATCCTTAAATTGAGCTTGAGAATGTAAATGCATGTTGATTTATGTTATTTTGGGTTTGGTAGTTAGTTGATCATGGTTAGTTAGATAGTGTTTTAGGCTTATTTCGGATTTGTCGGCATGTTGTTTTCCTTTGTTTCGATGATCCTTACCTTGTGGCATATGTTGTGATTGCTTATTGTTGTTGTTAGAAGTATGTTTGGCCTTAGTCTAGATGTAGACTAGTTCTTGCTTTCCTCTTGTTTATTTTAGAGCCGTTAGGCCTTAGAATATCTCTGACGTAACTTTGGACGACTTAACTCCTTGTAGATTGATGTAGCAGACTTGAGTCTGATAGAATGAGACTTAGTTGGGAGGTAACTCAACTCTGATGACCTTTTATCCATAACTCTACGGCTGTAGTGATTCACATTTGAAATATCGGGCTTCATTATATTGTTCGGGATTGGATTCCATTTGTACTTGGAGTGTTGTATTTATTACTTGGGCATGAAAGCCGTTCCACGGTGGAATTATATGATGATTTGAGATTATATTCTTCAGCAGGCTTCGCAGATTTAAGGTCTGCTCATGGTTCTGTATTGACTTGATAAGGGATTCTTTAGCAGCCTTGTGGTCGAAGATTCAAGGTCTAATCATGCTGCTCTATTATTGGTCTCAAATTCAAGGTGTGGTCAGTTTATCTATAACCACACTTCATGATTTGGGCTCTTTATCCTCCACGAAGTTGATACATATCAACTTGATCCTTCTGGTTCTTTTGGGAGGCCTTTTTCGCGGTTTGAGGTATGGGCTACGCACTCTCCAACTCTGGATTCATTAGACTTTCTTCTTAGTAGTTGTGGCTATTCTACGTACCCATCAGACTTATGGGGTCCTTTAGTTTTTTTATTTAAAGTTGCGTACGAGTGTACCTTCTGGCTTAGTTGTGTTTAGTGAGGTTTTAGTTAGTTATTTACTTATTTCATTTCAGTTCTTTTCTACACTTGTGTAGTTCTGTTAGAATTCCGGTATTTGACTTATGTTGTGTTAAATCACCGCTTTTCATATTGCCTTTACTTTTCTTGCTCACCCGACCTATGATTCCTACTGAGTACCTATTGTTTTAGTACTCATGCTACTCTCTGCATCTATTTTATGATGCAGGTCTGAGCACCAGCTATCAACATTGAGTTTGAGCCATCAGTTGCTGTACTGAGAAGTGAGGGTGAGCACATGGTGACACGACCCAAACACAGACATGATGACACTTGTGTTACCCATCAATACAAGTCAGCCTAAGACCTAACGAATTAAGAAAAATGCGAAAGTAAAACATAATGAAAGATTAATTTAATTTCAAAGTCGTGGATAACATAACTCAAATATCATCCTTTAAGGTTATCACCTGCTCCAAATTTCCCTCAACTCTATCACGCTCTCAATCTGATCGGTAAGGATATTAAGTCTTAGCACATAACTAGTTTATACTGTTCACTGTCCCGCCATCTTAGTCCATAAGGAGTAAAGGAAGCCTGAATGGATGAAGAGATTATAGTAGGGACATCCCTCTCAAGGTGAGAGGCTCTCACATCCATCGAGTGTGCAAGATTACTTATCCAGTAAAGCATGGCCTGTGTCATTGGGGCCGGGATGTAGAAGAAGCTACAATATAAGTAGATGGGGTAAGTGTACCTGAAGGCTTTGTATTAGGAGAAGAAGGTGTAGGATAAAACTCCAGAGACTCTATATCAACAATCTGAGTAGTGTCTACCGGTCCCGGCTTATTCCTTACAACATCATCTCTCAAATAATCAGCCAAAACCCTCCATATACCACTAGATGATGCCAGAGTGACTCTAACACCAGTCACCTCCACAAATGGGACCCCAAACCTCTGACATAATGAGGTGATCAATGCCAGAAAGGGAAACAAAGTCTGCTGCTATGTAGCTCGGAGGATAATCTCCATGAAAATGATAGAGCCCATATCCAAATGTTACCTATCAATAATACACCCTAAAAAAGCAACTTTTGCATGCTGGAGAATTGACTCGTTCTGTGATGGCATCGAAGTGGTGTTGATGAATATAAACCAATACCAAACAACAATATTTAGGTCTTTCTTTTCAATCTCAACACCCTTCTCAATCCATGGTGGTGTAGCATCAGCTAAAAGTGGGGCAAGCCACACCTGCAAACTATGAAGAGATTGCAAAAGCTTGTTACTGAAAGTTTCATGGCCTATCATCTCACAACCAAGTGCATCATTAATTGCAATCACTCCACATGGGACCATTTTCCCACAAACTTCAACTATGGAGATCGGTTAAAAAACTAACCCCATCTTCTTCTTCTTCTTTGTTAATAAATGGTCGTAGACCTCATAGAACTTTCATATCCAAGTCGGCACATAAGAATCCTGAGCTTGGGTGAATCTCTCGAAATAATGAAATTGTATTGTCTACCACACATCGGGTATCTATCAACCACCCCATCAATTGGGAGTCTTTTCTCATCCAGAATAGTTCACAACCCAGTAGCTTTTAACCGCTTCATAGATAGGAGCGCCACTATTGGGACAACCTAGGGCACTACTTTGGCTAGTGTGTCATGCAAAGCCATGGAGCGTATTTCAGTGTGCCTCCTCTTAGTGTCCCGAGTCTCAACAATTGGCCTATGTACTAGGGTAGTCGAGCCCTCAACTTCTTCCTCGTCCTCCTTATCATTATTCCATGAAACATAAAAGGGTTCAGATTCAAAAGTAGTCTCTTTAGCGAGAGTTTCAACAACTTTCTTCTTACCTCTATCCCCCGGAGTTGCAGCAGCTTTCCTCTTTCCTCTCTAACTCACACACTCAGACTTGCATTGAGTGGGTTGTGGATGTTCACTAGGTTTAGAAATCACCACCTATGTTTTCCTTCTTTGAGGTGGAGGAGCATTTGGAGGGTTACTTTGTACTATGGGAACCTTAAGATGAGACAGTTGTGCATTGCATAACATAAACAACACATATCAGGTGAAGGGCTAGTTAAAATCAAATAAAACCGAAACTTAAAAAAATGGTCTCATGTACGCCGACTAGGTCGGTGACTCGCCAAGAGGGTTTAGGGAGCCAGCGTGGGCTCTCCAAAACAATCACAAATGACTGGCAGATTTTTAAATCAGAAAGGCAAGATGAATTTTTGTTCCGCGAGGTACCATGTCATTTGACGAACTAAAAGTAGCTCACCAAATTTGAATGGGATGACTGGCAGGATTTCAAGTCCAAAAGGTAAGCAAGCAACCGGATTGGTGAGTCACCGATGACATTCACTGAACTACAAGTAGCTCGCCAATATTTTCTCGGGTGACTGGAAAGATTCAACACACAAAGGCGAGTTGGGGGATCAGAGGATGACACGTTGAATGGCTTGGCGAGCTTAATGCAGCTTGCCGAATAGGAAATTAACAAACTCCAACCCAATTTTCATAAATTTAACCCAATATTTCTACAACAATCAAATTACACACAATTAAAAGAAATATAAGGTTAGCCACAATTATTCAGTCACCCGGTACTAATAATTCCCCACAAATCAAACAGGAAATAATAAAATGACAATTGGTCCCTAAGAATGATGTCACCTAATATATCATTGTGCCAAATCAAGTCGTTGTATTGAATTCAAATTACTTAGACTTCACCCAAACAAAAATCATTCAAGACCCAGTATAAAGCATGAATCGGTTTAATAAATATTCTACCCAATACCCAAAAAAATTAAACCCAACATGAACAATTTAAAATAAAATTTAAGACTATACAATTATCATATTTCAACGCATGAATCAACATAGATACAAGGCCATAATGAATTCATACCCACGATCACTTGAATTTAATTAGAGAAGGAAGAATTATAATCAAGAAACCAACCTCTTTATTATACAAATGAGACACAAGGGAGAAAAAGGATGTGGTAGATTTGAATTCACACAAAAGCACGATAATAGTTGCAAGATGATGAAATTAAGAGAACAATACTTAAGAGTGTTTATATGAATGCTAGGAAGAAGAAACGTTTGAAAATATGAAAGGTTGGCATTTAAATGGTCAAAAGATACTTGGACTTTGAATTGATAGTTTTTTTGGGGATAAGCGACTAACACCACCGATCTATTTGGGGACTTACTTAAGGAGTTGAATCTCACCAAAGAGAACTGCATTGACTGAGAAATATGGGCATCAAATTGGAGTTATCGACCGGGCTAACCAAAAACACTCGGTGAAAAGCTAAGAAGAGAGTCCCTCACCAAATTCATTTGAGAGGACTCACAAGATTCGTCTTCAAAAGTGTGAACCGAGAGGGTCTTGCCAAATAGGTTCGGTGGGTCACGAATTGAGCTTTCCCTCACCAATTGTTACTTTAGCTATTGGAAAGATTTTGGATCTAGAACAAGAGCCAATATGGGCTCGTCAATAACACTTGGAAAATCTCCAAGTGACGATACCTTCATGCCAACTTGCCCTTTACTTTGGTACTTTACTTTAACCTACACAATCAAAAAACATTATAGAAAATGACTAAACATTTGGGTTGCTGATGTTTGCATAATCAAGACACAACTTCCGATGCAAGTGTCTATGATCGTAAAATAGTTTAGTAACCCAACCAAGGGTTGGGATCGTTCCTAATAGAGTGGTTTTGAGAATTAATAGATAAATAAAACATAGTTCTAACTAGTCGTAGCTAAAGACATTAACGATTAAAAACATTGTAAATTAAAAGGGGGAAACAAAAGTGTCAATTAACAATGGTGGGGGGGGGGGGGGTGTCACAAGTAAGGTAAAAATAACAAAATAAACAAGGGTTTCTAAGTAATGAGAGGGGATCCTTGGGATGTGACGGGAATATGGGTTAAGCTAGATTATTGGGTACATGCTTTTGATAGAAGATTCATAGAGTAATTGTGACTAGGCTAGACTTTAACGGGGATAAGCTCTCTCTCTCGAGCAACTTACCCTATTTCAAATGCGTTCCTTTCGGACACCCACTTGCTGCATGAAGACTAGCCTACGCCTTAACCCACTCACTCTCTCGAGCTGAGTGTGTGGACATGGGACTAGGGTTCACTCTTTTGAGCTGAACCTCATGTCGACCCACTCACACTGGCTATCAATCTAGTGGTATTAGTTTTACGACTTCTCTCTCGAGCAAGCCGAAAACACATAAATAAACTTGTATTTGAAACTACAAATTCATTAAATTCATCCACAACCACTAAACTAAATCACAATTAAACTACGATTGAACTATTAGCAAACAAGATCCAACAATTATCTTAACCTATATTCGCTAAATCACACCCCAAGAATTGAGGTTTTTAGCCACACCTCAAGAGATAGAAATTTATACCTAAATGAGCTTTTATTCAAATGGGTATGAAGATTTAAGTCTTGTTACATGCCAAGAATGAAGAATCCAAAAGACCCAAGTCCAAATCCTTGGAGATGAAACCCTCTTTTTCTTCAAGTCTTCAAAATCCTCTCAAACTCAAAGAAAAAATACCAAAAAGTACTGTTCTATATGAAAATTATAATAATTGTTCGACTCTTAAAACTACAACTCTAACTAGTATTTATAGTTTTCACAGATTTGTGCTGCAGTGGATCATTCGGCGTCGTTAGTCGGAATCGCCGATCAACTCGGCAATTCACCCTTTGGTGTAGTTCATCGCCATCTTGCACCACCCTTCAACATTGTGTGCTCTGGGTCATTGGGTGGCATGGTACTGCTTCACGAAACATCTCGGTGATGCGTCGACTTCTCCCTTTTTCTGCCGACTTGATCCTTTCCTTCAGGGCTCAGCACACTGGAACAAAAGGCGAAGTAAGACCCTTCGGCGACTCGCCAAGTGGACTCGGTGATCCTCAGGCTTTCATTTCTTCGTTCTTCTCAGCCTTTTCATTCCTTTTTGTGACGTAGTGTCCATGCTTTCCTTCAAACATCAAATACCTGAAACTTAAGTGTTTTCATCAGATATTGAGATAAAATAAGCATTTGAGGACACAATTTTTATTAAAATATAGCCCAAAATGAGTCCAATTTGTGGACTCATTAGTTGCCTCCCAGGAAATACCTTAGTTTACATCATGGCATGCCGTGGACATGCTTTCAAGCACCATTCAAGTACACCATTTTAATCAATCCAACATAAGGACCTTTACCAAAGTAAACCTTCAATCTTTACCCATTTAATTTGAACATAGATACATCTTCACTTTTAACATCTGTCACTAAATTTGAAACACACGAGCTTCCTTAAATAGCCATGACCACTTCAATTTCACCTTTTCCATAAAGAGTCTCACCCAAGAGTTAAAGGCGAAAGTCAAGATTACGTGCAACCAGGTGTAACGTGTCAAAGGTCACCGAGTCGTCGTAAAGGGGAATAGGTTGTTTTGCGCATCCAACAAGCAACACAAGATCACCTACCCAAAACACTAGTGTAGGAATTTTGAAATGAACCTTTAAGTAATTTTCTTCATTTCCCATTCTTCTTAGTGTTTAGAGCTTTTCTGTATTGATCAAAATTTCTTATAACTGACAGGAACCGATAGTTCGGTCACCAGGTAGTTCATTTTTGTTTTGTGGAAGTTTCTGTGTTTTGGCGCCTTAGAAACTTGAACGATTGACTTTGCTCAAAAGTTCAGGAAGACTGCCACATATTGCAATTTTGATGGTTTCATAAGCTTCAGAAGGGCCATTTTAGGCTAGATCCATGGTTGATTTGGGCTTAGAGGCTTATGGTGTGAGTTTGTGTCATTAGGCATTTTATTAGCTTTGAAATGTTGAGTTTGTTCTAGAATTACCTTTCGTGTGGTTCTCGAGGCTTCTGAGCTCATTTCATGCCCTCTTGTGGAAGTTTGCCTAAAATAGACCTTGGAGGTAGGACACAATTTTTGTTGAAATGGCTTCAGATGGAAGTATTTATGGTTCATTTGAGTTAGAAATGGAGAATTTAGTGCGGTTGTATATTTGGTGTTGGAGAATTTAGTGCGGTTGTATATTTGGAGGTGCAGGTGCAGACTTTGACCAAAATTTCAGTTATTGAATAAAAAATCAGCTTTAATCCTCATTTTCTAACTTCATTTCTTGAGATATAGAGATCTAATTGAGCTACTTTAAGTATTGTTGGTTCAGGTTTTGCATGGCTATGTATTGGAGTGATCACAGAAGCATGTAGGTGATGAGTCCGATATTTGGACTCATTTAGGGCTTCGTTTTGATAGCATAAGTGTCCTCAAATGCCCAATTTATGCCCTAAACTGATGTTAACTGTTGATTTGCAGCATTACAGGCTAAGGACAAAGGCAAGGACACTACTGAACAAAAAGAACTAACAAGCTAAAGAAGTGAAGAAAAGTGATCCTGGTGATCGACAAGACCACTCGGTGAACCGCCGAGTGGCTCTTTAGCCCGCCCAATTTTACAGCACACTACTTCTGAGACAAGAGAAATTGGGCGAACGATGTTCCCTATTGGCGAATCGCCAATAGGATTGATGAAGAGGGATTAGTTCGCCAAAGTTTACAGGACTTCCATTGAGGAGGCAAGATGAACGACGATCCAAAGGAGCAAAGAGCCAATCGCAGAGCCGATTTGCGATCCTAACACAGACCACCAAAAGTTACAGTGTGAAATAGATGAAAACTTGAGCGAAGAGGGTGATGGACAGGAGCAATTGGTGACTTGCCGACCGATCGGCGAAGCCCGACTTAATACGTAGAGTTACCCCAAAGGTCAAATTTTGAAAGAGTATAAATTGATTTTTTTGAAAAGATAAAAGGCATCCAAACATTGTGAAAACTCAATCTTAAAACGAAAACAATGTTCTTGTTGGTTTTTGAAGCAATTTATAAGTAGATTTCGAGTGGGTTTTTGTGCTTGAAGCTAATTCTACTCATTAGAAGTTTGGGAAATCAATACACAGCCAATGAGCATGTAATAAGTATTGAATTTTCACTTTTTATAATGACTAGCTTAAACCCCATTCTTGGGGGTTTGACCATGTGATTAATTACTTGATTTAGCTAATGGGTGTTAGAAATTGTTGATTGTTTTGCTAATTTGAAGTGGGTCTGATTTATTCTTGCTGTTATTTTGCTGTATTGAATGTTTATTTCAATATTGTTTGGTGTTTTATGATTGCTTGAGAGATAGGTTTTAAAAAAAGGCTATAAATTAGCATTCGTAGTGATTAGGCTATTGTGGGTTCAGTTCGAGATAGTGAATCCTAAGTCCCATTCTACTTATCTAGCTCGAGAGAGTAGATGGAGTGAGGTTGTGGGCTGGTCTTTGTGTTTAGTCTGTTGAGGTTTGAGAGAACTCAATTGAAGCGAGGTAGTTGTTTGAGAGAAAGCTACCTCATCTAAGGTCCATTCTACCCATGAAGAATTGGTAACTTTTAGTAATTAACTAACATCCATTTGGCGTAATCGACACTTGATCGGTCATTCCCCCAAGCATCTCTAAATCATTTGATTACCCTTGTTATTTATTATTGTTGTGTTTGCTGATTGATATATAATCTCCCCAATCTGACAATTATGTCACCCTTTTGACTTGATTAAATAATTCCGATAACTTCAACTCCTACAATCAATTGAATCACCTTTGCTACTTCATAATTGAGTTCAAACTTATACCACTCCTTATGGGTTCGACCTCACCTCTTCGTTGGGTTTTATACTAATTACTGATCGCCTAAACCTAGAATCGGATGAGGTGTATTTGAGACGTTAATCAAAATGGCGCCGCTATCGGGAAGTGGTGTTCTTTAGAATTCTATTGTTGAATTGGATTTGTGATTTCTTTGTGTTGTAGTTGAATCAAATTACCTTTTATTCTGAGTTGCTTGTGATCAGATTAAAGGATCAATGCAAATGTTCCACTGGGGGGTGTAGGTTCTATTCACCTACCCTCAGTGGTAGATTATGTTGAGTTTCACGTGACAAACCCAATGCTACACCTGTTACAAGATAAAGGCATATTTGGGGGACTTGATCATGAGAATCCCCATGAGAATATTCGTAATATCATGGAAGTGTGCAACCCATTCTCACTAAAGGATGTTACACAAGAATCAATTTGGTTCCTGTTATTCTCGTTTTCTCTAATGGGAGATGCAACCATGTGGCTGGCAGAGCTACCAAGGGACTCCATTTTATCATGGGACGATCTTACCAATGCATTCTATGCAAGATTCTTTCCACCCTCAAAGATGGTGAAGTTGCGTGACAGCATCCAAAACTTCAAGAGAGCAGAAGGAGAACCGATTCATGAGACTTGGCTGAGATATCGCAAGCTGCTACTTCAATGCCCTACTCATGGGCAACCGGGTGATGTGATACTTCAATATTTTTATAGGAGCTTAGACTCAGTGAACAAAGGAGTAGGCGACTGTAATGACTCGGAAAATTAGTAAGTGAACTAAAGCCTAAATGTGAGGGTTAACGTCAAGGGTTAAGGGCAAGGGATAAGAGTTTTGGGTGAAGGCCATGGCTAGGGGGCCAAGGATGCTTAAGAACTAGGCCTAGCCACTACCCACCATGACCATGAGGGTCTTCACGACCCGTGGTGGCAAAGCAGTGTGCCCTAATAAGGTGCCAAGCCAAGGCTCCCCTTCATGAGTCACTTCACGGCTCGTGGTCATGACCACGGACCATGGGAAGGATTGTGGGGTTTCTTTGGCCTCATAGGAGAAATTTCATGTTGAAGGAGATACTGGTCAAGGGACCACAGGCACCACCATGGGCCGTGGTGACCTTGATTAGGTGTGAAGGTGGTCGTGAAGATCACTTAGGTGCAAGGGAGGCAAGGCTTCAAAGCCTTGACACTGCCTCAAGACCACGACCTTCACAATGACTCGTGGTCTTGACCACAGATCCTGGGAGGTCTCGTGGTCATTTCTTGGCCTCATGGGAGGGATGGAAAGTTGAGGTGGCTACTGCCCCAGGGACCATGGGAACCATCACGAGCCGTGGTCCCCTTGATGAGCCGTCAAAGTGGGCGTGGTCCCTGACGGGGCTGCCTAAGTTGAGGGTTATTAGGTAATTTCCTTTTAATTAATTATTGTGTGGTGTCATTTTTATTTGTTTTATATCACTTATATATATAGTTTTAAGTCTTAAAACACTTCATCTACTCCTTTATTCTCCTAAACCCAAATCAAATCAAAAGTTCTTCTCCTTCCCAATATTTCTCTCTCTAAAACTCAAGGAAGAAGAAGGGAGCATTGAGGCTAGGTTTTGTGGATTCAAGGTGTTTAATCCTCAAATTTCTTGGGGATTCACAAGAAAGGTATGGTAGTCTTCATCCTTGACTAAGTTTCATTCAAGGAGCCAATTTCAAAACATGATTTTAAGTTCCAAATTTACCCAAAAACCTAGGATTTTCAATCTATGCAAGGGTTCAATTCCAAATGTTTTCAAAAGGATCATATTTTATGAATCATGGTTTAATTTATGATTGAATGGTGAATCAAGTTGATTTTTCCCTTGAATCCATTTTTTCCCCAAAATTCTAAGTTGTGATTTGTGATTGGGAATTGATTGATCATGAAAGTATATGTTGAATTTTTATGATTATATTGATTTAGATTACTGTAATTATGCTATTATTCATGCCTAATTGTAGTATTTTAAGTTGTGTGGGTGAATGTGATCCATGGCCTTGAAAGGCAAAGTATGAAGGCTAATGTATGATCATGATGTGAAGTGTGTACATGTGAATTCAATGAAAGTATTATGATCTCGTTTAGAATGCAATGGTGGTGGTGTTGAAAGGTGATTCTCACATACACACACTCATGAATGAATAATGAATGAAGTTTCTATGAATATGTTAATAGTGATGTATTGATTAAAAGGCTATTCTCAATTATACACTAATGAATGATAATGACATGTTGTGAAAGGAATATGGGGATTCTTAGTGGAAAGGCTATTATCATATTTGAATCTTTGAGCTATCTTGATGAAGGAATGTAGGGTTTTAGATGGATACTCATCCATGAGTTGAGGCGGGGTATCTAGTAACTATCTCTTATCCCATAATAATGAACTAAAGTAATGAATGTTAAGTACTCCATGGGGAATAATGCTAAGCCCTGAGTGGATATGAATTGAGATGGATGCTTATCTGTGAGTTGAGGCGTGGTATCTAGTATTTATATCTAGCGATGGATGCTCATCCGTGAGTTGCGGCGGGGTACCTAGTAGCAATCTACTTATCCCATAACTATGTGCCCACATAGGATATTAACTAGTGGATCAACCTAAGCTAAAAAGTAATGGTCCTACCTTAGGCAAGTAGGAACCCCTTATCCGGTGAGGTGACACTGGAATTCCATGAATTGCTCACATGGTCTGTGTCGGTTAAGGCTTACCCCCACAAAGAATGTTAATGAACTATGGCTTCTCAAGAATGCACTACCTAATGTGGGTGGTAGTATGGGATGCCATCCATACATTGCACAAGAAGGCTTCGAGAGTAGTCATGGTGTGTTCCTTTATGATATAATGTTAAATGAAATGAATGTGCTCTTATGATGATCCTAATGATAATGTTGGATTAATGTCTAATGAATGAAGGTGCTCTTAATAAAGCTAATCAAGAATGTTGACTAATGTGCTTAATGTAATGATGTATGCTTTACTTGGATTGTATTATGAGTTACTTTCTTGTCATGACTTATTGAATATTAATATGCCTTTTCTATGGTGGCTTCAAAGAAGTTCTTAGTGTGAGTAGTAGTATGGGATGCTATTCATACATTGCACAAGATGACTTAGAGTTTCCCTAGATGACTGTCCTAATGTGTTGATATGATTTATGAAATGTTTATGTTCCTTATGTATGAGTATTGTTTAAGGATGGAAGGATGAATGGTAAGCTCACTTTTGGTGGCCTTGATGTGGTACTTGACGTGGATGGTGGTATGGGATGCTATTGATACATTGCACAAAATGTAGCTTGAGGGTTACATGAGGTGAAAGCTTAATGTGATGAAATGGCTTATATGTTGATTATGTTCTAATGTGATAAAATGACTTGTATGTTGGTTATGCTTGTATATTATGCCTATTATCCTTATGTTCATGAATTTTCATCAAATTGGCATATTTCAAATGAAATGTCCATTTTAAGCATGGTTTTTGCATGGCTATCATACTTATTACATTAAATGTGCTAACCCATATTTCTTCTATTTTCTACAAACTGTAGGGATTTGCACTCAATTTGACTTCCCTCATGGCTAAAGGCCTGGATTGAATTCTTCCAAGACTAGTGGTATGTCCTCATGGATTCGAGGACAAGCACTTTGATGTTTCATTTCTTTCATGTAATAGACATTTGTTAGACTTTCTATTGTAAAGGGTCGTGACCCTACTTTTGTTTCAAGATATTGTTTTAGATGGCCATGTGAGACTTATAGACTTTCGTTGTTTTAAATAAAGTTTTGATTGTATGGATTTAAAGAAAAGTTTTAATTCCGTACCATTTTCCTTATATAGAATGTTATGAATGCTATGAGGCATGTATGAGACTTTTTGGAGTCTTATATGTCGTGTTGCATCTAGGGGATACCCCTGGGTCGTGACACCAGCCAGCTGGCAAGGAGGGATAATACTTCAACCATTTGAGGTAGCTTCATCTCTTCTTGATGATATGACGAAGCTCAATCAGGCAAGGATCAAGTCTCTCCCTTTAGTTTTAGGATGACGAAGGAACATCTTGACAAGAAGAAAAAAAGGGATAAGCATATTTGCAAAATGATGTCCCAAATGGAGTTGTTACAAAACAAGTGCTAGAGAGTGTTGGTGATCCTAATGAAGTCAGAAGAGTGTGTAGACTCGAAGAGGGTTCTCATCCGCACTATTTAAAAGAGGGTGGGAATCAAGGTTGGAACTCACAAAAAGAAGAAGAATAGAGACGTTACTATCAAGAATGGGCTGAGCAGAATGACCCATTGAAGTGAGAAGAAATCCATGAGGAGGACCACATTCAATCAAGTGACAACCCAAGATCAAAGGTTAGTTCAGGAAATTTACGAGTGGATGAATTGTTGTCGCGTATCCTAGCTTAGGTGGAAGGATCAGATGACATGCCTAAGGAGATGAAAGTTGACTTTTCATCATTGAACAGTAGAGTGAACTCTCATGCCGATGCAATTAAACAACTTGAAGATCAATTGAGCCGAATTTCAGCACAACTAGAACTCATGGTATGTGAAAGGGGTGAAGATGATTATGTCAAAGATTTTGTGGTTGTGACTCGAAGTAGAAACATAGCTGTTGGTAAATATAATGTAGGGTTCATTCATGAAGAAGATAAAGAAACCAATGAGGAAGAGAGACTTGTTCAAGCACCGGACAGTGATATGCTCAAAGAGAAGGAGGAAAGTCCTAACAAAGCCCCGTCGATGAGTTGCCATTAGGTGTAGAAAAGAGTGTTTTAGCCTCAAAGATGATGCATCCTCTTCCTAAAATAGCTCCTCCAATTCCTCAACATTTCAAAAAGAAAAATGAGGACAAAAAGTTCAAGAAGTTCCTACCGAATATGCAAATTTCATGAAGGAGCTGGTCACCAAAAAGCGAAGCATGGACTTTGAAACAATTGAAGTCTCTCATAATTGTAGTTCCAATATGACTAGCGAGATGATTATCAAGACATAATATCCGGGGGCATTCACCATCCCATGCACCATTGGTATGCTTCAATTTGATAGAGCGTTGTGTGATTTGGGGGAAAGTATCAATTTGATGCCATATGCAATATTTAATCAACTTGGACTAAGAGAACCAAAATCCACAACA
This sequence comes from Solanum stenotomum, assembly GCF_019186545.1. NCBI lineage: Eukaryota > Viridiplantae > Streptophyta > Magnoliopsida > Solanales > Solanaceae > Solanum > Solanum stenotomum. The sequence goes on from NC_064282.1 coordinate 38,836,986, forward strand.
ATGCGGCTTCTTATGGCAGATCGGTCGATCAAACATCTTGTTGGAATGATATATTGGTAAAGATGGATCGATTCATTTTTCTAGCTGATTTTGTTATTCTTGATTGCGAGATTGATGCTGAGGTTCCGACTATTTCTTGTAGGCCATTTGTAGCAACCGGAAGAGCTTTAGTAGATGTTGAAAGTGGAGAGTTGAAATTTTGGGTAAATGAGGATGTGGTCACCTTCAATGTCTGCAAGTCAATAAAGCAACCTAGTGATATTCATGTAGTTTCTATGATTGAAGTTATTTATGAAGTGGTAGCTAGTGTGAGTGAAGTGATGTGCATGAGTGAACTTCTTGAGGTTGTTCTCTCGAATTACGATGAAACCAAAAATCAAGCGTATGAAGAAGTGGTAACTTCTCTATCGCGGTTGGGTGAACACTCAAGGAATCCATTGAAGCTTGATATTGATCTAAAGAATCGAGAGAGTCCTCCCGCTAAACCATTCACAGAGGAGACACCCAAGCTCAAGATGAAAGCACTTGCCGCTCATATTTGGTATGCATTTTCGAGGGAAAATAATACATTGCCTGTTATCATCACAGCTGAATTGCTGGAGTGGGCAGTGAAATTGCTTCTTGAAGTGTTAAAAAGGTAACTCAAAGCAATAGGATAAACTATTGCTTATATTATGGGTATTCCACCCAAGATTTGCACACACAAAATTCAATTAGATAGTGAGTTCATACAAAGTGTTGAACATCAAAGAAGATTAAACCCACTTATGCAAGAAGTGGTGAAGAAAAATATCATTAAATGGCTGGACGCATGTGTGGTGTACCTTATCGCGGATAGCAAATGGGTTAGCCCGGTACAATGTGTACCCAAGAAGGGAGGCATCACGGTGGTCCCAAATAAGAAAGGAGAACTTGTCCCCATGAGGCCAGTCACAGGTTGGAGAGTATGCATGGACTACCAAAAATTATACTCTTGGACCGAGAAGGATCACTTTCCAATGCCTTTCATGGATCAAATGCTCAATAGACTTGTATGGCGTGGATGGTACTATTTCTTGGATGGATACTCGGGGTACAACAAATTCTCTATTGCACCGCAAGACCAAGAGAATACCACGTTCACATGTCCCTATGGTACTATTGCCTTCAAGAGGATACCATTTGGGATATGCCACGCTCCAATGACATTTCAACGGTGCATGCTTTCTATTTTTGCTGATATGGTGGAAGACTCCATGGAAGTATTCATGGATGATTTTTCAATTGTGGGTGACTCTTTTGAAACATGTTTGTCTCATATTGGGCAGGTCCTAAAGGTGTGTGGAGACCAACTTGGTCCTTAATTGGAAAAAATGTCATTTCATGATCAAAGAAGGCATAGACTTAGGTCACAAAGTGTCATAGAAGGGACTAGATGATAAAGAAAAAATTGAAGTGATTGAGAAGTTGCCACCGCCTATATCCGTTAAAAGTGTTTGTTGCTTTTTGGGGCATGCATGGTTCTATAGGAGATTTGTCAAATACTTTTCAAAAATTGCACATCCATTATGTAAATTATTGGAGAAAGAGGCGAAGTTTCTTTTTGATGAGGCTTGCTTAAAGGCCTTCGATTGTTTGAAGGAAAAGCTAATTTCTACCCTGGTAATTATTAGCCCGGATTGGTCCAAACCATTTGACCTAATGTGTGATGCAAATGGTACCGCTTTAGGAGCCGTGTTAGGCAAAAACACAACAAGCTCTTTCATGCAATCTACTACGCCAACAAACTGCTAAATGGAGCACAACATAATTACACTGTTACTGAATAAGAGTTGTTTGCTATAGTTTATGCGTTTGAGAAGTTTAGGGCATACTTGGTGGGCACAAAGGTGATTGTTCATACTGATCATGAAGCTCTCCGGTATTTAATGGCAAAGAAATAAGCTAAGCCGAGGTTGATTAGGTGGGTTTTTTTGTTGCAAGAATATGATTTTGAAGTAAAAGATCAAAAGGGTGTGAAAATCAGGTGGCTAACCATTTATTGCGGTTAGAGACTAAAATGACCGACCCCAAGGAAAGGGATATTGTGGCTGAATTTCCAAATGAAACAGTGATGAAGTTGACCCAAAGTAGAATTCCTTGGTATGCTAATCTTTCTAACTATGTGGTATGCGGAATTATGCTGGAAGATCTGAACTCCTATCAGCGGAAGCGGTTCTTGTTTGATGTGAAGAAATATTTTTGGGATGAACCATATCTATTTCGAGAATTTGATGACCATGTCATCTGTCGTTGGGTACCATAATAAGAAGTCAATGCCATTCTCTATGCATCCATGCGTCATCGGTCGGTGGACATCATACTGGGGTGCAAATAGTAGCAAAAGTCCTTCAAAGCAGTTACTACTGGACATATTTGTACCGGGACGCATATGACTTTGTGAAGCAATGCAGCCCGTGCCAAAAACAACGTGGGGTATCAAGAAATCATAAATTACCTCTCAAACCTATTTTAGAAGTGGAGTTGTTTAATGTTAGGGGCATAGATTTCATGGGACCATTTGTGAGTTCTTTTAGCAACAAATATACTTTGGTGGTAATCGACTACGATTCCAAATGGGTTGAGGCTATAGCGTTGCCCAATGATTTCACGTATCAGGGCACTATTTCCAATTCTAAGTGCTAACGATCGTTAGTCAGTAATATATCCTAACTTAATGAGTTAGGGTCGAATCCCACAGGGAATGTACGTGCTTAAGATTCACGAGCCAAGTACAAATATGTTCAAGTAAATCATAGGTAAAGACATTTACAAATAAAATCATAGTTCAAATTAAAGGGTGACACAAATGTCAAATAACAAGGAGGTTTTTTATTGTAATTATCACCTACAACAACAACAAATAACACTAATTAACAAGTAAAGAGATGGGTTTCTGGGATGTGATTGGATTATTGTAAGGTAGACAAATGGGTAGTTGCAACAGATAGTGAATAACTGTAAATCAATGAATAAGCTAGACTTTAGTGGGGATAAACTCTCTCTCGAACAATTTATCCCAAATCAAGTTCGTTTCTCTCGAACACCAACAAGCAGCAATTAAGAACAACCTATGCTTTAGTACTCTCGAGGTGAATGTGTGGAAAAGAGTTTGGGATTCACTCTCTCGAGCTGAACCAATGACAACCCAATACCCACAAACCATCAAATCAGTAATCTTGGTTTCAAAACCTCTCTCTCGAGCAAGGTAAAAACACAAAGGTAGAATTGCATTTGCAACTACAACCCTTTGTATTAACCCACAATACTGATTGAAATCACTTTTAAATAACATTTAAACTATCCATTAACATTACCCATAAGCTAAATCAACCCATAATTATATAATCACACTCAAGAATTGGGGTTTTAGCTAGACATCATAAAAAAATTAGAAATCGTTACCAAATTGTGTTTCCATCAACTAGGTAAGATTAATTTTGTCTTTACAAAGTTCAAATTGAAGAATCTCAAAGATCCACATCCAATTACTCAAAAATGGAAAACTTCAATTCTTCAAGGTTAAGGAAAATATTGTCTCCAAACTCAGAATTTTGTCTAAAACTGATAAGAAATTCTATATTCTGAAAACTGATTATGTCAAAGATAGATACTAAACATAATGTTTGAAAATGTATTTATAGTAGGAAAAAATGTGTTGTGAAGGACCATTCGGCGTAGTAAGGTGGGATCGCTGATCCACTCGGTGATCCGCCCTTTGGTGAATTCCATCGTCTTTTTACTTTGGCCATCAACATCCTCACATTCTGTAACTTTGGGTGATCTAACACTGCATCGCGCAACCATTCGGTGACACGCCGACTGCTCCATTTTATCACCGACTTGATTTTCTCCTTTAGGGCTTGGCACACTGGAACTTTAGGCGAGATCATAGCCATTCGACGACTCGCCCAATGGGTTATGCGATCACCATGCCTTCTTTTCTTCGTTCTTTCAGCTGCCTTGTTCCTTTTTGCTCATTAGTGTCCATGCTTTGTTCCTCAATCCAAATACCTAGAAAACAAGGATTTTACATCAGTTATTAACACAAAATAAGCATTTGAGGACACTAAATCTAGCCAAATAATCCCTAAATGAGTCCAAATCGTGGACTCATCACCCGACAATAAAGGAAATAGTGTAGTGCAATTCTTAAAGTGATATATTTTTGCACGTTTTGGCCCTTGGGCTATTATTAGTGATGGAGGATACCACTTCTACAACCGAATGTTCATCTCTTTGTTAAGTAAATATGGGGTAAAACATAAAGTTTAAACTCCATACCACCCACAAAAAAGCGACCAAGTGGAAGTTTCAAACCGCAAAATTAAAAGCATTTTGGCAAAAATGGTGAATGCAAACTGGACAGATTGGTGTCACAAATTGGATGATGCTCTGTGGGCATATCAGACCACATTCAAAACACCAATTAGAATGTCACCATACCAACTAGTGTTTGGAAAATCTTGTCATTTCCCAATTGACCTTGAGCACAACGCTTTATGGGCATTGAAGATGCTAAATACGAATTGGGAGAAGGCTGTGCAAGGGAGAGTAACCCAACTCCATGAGTTAGAGGAATTCTAAGTGAAAGAATATGAGAGTTCAACATTGTACAAGGAGAAGATGACGAGATGGTACAACGCCATAATCCTTCAGTGGGTGTTTAAAGTCAGCGATTTGGTGCTACTCTTCAACTCCCGTTTGAGACTCTATCCCAGTAAATTAAAGTGTAAATGGTCAGGTCCATTCAAGGTCATCCGAGTCTTCACAAATGGGGCAATTGAAATTGAAGGAAAAAAGGGCCCAACTTTCAAGGTAAATGGGCAACGTCTGAAGTTGTATTTTGGAGAATATCATGAGATTTTGGTGCTTGAAGTGGTATATTTGGAAGATGCTTGAAAGAATTTCCACGTCGTGCCACGACGTTAATTAAGACACTTCTTGAGAGGTAACCCAAGTGTTAGTTGTTTTGAATAATGTGTGCTAAATGTACAAATATAGGTAATTCGGTGATGCTAGGACCATTTCGATGAGCCGTCGAGTGGATTAGACGATCTTGAATTCGCTCGCTTTCCTGGCATAAAAAATGAGCTGAGCTTCTAGAATATATGGCAATAAACCCAAGCTACTTGGCGAGTCATCGAGCTGTTTAGCGCACCCGATCTAGATCACCTTTTAGGTCTTAAGGGGAGAGGTCGCATTCTGGATATTTAGGTGGACTACGTGAAATTAGGCGGTATGCCAAAGTGTTCGACGATCTTCCCTTTCCTTTTCCGACTAGCCAATAGTAAAGAATCCTCCTAACCCTATTCCTATCATTTAGTGCTATATATGTTTCTATTTTATTTCATCTTGGTTTCTTTTGGTTGGGTTAGGGCTTGTTAAGAGTATCACTAGATGTGTCTGAATTGTTGGTGCATTGCATTTTTGAGAATTGGTTGTGTTAATATCGATGACTTGAATAGTACTCTTAATTGAACAAAATGAATGTGTGGTTACGATGGGGAAAACGAAGTTACATAGGTAATATGTGAACTTTGAGCATCTTGTTGTGACTAATCGATTGTAAATGAAATCTCTTGTGATGATCATTGCCCGCTAGCTAGAAAGTGTGATGTCTTGTTCCATAATTGTATCAATGCCTAGTCTGGTGAGATAGTATTTAACATTTTACTTGATGACTCCTAAAATTTATCCCGTTGGTCCGGTAAATTGAGTGATGCAAACATTAGACATGATCTTAGGCAAATATTTTGAAGAGTGAGCCTATTTGACAACATACCTCTTTGTGGCCAACCTTGTGAGAAGTGTGAACATTGCTTGACCCCTTTTGAGCCTACCCTTTTCTTGGAAGAAACTTGAGTAACTTTCACCTCTTTATCCCATCACTTATAACCTTCATGAAGTTGTTGGTTTGTTTGAATAGACAACTTAGGCCAAAAGCCTAAGTTGGGGGTGTAGTGAAAAACAAGGGAAGTCAAGAAGTATGAAAATTCCTCCTTTTGATAGATTCCTTTGAAAAAGATGGAACCCCTTCATCTAAAAAAAAAGAAACAGAAAAATAGAGAAAAAGAAGAAAGGAAAGAGAAAGACTGAAAAAGAGAGAATGTTGAGAAATAAAGGTGTGCAAATGACAAAATAAATGGGGTATCCAGTGAATCATGTCTAGTTAAATAATGGGGTGGATTATGATCATTTTTTAATTAGGAAGAGAAGGAGAAAACAGTTTTTAGGCCACATTTGATGAAGGTAGAAACCACTAAAGCATAAATGACCATACCTGGACACCCAGCCCCGTTATTAGTCTTAAAAAGACCTTTGTGATATTGAGTGAGATGAAACGAATGTCGGTTGGAAAATAAGGGAAACCTAGGAGGGAGTCATACATCTGTTCATCTTTGTGAGCGTGAGAGTTTTATGTGATTCTGAAACCTTAACTTGTTGAGAAATTTTGGGTGAATAGGGAACCATAGCTGTTGTGAGAGCGTTTGAATACTGTTGTTGAGCTTGAACTTGTATTTGAAGCAAGCATTGCGAGTTTGAGTACACTTGATGATTGTGAGTCACAATTTGAAACTGTGAGTGCACAATTGATATTTGTATGAGTAGTTGAACATTATTGTGTGCATTTATATTGAGTCTTGTGCATCACTGTTTGTAGACATCCCTGTTGAACTAATTGATATTGAGTTTTACTTGAGGACAAGCAAAAGTTTAAGATGGAGGTGTTGGTGAGTCTGAGATATTGACTCATTTAGGGCTTCATTTTGCTAGCATAAGTGTAGTAAAATGCCCAATTTATGTCCTAAACTGATGTTAAAGTGTTGATTTGCAGCATTACAGGCTAAGGAGAAAGGCAAGGACACTACTGGACAAAAAGGAACTAACAAGCTGAAGAAGTGAAGAAGAGCGATCCTGGTGATCGCCAAGACCACTCAGCGAACTTCTGAATGGCTCTTTAGCCCTCCATATTTTACTGCACACCACTTTTGAGAGAAGAGAAATTGGGCGAACGATGTTCCCTATTGGTGAATCGCCGATGGGATCGGCGAAGAGGGATTAGTCTGCCAAAGTTTAGAAGACTGTCGTTGAGGAGGCAAGCTGAATGACGATCAAACGGAGCAAAGGGAATATCGTGGAGCCGATTGGCGATCCTAACACATACCACCGATAGTTACTGTGTGAAATGGATGAAAACTTGAGCGAATAGGGCGATGGACAAGAGCGATTGGGGACTCGCCGATCGATCGGCAAAGTCTGACTTAATCCGCTGAGTTACCCCCAAGGCCAAATTTTGAAAGAGTATAAATTGATTTTTTTTTTAAAAGAGAAAAGGCATCCAAACATTGTGAAAACTCAGTCTTAGATTCCGAGTGGGTTTTCTACTTGAAGCTAAATTTACTCATTAGAAGTTTGGGAAAACAATAACCAATCATGGAGGATGTAATAGGTATTGAATTTTCACTTTTTATGATGACTAGCTAAAACACCATTCTTGGGGGTTTTACCATGTGATTAGTTGCTTAATTTATTTGATGGGTGTTAGAAATTGTTGATTGTTATGCTAATTGGAAGTGGGTCTGATTTATTGCTGCTTATATTTTGCTGTATTGAACGGTTATTTCAATATTATTTGGTGTTTTATGCTTGGTTAATAGAGAGGCACTACACCATTTTAGGCCTAGGGCAACACTAATTCTGGACAACACTTGTAAAGTGTTGCCTAAAATATTTTTGGGGACGCTTTCAAAGCGTAGCCCAAGTTTTTAAGTTTTAGCTACACTTTATATTGGCAACATTTAAAAAGTGTACTCTTTAATGGTATAAGATACACTTTATAAGTGTTGTTACAATATGATATAATTTAACAACAACTATTAACATATATGGCTACACTTTTAAAGTGTCCTATTTTAATAATTGTAAAAACAACACATTAAAAGTCAGCCTTAAATTTTCACTAAAATTTTCCCTCCAACATTATTTTAAGTCTCCCTCCCATTTTTATTGGCCAAGAAAAATAATTCATAAAACATTAATTTTAATAAAATACATAATACATATGTAAGAATAACACGGATGAGTTCTCTCTTTCTTGGAATAACGTCTGAGCTGAAGAGTTGAAGAACTGATCTGAAGAACTGAATAGATGAAGAACTGAAGTCGAAGAACTAATTTCATCAGGCGTGAGTTCGATTCTCTTCTCCGATAACAATTTCTTCAAGCGTGAGTTCTATTCACTGTTCCATAAGTACTAAAAATAGTCTTCTTCTTATTGATTGATTTTTTGTTTTGTGTTTAGAAGAGGAGAATAAGAAGGAATTGATAACTTTGGGGTTGTTGGCTAAGAACACGATTTCAGACAGAATTGAAGCTAGGAACACGATTTGAGACCGAACTGAAGAGCTCAACAACTGAAGAGATTTTTGCTGAAGGACACAATTTACATCATAGTTCTCGTTGAAAATAGGATTTTGTTGGAATAGGGTTTATCAGGTAACAAATTCTATCTTTGAAAGTCTAAATTTTAGCTTTAGGGTTTTGATATGCTTGTGTTGTTTATACAATATTTGGGAGTGTAGCTCGTATTTTAGCTTCATTAGTTGATTTTTCATGATCAAGATCTCGAAAAATCTTTGCTTGATTGAGACCTTTGGACTCGACTAAATTTGTTCATCGTGTCCTTGTTGTTGTTGTACTAATTAGTTCGGTTTCTTCTAGCATTTGGCAATGGAGGTATATTCTTGATGTTCGTAGTGGAATTATGATGAGATTCAGTACTTCTCGGAGAACTCTGAGGTTTTTCATTTGGCTTTGAAGTACTTGAAGATGTTCTTGTAGTAGTTGTAGTAGTAATAGTAGTACTACTACTTCCTGGCTCTTGTAGTTTAAAGACTGTTGAAAGTCTACTCTTTATTGGCTCCTGCAACATACAATTCTTGGCTTTGAAGTACTTGATCTTAGTGTTTGATAGGAGCAAAAACTGAGAATTGTACCTCATTAGAGCTAACGTCGTCTGGTTTAGTATCCTCTTCATCTATTAATTTCTTTTTACGTTCCTTTTGTGATTGAGAGCGTTGTCGAGTCTTGTGCCTGCATGAAAGGGAAAGAGAATAACGTGAACATGAATGTCGAATCACTTCAATAGAGACTTAAGTGTGGGTTTAGATGATTTAGGAAATGTAACAGGACATGAAACTTTATTGGCAAAGTCATTATTATTGTTTTGTTAGTGTAGTGTGTTTTGTTACATTTTTGTATTTTTCTTCTTGTTTTCCAAAAACAAGGCAGTCTTTGGGATATCCGATCAGAGTTTGGAAAACATTATCAGTGAAAACAAATGAAGAGCTTAGCATAACAGATTAAACTAAGCTCAAGCTTGACATATTCTTCTAAAATGGACTTAGGACCTAATTCAAATGCAAAAGCTAACTTTTGAGGTGCGGATTGTCCAAGATCATATGAAGAGGATTTAACAATGCTAAAATAGAATTCAGACGTTTCAAGAAAACAATATTGGACGTATAGAAGAGTTCACTTACCTTCTCTTCTCAATCTTTAATGCTGCCACATGATCCTCCTTATAGACTATAGGCAGTTCCGAGAGTTCATATGCCAACGGGCTTGTACTAAAGAACTGTATTGAAACATTTTTCGAAATCAAGAGACAAATTTCTCTGCTTGTCTTAGTTTATTCTTATTTGTTGGGATTCTGTGATAGCGTTATATGTTAGACGTCACGTTCTTCATTCGTGCACCTCAAGTTGGATGAGTGGATCAAGACGTCAAGGTTTTAGATTTCATCGTGTGTCTCTAGTGCTTTCATTTTAAATCTTATACTTGTGAGGATCGATTTTGTCCAGTTTTCTTCTGTTCCGCTTTCTCTTTTATGTTTACTATGTCTTTTAAGTTCTCTTTAATAGTTGGTTTTCATAGGTTTGTTAACTTTTTTTCAAATAAATGCAGAATGATATATCGAGTTCTTTCCCTATTGTGGTTGCTTCATTAACTCTGTTTTCGAATACATTTGCATCGTGTTATATATGTGTTAGCTTCTGTCTTTTTTTCTTTCAATTTGTCATGAGTTGAGGAAACATATGTGAGTCAATTTGTTGCAGCTTTTAATTGTTTAAATACCTTTGAGATAGCAGGTCTTTTTGTGAGAAAATGGGTCTGTTCATTTGGTTTATGAAGAAGTGCAATAATCTTGATCTTATTTGAGACTCATTGTATTCATCAATTTAGTTCTTTTGCTACCGTCGTAAAAAAAATCAATGATTGTATTTGTGAGCAAATCGATTTGTTCCTCTCTTTGTTAAAATTGGTGGTGTAAATTGAATGCAGGTAATGGTCAAAAAATGTGTTTATTATGCTAAAAATGATCTCATATCTTTGTTCTTCATTAGTATATATGACACACTTTCCTGCTAAGAAAATGCAGCTGCTTCTTCCAATTCATGCAAGAATGAATTTTCATACTATAATTATAAGCTTTTACATTGGTGATATATAAACATCTATGGCTGTGTTTCTATTTGAGTAGAAAGACCAAGGAGCTTGAATTGAAGAAGATGCAAGAAGAAACCAAAGCTATTGAAACTTCAAGGAAAGCTATTCCATCAATGGTATTTATTTCCAAAAGCCAAAAGTTTGTCGTTTGAGTGGTTTACAATTTAATACTTAACCCTTTTGGTAATTTTACTTCATGTTCTGTTTAAGTGGTAGGAAATGTGCAAGAAACAATTAATGATAACCAATTCAGATTTCATGGAAAATATAGAGGTATTCTAATTTATCAACCTATATGTTTGTTATTGCCTTGCATGTGGAATTAGATGCAACTCACACTTTCATAATTTCATATTATGCTGTAACTCACATTTGAGATACACAACTCAATCATTTCTGATGTCTCTAATGTAATCCATAAAAAATGCACTATTTCCCATTTATAGTTTTCTGAGTTTTTATTTCTAGTTAGGGTGAAGGGGAAAGGGGGAAAGGGAGTGGTGGGGCTGAATTATGTTTGATTGGTGAGGAAGTAGAGAGATTCATGGTACTGTAAGATATGCATGTTACCGTAGGAGTCGTGATATTTTTAGTACTAGTAATTTCTGTCGACTGTTAAATGTTAATTGGGTGATGAATACAGAAAAAGTTTCTGAACCTTGTGTCTAAACTGGAAGAAAAAGATAACGCGATCACAACATTTATGTTGTCAGCTAAACAATTTGCTGAAGTTAAGAGAAAGGAAATGGAACAAGGAAGTGAGAAACAGGGAGTGCAAGCAGTAGATGTAGCAATGGAGAGATCAAATGATCAAGGCAAAGAGCTAACAATAATTACACTAATAATTTGGTCCAAACACCACCCTCAGTCTCTTCTTCTACTGCCATAGCTCATCTTTCATTGCTGCCTTACACTAATAATTTTCATAACAACAACCTAGCATTCCCTGTCAAGCCTGTCTCCACCATATCTGGTGAAACATGCTATGAAGCTAGGGATAACATGATGAACTACTCAACTGGAAACAAGCAACAACTCTCATCAACATAAATGATGTCCCTCATAACATTGGTGAAGTATTTCTCCATACACGAACATCAAGAGAAACTATAACCACAACAACTACCGTCACACCTCATGTGAGTATCATGTATCCTATCTTCATATCTGTCTCAGTCTGCACTCAATCTATTTGAATATTTATGTTCTTGATAATTGAATGCCACTTTAATTCTTTGTGTATGTTAGTCAAGATGAGTAAAGCACGACAAGTTTTAGGTGATAACAGGGATAGCAAGGTTAGCATCAGTAGGAAGGAGTACAATCATCAACAAGCAAGCAAATATTGTTCTTCTTAAGAAATTTTTGTTTAACAGGTAACAGCATGCTCCACTTTCAAGTTCCATACACAATTTATACCAACTAAAACTCCTGAGGAAAATGGAACATTTAACACGACTGAAATTCCATTAACTACATCTGATAAAACACGAGAAAGATGCCAATCCAGTCCATCTGAGTGTTTTTTGACTTTTTAAAACTATTTAATGTGTAACTGAAAGCTGTAATCTGGAATTAAGCTAGAACTGGAACTGTAATCTACAATCTACAATTTGACTGGTAATTTAAACAAGTTTTTAGCATTCGTTCTACCTAAGCACTATAAACTGGTTAGTTTACTTATTGGACGAGTATCATATAATTTTTTAAAACGACTAATAGTAGTTGACTAAAAGGGCAATGGTGTTTTAATTCTATTTTGATTGATTGTATGTTTACAAGAAGTTTACATAATATAATGTGTCGAGCAACGCCTTTGCAAGGAGTCTTCTCTCGGCATCACACATACTCATCTTTCCCCATTCTTTCTTGCAGAACTGCCTGATCGTACTAGTGCCTTGTTGCTATCAGTGACTAAGGATAGCAAGTCCAAAGAAGAGAATCGCAAACTACTGAATGGAAATTCGGGAGTCCAGCAGAATGGGTATAGAGATTTATGCATTTTCCATCCTAGGTATTATAGGTTTTCTGTCACTATTGTATAAGTTTGAATACATTATATTTGATTTTGTGAAATATATTCATTGCTAGAATATATTGAACTATTGTAAGAGTACTTTTTGAACTATTGTGTAAACATATGTAGAATATTGCTTTATAAAGTATGTGTATGTACACAAGACATGCTAACTTTTGAAGTTTATTGCAAATATATATATATTTGAATTACTTTTTAGCTAATTTAATGCTTGAGATTATTTATTGCAAAATAATATTGCTGTTTTTTAATTAGAAATTGTGGCATATAAATATTTTATAGCCTAAATAATATTACCACACTTAAAAGTGTAGCCAAAGGATTGTGAATTTTTGTATGAAGACGGGCAAGGACTACACTTCAAAGTGTTGTCATACATAAGATAGAAAAGGCAACTTTTTGAAATTGTGGGCAATAAGGAAGCAAAGGCCAGGCTTGAAAGTGTAGTTGTATGAGATAGAAATGTTGCTATATGAGGTACTGGAAAGCGTGGCCTTTTTACCTTTTAGGCTACGCTTTTAAGTGTAGCTGATAAGGTGACACTTCAAAAGTGTTGCCTAAACTCTAAGGTTACGCTCCCTTTGGGCACCCCTGGAAAAGTGTTGCTTAAAGTCCAAAAGTGTGGCCTTTTATCAAAGACCACACTTTTCTAAGGTGGTTGTAGGCCTAAAATGTTGTAGTGAGGTTTAAAACAAAGGCTATAAATTAGCATTCATAGTGATTTGGCTATTGTGGGGTAATCTCGAGAGAGTGAATCCTAAGTCCCGCTCTACCTATCTAGCTCGAGAGAGTAGATGGAGCGAGGTTGTGAGCTGGTCTTTCTGTTTAGTCTGTTGAGGTTCTAGAGAACTCAATTTAAGCGAGGTAGTTGTTTGAGAGAAAGCTACTTTACCTAAGGGCCATTATACCCATGAAGAATTAGTAACTTTTAGTAATTAGCTAACACCCATTTGGCGTAATCAGCAGTTGATCGGTCATTCCCCCAAGTATCTCTAAATCGTTTGATTACCCTTGTTATTTGTTAATGTTGTGTTTGCTGATTGATCTCTAATCTTTCCAATCTGACAATTATGTCACCCTTTTTACTTCATTAAATAATTTCGATAACTTCTATTCCTACAATCAATTGAATCACCTTTGCTACTTCATAATTGAATTCAAACTTATACCACTCCCTGCGGGTTTGATCCCCAATCTTCGTTGGGTTTTATACTAATTAATAATCATCTACACCTAGAATCAGATAAGGTGTATTTGAGACGTGAATTAGTAGGATGTCAGATTGAGGTAATTTCTACCCGAAATGGGATGCCCGAACTATTTAATGGCACTTTTTGGTTTATTATTGCATGCACAATATTAGCATGTTTATGAGATTGGATTTTGCCCATTTTTGAGGCATAGGTTACTTGAGTTATGTAGGACCTTTTGATGGAGTCAATTTTGGGATTCCCGACATGGTTTCCATTTTCCCATTTTGACTTGATTTTTTTATCCATCTCCAATTATTCAAAATTTATCCTATAAACTTTCTTAATGATTTAGTGATATATAATTTGTTACCGTGATGGTTTTTGGAGGCGTTTTTGAAGCGGATAACTCTTGTATAGTAGATTTGGAGCACACATGATCGGCTTTGAGGTAGCCTCCAATTTACTTTCTTGATTGGGCTTCTTAGATAATGCTTATATAACATACATGGTATTTTGGATTGGATTTGTCAGGTATTTTAGCTTTTCTTGGCTCCGTTAGGGCTTTGGGTGTTTTGTGGGTGTCAGGATCCTAGTTTAGGCTTGTAGCCTTGGTTGTGGTATAGATGATCATGTTTATCCTTGTTAGGATTTATATTTGTGGCCTTAGTCTAAGTTTGGACCTTAGAGGCTTTAGGTTGCATTTTATCTCCATTGTTGTTGTAAATTTCTCCAGGTAGGGCTTGCTTTGGGGTTTTCTTCTTATGTTGGTACTTGAAACCTTGGTGGCTCATCGTAGTTGTAGGTTTGATCTAGATTTGCTCGATTATTTCTTGGAGCGATCTGGTTGGGGTAGGGCTTCGTCCCTTGAGTTTGTTTCCATTTTACTGATTCAGAAGCTCTTCTTTGATCCCTTCACTTGTTTTTTAGCGCTAGCCTATCGGTCCTTTATTGAGCTTCTGATTAAATTGTTGGGCCTAAGTTAGTGTGCAAGGACCACTTAGATCCCCAGATTAGTACTGTCTACTTTGGTAGTGCGGTTTGGTTGACGTTATATTTACTTGACTTTGAATACCTACTTTAAATGCTGGTGATCTCATGCATTACATGGTTGTTCATTCTCATGGGTTTTGTGGTACAATCCTGCTCATGCATTGACATCTTTAACGTTCATGCTGAACCAGTATTTTCATAGGCCTTTATTATATACTGGTGTTAATTGGAGTCATACAACTTAGAGGACTTAATTTACTGATTTTGAGACTTATGAGGCGACAAAGACATGTCCTTTATTCCACTTGAGATATTAGAGGCATTTGGGATGTGGTCAATTTTAACTTGACTAGTTGGCACGTTAGTGCCCTTTCTTTCATACTTTTGGCTTCGGTTTGATACCCTCGGGTTTTACTCTTTAGCTGGGCGGCTGATGCCTTACTGTTTGGCTGGTGGACCCTTTATTAGTCACATTTGGTTAGAGGCCCGACCCTTATTGATGCTCTTGTGAGGTTACTCTTTAGCTGGGTGACTGAAGCCCCTTAGATTTACTCTTAATTAAAGTGTCCCTTATTGGTTACTTTGTTATCGATGGCTACATATGATTACTGATGGTCCTATGCCATACTCTACATTCATATGAATTGCCTATCACCAATATACTTGTTTGTTGATGGCACCCTCTAGTTTATGGGGGCAGTTCGGTTATGTATGTTGTTTGTACATTCTGAGCTAATGGGGTCTAGTTAAATTATTGTTTGACTATAATCTATTCTCTGTTATTGATTATCGAATAGATGATAGACTTTGGTTTTAGAATTGTAGTTGTGAGTCCTACTAATCTAAGGTAGTTGGTTGTATCTTAGTTGCTTTCTAATAGGCTGTTCGCTTGCGTTCCAAGGATGTTCTCGACTCAATTTCATATCCCTTGTTTTAGTCTGTTTTTTGCTAGGTTTAGTCATTATATTGTATTCAGAGGCAACCTATACTTACTTTGTATTTGTAAAGGCCTTGTAGTCTTATCTTGATTACATGCTCGATTACTAACTGATGCAATGTCTTGGGATGGTTCCTTGTCTTGCATTTCTATTAATTACCCTTTCTTTGCTTCATTATAAGTTTTATGCTTCTTGTTGTTGACTTCTGCTTGATAGTCCATTTCTTTTTGCTCCTAGCTAAGGGTTAGTCTTGCCTAATAGTGGGATGTATTAGGTGCTCTCAAGACCTAGGAAATCAGGCCGTGATAGTTTGGTATCAGAGCCTTAGGTTGACTGGCATCATTGATATGAGTTAAAATGCCTAGTAAAGTACTACAAATCGGTGGAAGACGTCTATAACCTATCTTCAAGAGACTATACGTCATTCGTAGGAGCTCCTATAGTGACTCCTCATCGTGTTCTTTCGCTTTGATTAACCTTTAAAACAACCTCTTTGGATTCTACTCTCACGTAAACATATAGCATGAGGCACTCAATGGACGTGGCTGGAGAATCAACACATTCAGAGTTTTAGCACGTGATTAGGTTAGAGGGCCTCATTGAGGTATGGACTTCGAGGTTTGGAGGCATTCTTAAGCATTCAGAGAGCTTGGAGGCAGCCTAGGATTTGACATGGTCATTGACTACCATGGTTCCTCGAGATTCATTGTTAAGAGGTCCGAGCTTCTTTGAGGGTACACCACATGTATGTGTGGTTCTTTGTGAAATGGGTGCTTTTCTGAGCAGAGTTGGATTGAATGTCCCTAGTAGGGTTCGTCGTCTATTTCTAACTATGTGTTGGGATTTCTTGAATGGGCCGGGTTTAGTCCCATTTTATTTCCTATAGATTAAGGGATGAGTCATGGGTTCATTAGAATGTTTACCTTGCCACTTTGATTGTAGTCAGCATCTGATAGGAGTGGGGTCTACATTTCCTAGGTTGTTGATGAAAAACCTAATGAAGAGTCAGGGTTGAATTCCATAGAGAATGGTATATTGTGGAGAATTCCTATCAAGAAATTTGGATTGTAAAATTGCTCATTAGTTATAGTAAGAATAAGTGGCTGGATAATTCCACCAATTTTATTAAAAGATTTGGTTATCAATTATGACAATTAAACAAGGATTTTGAAGAATTCAAGAATAAACAAGCAATATAGGGCTGCAGGGATCGAAATTGATGCCACATAAGGGTAATTGTGCTGCTCTCTAGTGATGAACATTCATGAATAGGTTAAGTCATGTTCATTGACGCTAATAATATTTTTATCTCATCTAAATGCTAATCTAAACAACTTGATACAAATATGGAAAATTGATCCGACCCCTAACCTCTATTTTCAAGTAAGTTACAAACATCAAACCTAAATTTCTAGTTTTGGACTAATTACCCACTCCAATTAATCTCTTTCGAGCATCAACTGGAGATTGAAAGTTGAGGTCAAGGTTGTACCCTTAAACCCATAATTAACCCCATGATAATTAAACCAATTCATGCATGAACAACAAAAAAAAGTATAGCACAATATCCACTACATTAAATCAACACCCAACTCCATTATTACACTCCTAGATCTTGGGGTTTTAGCTACCCATCATAAAATGTAAAGAGATTATACCTTTCATGAAACCAGCCATGGGTAATATGAAATTAAGCAATTATAAGTAAACCCAGTTTGGATTCAACTTCTAATTGTCAATTTAAGAAAAAAAGTTGAAGGACCCGAAAAGCTAGAAAGTGTCCTACATAAAGATAGAATGTTCTCTCTCGTAAAACTCAAATATTTCTCAATTAAGAACTTTTTATGAACTTCATTGACTATATTTTTGAACTTCTACTCCACTTTGGGCTATTTATCGTTTCCCTAAATTTGGCCCAAAACCCAATGCGCATCCCATTCGATGACATTAGTCGGGCTTTCCGAACTCATTTTCTGTATCGCCTGTGGATCTTCAAGCTCACTTATTTATGTTCTAGGCTTCAGGTGTGTGAACCTCAGTTGGTGAACTCGTTTGAGTCAGTCTTTCACAATCGACAAATCACCGATTACCACCTTTGTTCGCCTTTTCAGCATTTAATTTATCTTTCTACATTGTCATTTTCGGTAATATTGAGAAAGGCCACCTTTCTAATTCAGCACACCACCCTCTCTAATGGAGTTTGCCAACCTAATTCAATAGACACAAGTGATATGCACTGTCATTTTTGGCGAGATCGTGGTCATTAGGCGATCCACCTTTCTTGTTAGACGATCAACAATGTATAATTTGCACATCTTTTTGCATTTTTGGTCATTCTTTCAAATATCAATCCTTGCCTTGTCCATTTTCCTTCTTAGCTTCAAACCATCATCATTTTATCAGAATGGGACAAAATTAACATCTTTCAATAATTGCATCAAGTGTCCTCACATCAAGAACGATTGCATGCTCTCACAAAGCAAATCAACAAAGATATAAAGAATCAATGCACCTCTAACTCTCTCAAAAGTGAAACACATGAAAACTTTGTCCTATAGGTTTGCCCATAGTTTCCAATCATCACATAATCTAGTTCATATAGGATCTTAATGGTCTTTAGGGTTGTAGTGGGGCTCAGGGTTAAGGTATGGTCAATTTTTCTCGGTCACTTTACCTTTTCAAAGCATTGTTTCAATCCTCTTTACCTTTTCTCAAGTTCTCTTCATTTCTTTTTATTTAAGAACTTAAACTTTGACTTTTCACTTAATTTATTTGAAATTCCTTTATTTCATTCACTTTTTTTTCATTTTCATTTTTCAAAAGCATTTTTATCAAAATGACTCTTTTATATAAGGAGGGGTTCCTTTTTTTTTACAACAATCTTTAAAGTTGAGTCTCATTACATCTTTCTTTACCCTTCACTTGGCTTCCATTCCTCCTTTGTTTCTACAACCTCAACTTATGCTCTTGGCGTAAGTTTTCTATTCAAATATAACAATGCTTCAAAAAGGATTTTTGGTTAGAAGGTAGTGACAATTTAGCTTAAGAGGTTTTCTTTCGGTTTTGCCAACAAATGGGTTAGGCTCAAATAGTGCCCAAATGGATGTACACCCTCACAAGGTAATCACAAAAGATTATGGATATTTGGGTTCCCTCTTTTAATTGTTTCCCTAGAATATGACTCACATTTACCAAGATTTAAATAATTGGACTAACAAGGCAAATTCTAGGACTCGACACACATGCTTTCAAGTAAGACCTTACCGCACATGGCACTTCGAAATACACTTATTTAGCACATCCCAAAACTTTCAAAAGTGTGTGTGCAATGTTCATTGCAAGGCTCACATCAAGACACATCTAGTGAACAAACGATTCAAAGAGATCACTCAAAAGTGCAACCGCATCAATTTCATTCTCGCAACACCAACACTTTACATTATGATCATCATGAGTACTATTTAGGACATCGATATTGAACACAATTGATCTCTAAATTAATATCAATGAAAACTTCAAGCATTTCACCATTTTCAAAACTTATGGGTGATTGCAAAATGGGTTGAAAAATAAAGAGACAATGAAATAGATACAAAAGACACTTCAACCAAAAGAGTACTATAATATAAAAAAAAGTGAAGTATTACAATTATTCAAAGCTCAAAATAACAAAATATAATAAATATTGGCTCAAACGCCCTCAACCCACCAATAAAAATAAAGCAGTGTCCTCAATGCGATAATAAGAAATGTACGGGATGTTGAGATAAAAGGGCCCCCTATAGTCTATGCACATGGAGCACTCTCATATGAAGTCTCAGGTAGGGAGCCTCAAGAGGGGCATGAGTGCCGACAATAGGATCACCGAAGGCAGCTAGGAAAAGTCAACTAGGAAATTAATGCCTGTCTCAATAGTAGAAGGGATGGGGGAGTCTGAAGTGACTTCTTTAGTGGGGATCACTCCAGGGTCACCTGAAGAATCACCTCCTTGGTCTCTTGCATCCCCATTGATGTCTGCATAATCCTATGCTTCTCTCTCATCAAATCCTTTCTCATCCGTCTCCTCGGCCAACTCATCGTTGACCCTCTCAAAATTATCATCATCAACATCAACACTCACAGCAGGCTTAGGCTACTAACTGGAAATATGGACAAGGAGATATGTGCATCCAGTACGGTAACATCACCTAAAGCACATATATGTCTGTGGACTGCAACTGAGTCACCTCCGCTCTCAAGGTAGAAAGCTCCTCTCTCATGGTATCTAGTGCACAAGAACTACCCTTGGCCTTCTCCTAAGCCTCATGTCTAGCGATGAGGTTATCCAACCTCACACCACAGACCTCAACCAACCCCTCACACATACTCACTCTCTCTCAGAGGAGCTAAGGCTTTCTTGATAGCTTAATCAATGATCTGAGGAATGTCGGTCTTAACCCGGGTGACTCTAACATCTACCAATCAAGAAATACTGCCCATATGATAAATAATCGCCTAGGTCAAAAGGGGATGGGAGATAGGAGTAGGGAAGGTCTCCCAATAGAAACATGAGATAAAGAAGTAGTAGTAGGGTCAGAAGGCACAGTAGGGAAAGATGATATACCTACCTGCTCCACAAAAAGAAAGTGTTCTAGCCTCAGGTGCTAGTGTGGTAGGATCAACCATGGACGTCGTGTCTGGTGGTGGTGGCTTCCTCCAAGCCACAACATCCCACAAGAACTCACCCCCAATCTATTTGATATCACAGGGGAAGGCTGGTCTGATCCTCACATCTGTAGATGGTTTGAAGAGGACTTATTCCCTCTCACATAGTTGCATAATAAGTTCTAGAAATGGGAGAGATGTTTGCTCTTAGCTAGCCCTCATCAATATCTCTTAGGCAATGATAACACCCACCTGAATGTGCTCTTGGTCAATGAGCATCCCTACCAATATTTCCCTTTTATGTCGAAGGACAAACTCATTTTGCAATAGCAATATGTTGCCCCTGATAAAGCCAAACTAGTAGCTCTCTACGACATTCAAATCCTTCTTCTAAACCCGGGAACTAAGAGCTCCTGAGGGAGAAGAATAAAAAATCAGGGGGCCAACCACCCTTTCAAGGAGTCCAAATCATGTCGCATCCGAAGTGAGTACAAATTCGACCGAAATACTAGTATCTTGAGTGAAGTGTCAATTTCCCCAACATTGAATTGTACTTTCTTGCCGCATACTTCCACTTCTTCAAATGTCTTTCAAACTATTCCATTCATCTTCTTCGGGAGGGCTTGAGCATAGGCAATGTAGAACTCTCACCCTAGATAGAATGTCGGAGTTTCTTGGCTTTATGAACCCCTCAAACTTGTGAAGTTGGATGGTGTCCTAGATAGTTGGGTAGTCTGTAGTGATTCAATCTGTGGAGAGCTGTATCTCCTTTATAATAGTCCTTTTTGCAGAAACTTTGAGAATATTGAGGGCTCTTGGAGTAATAATTGAAAGCACTCTAGAATTACGTGTTTGTGTGGAGGAGGGCTGCACCAATTTGGACCTAATTTATGTCCTCTTCCTCACAACCCCTTGTTAGTTTGTACCCTCTCTTGGGTAGATACTTATGGAGTTGTAGATTTCTGATGACGGGGAGCCTTAGAAGGCTCGTTTATGGAAATTCCCCTATGTCTCTTTAGAGGGGGAAAATAAGGGGAGTTTCTGTCTGACTCTATGTCAGATGATACCACCTACTTTCCCTTTGTTCGTGCCTTTATCTACAAAGCACACATTCGAGCATAAGATCTGTGAAGGTTAGTTGAAATCAAACTCACTTTGAAACATAGTTCAAAAACTATCTTGAGGCTCACCTAACGGGAAGACGGATCACTAAATAGTATCGGCGAGCTCCTGTGAGCTTGTTGAATTAGATAGTAGCAAAAATCTCAAAAATGATGCACAAAAGGCGGAGTCAATTCCAACTTGGTGATTTTTTGAGTCATTTTCGGTGGGCTATGACAAGTCTACCAAAATGATAGTGCAAATTGAAAAGAAACGGGCATCAAGGATGATGTCCTCTCCCACTCAACGACTCACCAAGTGGGCTCGATAGACTAAGACAAACCTACCATATGAAACAGTGCCCAATGTCACATATATGCTAAATAAGGCGAGTTGAGGCCTATTTGGAAATTTCCTAACCTCTTTGCTGAGGTATGACAAGCCCGCCGAACATGAACTATTCAGCTTAGTGCCTAATTTTTACAGCTAAACCCAACATATATAAAAAATACGAGTTTCCCCACATAAATACAATCCACCTATATTCTCATCTAACCATAGATACTCAGATTTCCTATGGATATTGCTAAGTATTGTACGAACTGAAGATTTCCCCTTAATATAGTAGTCACCCTGTGGGCAAAATATAGCAATTTGTGTCAACACGAGGATACTCAGACTTCACCCACATCAAATTAAACTCAGACCTAGCATAATTATCAGTTCAATTTCACATTTCAACCTGGACAATCAAGAATTGCATTCTACGGGCATAGACTTTCAAATAACTCATGGGTACATTTCAAATCAAACAATACAATGCTACCCAATTTTTTTAATGATCAACATCATTTAATGGATTCAAGCCCATACCCATTTTTCAATCTAAATCTTAAAATTCTCAACAAAAATAAAAAACCAACCTTAGTAAGAAACACAAGTCAAGAAAATCAATGAAACGGGGTTGGGTTGATAGGAAATCCAAGCTAAACCACTCCTCAAATTTTGAAAATACACACTGAAGGTTCACAATCACTCAAAAGATGCAATGCAAGAGAAAAGAGAGAAAAGACTTCAAGATATAAAAGAGTTTGCTCTTTGAATTTGGAAAGACCCTTGGCCTTTTTATATATCAGGGTCGTTCGGCCGTCACGACTAACGTCATCGAACGTGTTCAGCAAAGTACCAATTGGAGCTCAAGCTTGCGGAACATGCCTTGAAAAGTACCAAACGTGAAGGCTAAGTTGGCAGACTCTATGGAGTGTGCATAGCACAATTCGACAGATCGCCTTTTGGAGCTGTGGTCATCGAAGTCGACAGTGCAGTTTTCCACATGTGGAATCTCAAAAGGTGGACAAGAATGAGTTTGCAAAACGCCTTCGACATATCACCGTTTAGGTTTTGTAATCACCTATGCTTTCATTTTCAACCTTTCAACTTTTTCTCAACCCGTACTAAGGACTTGGGTTGCCTCCCAAGAAGTGCCTTATTTAACATCGTGGCATGACATATTTCTCAATTTCTCAACAATCATTGTGGGGTTTGGGATGGTTTCATTAGGCAATGTTAGCTTTTGCCTTGGATTGAGATGAGTGGATATTTGGGACAATTGAGTCTCCATCTATTTGATACACACTGAGTGAGATGTCACCATTTGGGTTAAAGTGGAGAAGTCTTTTTTTAATTGCTTCAATACTTTATCGGACCCTTCCACCTTGTTGAAAATACTTGTAAGCATGTCCTCAGTTCGGCTTCTTTCTAGACCAACTGGTTCTTTTGGTCGTGAACAATCATGGGGAGGCACATACCTATTTTTTTCGCCAATTGCCACCCCGCCAATCTTTCCAACCAACATCCCTATACTTATTTCAACCTGGTTCCTACGTTGTCGTAGATAATTGGTGTGAGAAGCTCCCCTTTGATTTCCTAATTATTGAACTTCCTCATTGTATAATGCCTCAAACTCGGCATCATCCGGGCACTGCCCACTAATGGTTCCAACCACATTACCGACTTAAGTCCACCTCCCAAGACATGTTTAGACAACAAATCGAGTTGGGTCATCATTTTGGCCATGTTTTCATTTCTTTCATTGTCCTTCTCAATTTGCTCTTTGCTCAAACTCAATTGTAGAGTAGGCACTTGGTCTTCTATAGTGTGCCATTCTCGGTTAACTTTTGTCATTTTATCTAACAACAAAACAGCCACATCATACGATTGTTTTATCAATAGACCTTGAACCAACTAATCATCCACAACTTTATTGACTAAACCAAGGCTGCAATAGAAGTATTGCTACAAGAAATTATCCAGAACACCATGTGTTGGATATTGCAAAAGCAAATTATTGAAGGTCATCCACGTCCCTTGTAGAGGTTCACCGCCAATACACTTGATGTTTTGGATCTAGGTTCGAAGTTTAACCAACTTTGAGGGTGGAAAGAATCTCTCCAAGAAGGCATCATTTAGCTCCTCCCATGTAGAGATATAATCATTTGGAAATTTAGCCAACCATATTGTAGTGTCTCTCATTAAAGAGAAGATCAATAACCTTAAATATTTCTCAAATTTAGAACTTTTTTCTAAACTTACTCGACTATATTTTTGGTCTTTTATTCCACTTTGGGCTATTTATAGTTTCCTTAAATTTGGCCCAAAACCCAATGCATGTCCCAGTAGGTGACATTGGTCGGGTTCGCCGAACTCATTATGTATATCACCTCTTTCTGTTTAACCTCGCCTTTTAATTCTCTAGGCTTCAGGTATTTGAACCTTAGTCTTCGAACTCATTTGAGTCAGCCTTTTACATTCGACAAATCGCTGAGTACCACCTTTGTTTGCCTTTCGAGCATTCAATAACACTATTATTCTTGGCGATGTTGAGCAAGGCCACCTTTCTTATTCGGTGCATCACCTTCTCTAATAGAGTTTATCGACCAGATTGGATAGAAACAAGTGCTACACATATTTGTTTTGGCAGAGGTCGTGCTTATTAGGTGATCCATCTTTCTTTTTAGGCGATAAAAAATATATAGTTTGCACTTCGTTCTGCATCTTTGGTCATTCTTTGAAATATCAATCCTTTTTTTTTGTTTGCCTTCTTAGCTACAAATCGATAACATGTTATTATAATAGGAAAAATTAGGCATTGAGGACACTAATTATTGAGCTAAATATACCTCAAATAAGTGATAATCTACCACTCAATAGTTGTTAGTCATGTGAGGGCTATGGAGCAGGCGTGCCTTAAGTCATACAAAGATAGTGGTAAGAGACCTCACTTTCATTGCAGTAGTGGTAGGATTCCACTTCAAGCTGCATATCAATTCAAGGAGGTTCATCTTTCTTCTCGACCTATTAGGACTATGGTTGTGGCATCCTAGGTTCCACGGTATATGAGGTAGGTCATGGTACCTATAACATGTAGAGCTCTGGTCATACCTCTCCTGGTGATCATCTTGGATTAATAAATGTTGTGTCTCACAGGTCTTCACTAGAGGTTTCTCTTGGTGATAGTTGCTATGAGTGTGGTGAGGTAGTCCACTATGTAAGATATAGTCATATAGTCGTAGTGTCATTTCATAGGGGTGGTTCTGAGCTTTGTAGAGGTCGGCATGAAAACTTATCGCATCTTTCATGTTGAGTTTCAGTTAATAGTAGTTGATATGATTATGTAGAGTTTGTCCATTGGTCTAGAGAGTGCCCCAGGCGGGAGGTGATCTCTCTGGCATTGCCTACATCAAATATTCCCTAGGCTAGAGCGTATGAACTTTTTCAAATCTGTGGAGATCTTGGCTATTGGTTTAAAGCTTTTCCCCAACATGGGAAAATGATGATGGCTATTCAATTTGGTCAGTTGCATTTGTAGACAACACCTTCGGTCAGAGGTGGTACTCTTAGTGTTGCTTGTAATACATCAGATATTTATTTTGAGGTCAAACATGATCTACTCTTTGCTTCAAGAAGTTGGCCAGAGGCCGAGGTTCCACCGATAACTTTTTGGATGTGATTTTATGGTTTTATACCTATAGTTCTTATTTAGTGTGATTTGGGGATTTCACGTTTGATAGCTGATAGGGTCTAGTTTTAGAATTGAAGTTATGAGTCCTCCTGATCCGAGGTAGTTGGTTGTTTCTTAGTTGGTTATGAATAAGTTATTGGCCTTCCTTTCAACTAGGCTCTTGACTTAATTGCTTATCCATTGTATTCTATTTCTATTCCGTATTTAGTGTCTACTTATCATCTTATTTTTAGTTACTTCTGCTAAGA
Source organism: Solanum stenotomum (assembly GCF_019186545.1). NCBI lineage: Eukaryota > Viridiplantae > Streptophyta > Magnoliopsida > Solanales > Solanaceae > Solanum > Solanum stenotomum. The sequence goes on from NC_064282.1 coordinate 38,862,689, forward strand.
TTTTGTTATACTTGTTGTTTATGTTGGTGCTATCTTTTGACCCCAGTTGGCCGATTCCTACTAGTTGGCCAATTCCTACTGAGTACCATTTTTAGTATTCATACTAAACTTTTTATCCCTACAGATCATAGTTTGAGTTAGCGCCATTGATTTGGAGTCGTGCAGAGCAACTTAGAGTTGAGAGACTAGGGTGAGCTCCTAGCAAGCATAGTTGCATGTTTTAGTTTGCTTTTGGCTAGGCTTAGTCATTATATTGTATTTAGAGGTAGCGTGTACTTACTTTGTATCTGTAAAAGCCTTGAAATCTTATTTTGATTACATGATTGATAACTGATTGATGCTAGGTCTTGAGATGGTCCCTTGTGTTGCATTTCTATTAATTACACGGTTTTTGCTTCATTATAAGATTTATGCTTTTGGTTGTTGGCTGCTGCTTGATAATCCATTACTTTTGGCTCCCGACTAAGAACTATGATGACCTTCTAATGAGGTGTATTGGGTACCATCATGACTTGAGAAATCAGACCTTGACTATTTAGTATCTAAGCTTTAGGTTGATTGACATCATTGGTATAAGAGAAAATGCCTAGTAAAGTACTATAGATTGATGGGAGTCGTCTATAAATTATCTTCAGGAGTCTATAAGTCATTCTTATGAACTTTTAATTTTGACTCTTTATCATGTTCATTCGCTTTGATTAACCTCTAAAAACACTTCTTTGGATTCTACTCTCTCCTAAACAGATACCGTGAGGCACTCGATAAACATGGATGGAGCATCAACACATTTAACCAAACTTTCAGAATGTGGTCAGGTTTGAAGGCCTCAATCGGTTATAGACGTCGAGATTGGATGCATTCTTCAAGCATTCATAGAGTTTGGTGCTAGACAAGCTTCGACAAGGTCATTATTTACCTTAGTTCCTTGATATTCAATGTTAGGAGGTCTGCGTTTCTTTGAGGGTACACAACAGGTAGGAATGGTTCTTGGTGCAATGGATAGTTCTCAAAGTAGAGTTAGGTTGATTTTCCCTAGTAGGGTTTGTCATCAATTTTTAACTATGAGTTGGGATTTCTTTAATGGGTCGGGCTTAGTCCCATATTGTGTCCTACAAATAAGGGATGATTCATAGGTTCATTAGAGTATTTTTCTTGCCTCCCAATAGGTGTTTGAGCATCTAATAGTAGTGGGGTCTACCTTTCCCAGGTTATTAGTCATGTGAAGGCTATGGAATAGCCGTACTTTGTGGCATACACAAATATTGGTAAGATGCTTCACCTTTAATGCAATGGTGATAGGATTCTACTTCTATGTTGGCATCATTTCTGTGAGGTTCATATTTATTTTTGACCTATTAGGCCTATGGTAGTGGCATCTTAGGTTCCAGGGTTTATGATGTAGGTCATGGTACCTATAATAGATAGAGCTTTTCTCATACCTCTCACGGTGATCATCTTGGACCTACATGTGTTAGGTATCATATTACTCCTGTTAAGTCTTCACAATAGGTTTCTCTTGGTGATAGTTGCTATGAGTATGGCGAGGTAGTATTCTTTATAAGCTTTTGTCATAGAGTCCTAATGTTATTGGCTAGGGGTGATTCTGATCTATGCATTGGTTAGCAGGGTAGCTCATTGCATCTTCACACTGAGCTTCAGACTATAGGAATTGTTATGTTTGTGGAGAGTTTGGCCATTGGTCTAGAGAACGTCTGGGGCAAGAGTTGATCTCCCTGGCATTGTCAACATCTATTATTCCCTAAGATAGAGTGGATGGACTTTGTCGTATCTATGGAGATCTTGGCCATTGGTCTAAAGCTTTTCCCTAGCATGGGACAATGGTGATAGGTATTCAATTTGGTATGTGACATGGGTAGACGAAACCTTCGGTCATTCGTGGTGCTCTTAGTGTTGCTTGTATTACATAAGGTGTTTAGGTTGAGGTCAAGTACAATCCATTCTATGCTTCAACAAGTTCTGCGGAGGCCGAGAATCCATGTATCACTTCTTTGGATGCAATTTTGTGGTTTTATCCCTATAGTTCTTATTTTGTGTGATTTGAGGGTTTGCATGTCCATTATGGTTTATTTGTCTTATTATCTATCATTGGCCTGGTATGGCAGCTTGAATTAAGGATTGTGTATGTTTTCCTTGCCTCTAGTAGTTGACTTCTTTTAGTAGTGGATCGACTAGTTGTGTTGCTTTGATCAGAAGTAGTGCTTGAGTTACTCTCCCTGCCTTTACCTTGCTGATTATTGTGGTGGTGGTAGTTTTGGGATGATTAGAAGTAGTGTTTTTGTTGTGATGCTAATCCTTGTGAGATATGTGGCTTGACCATCTTTGCCTAGTTTGAGATTTGGGTATTGTGGAAGCTAGGTTGCCTTAGTTACGTGCCTTCCCTTTTAAGTAGTATTTGGGAGATTTCTAGTTTTAAGAGTTGTATGTTGGGTAGTTGGCCTTCTTTAGTTGTGGTAGTCTTTTTGGTTTCTTTCTTACTTTCCTTAGTCTTCTCTTGATTGTAGAATTTTGTTTTTGCTCGTTCACTCTTTTGGGATTTGTCCACTTCTTGTGGTCTTGGAGTTTGGTTATTGCTAGATGAAATTTGGAGGTGTGATCCTTTATTGTGTCTTGCCATTGTTACTGTTGGTTCTTTTATGCTATGTTGATAGATCTGAATGGTGGTGAGTAAATTAGAGTTGGAGTGGCGGTGTCCATTGGTGGCTTCAGACCTTAGCCTCAATTGGAAAATCGAAATCTACTAAGAAGGTTCATCTTCAGGATGGGGTCATAGTTATTCATGGAATCCATAATTTGCTTATTTTTTAAGGATGCGTCATTTCCTTTCATCATGCTTGGTAGCTAGCGTGGTTCGTGATGGGAGTTGGTACCCTTGGGACACTATCGACCAGTTGACTATGTTGTTACGCCACCTACCAACTTGGTTTCCCTTAGGATGAGGTATTTTGTCCAAGTTTAGTGATGGAAAATCAGCTTATAGGCGCATAGTGTTGGATATTCAAAAGTTCATTCTTTGGAGTAGGCCACTAGAGAGAGGGTCAGTGTAGTGTTATCATTTGCAGGATGGTCATCCTTGAGATTAGCGTGGTTAGCTTTATAAAGTTGTGTTGTAGCTGGACATGTTGGTCTTCGAGAGTTAGGAATGGATTTTAGGCTTTCCCCTGGGCTGAGTGCCTTGTTTTGGTAGTTTATGTTCCTCGATGTTGAGATGGAGTATGGACTTCTTGCGAAGTTTGTGTTGTGTGGTCTTTTAAATGGGATTCACATGGTACTAGAGAAGTTCAGGATGGCTATGGACTAGAAAAATGCTCTGGATGGTTTGGAGATATTAAATTTGTAGTATTAGGTTACTATGTTGATTTGTGAGTTGGGTTGCCTCTGTTATTTCCTTGTGTTGCTCAATTCAATAGTTTCGATATACTGTTGGTTTTCTCATATGAATCTGGTGCTTTAAGGTAAGTCTAATTTTGTTGGCAGAGAGTTGGAGCCCAAACATAAGTATTTGTTGTGGAGTTTTGAAGTGAACTTGAGGATTTTTCTCTAATACAAAGGTCTATGGTGGCGTTGTTCGATCCGAGAGGGTGTTACAGGGTCTGACGAATTATGCAAGCTTAGTATCCTTATTTTTTCATTCTTTCAGGCTGTACCAATCCATCTACTTTTGCGGGTAAAAGTCTTATTAGTAATGGATATTGTTATGACTCTCCAGGTCATTTTCTTTGTTTTTCATTCTTTTAAGCATTTAGAGCTATGTCATAGTAGCCTAAGTCATTTATGACTTCTTGGGACTGACACTTTTGTCACTGGGTTGTTCATTTGTGTTTTGTGGAAGTTTTCATGTTTTGGAGTCTTTGAAACTTGAATGGTTAAAAGCTAAGGAAGACCGCCTTAGAATGAAATTCGAATGGTTCCATCTGCTCTGGAAAGGCCATTTTAGGCTAGGAGAATGGTTTGTTTGGGCCTCGAGACTTCTTGTCTGAGTTTGTACCATTAGGTGATGCACCATGAATTTATGATACGTATAATGCTTTAAACTTGGGGTTTTGTGTGTGTCTTAATCATTTGTTAGAAGATTTGATGCCATTTTTATCAATATTTGCAGGAAAGTAGGTTCAGACAATCCGAGGTTGAAATTTTAGTAACACAATAGGTTTTTGATGACCTACTAATCGACCAATGAGCCGTATATCACCATACAAATAGTATGTTTGGTTCTTAGATGAAGGCTGAATAATGAGCTGGAAATTTTGCCAAGTATGGGGAGACAGAAGTAAAGTACGAGCCGTAGGATGACCTACGAACTGTAGTTTTGAGTTGTAGAAAGAGGTGAATATTGGAGCACCAGTACAATACATTATGAATTTCTACGACTAACCGCACAAAGGTCTACATACTATAAATCATGTCTGTAGGAAGTGTCGAGATGGCCTTTAAAGAAGCTGCCATCTACAAGTGTAACTTACGAGTCGTAGATCATGACATGTAGAAGATGACTATAGAAGACAGCTTTTCTTGTATTTCCTTTTCCTACATTACTTAGGATTCATTCTACTAAAGTCCCTCACTCTAGATGCCTCCATACCCACATTTAAGTTCACGGGGACCACAACCTCCCTATTGGCTAGAGTCGTCATGTCTTGGGCTAATACTTGAAAAGCAGCCCTAAACTCCACATTAGTCACTTGCTCGACCGGAACTTGAGGAGGAGCTTCTTGTTCCACATTCTCATTCACATGCCTCGGAACGTATGCTCTTCGAGGGGCCATATCCTGAAAAGCATCAGATAGAGAATAGGACAAAGGACAATAGAGTTACACTTTCTCGCATGACTAAGAGTAACGAAAGAAGTGGAACTTTCTAAACATCTTATAGCTTCTTAGTCATAATTGTGGCGTGCTTCACACTCATGAACAAGACTCTACTGGACGTGTCTTAGAGACTTCTTAGGACATATCTAAACCTTGTGCTTTGAAAAACAAGTTTTTGACGACCTAAAGCATACCCTAGACGCGACATGGCATATAAGACCTCGAGAGGCCTACACAAGCCATTTAGCATACATCATGCAAGATCATAAAATTTAAGAGTTCAAACGACAATTTATGTCATAAATGTTTGATAAAACAAAGAAAAAGTCTAACATAGTCTCAAAGCCATCTAGTACATCAACAGTGATTAGGACGTAACCCATACATCACATACTTTATGAAAAAGTAAAGACAATAAACAATAAAAGGTTCGGTCCTCAAAACATGAGGACTCACCAATCTTCAAAAGCTACTAATGTGAACACAAGCAACGTGGATGCGGAATAGGAGCGTCAACTCTACATTAGTACAACTATGTAGGAAAGAGTATGCGTTAGTACAAATAATGTACCAAGTATGGTTGTAATGCATAAGAGTTATGAAATTGCTCTAAAAGGACTTTAGATGACATCCAATGACCAAGCTAAATCATAAAATAACATGTTAGGGGACATAAGTCCAAATCTTGGTCAATACAAGCTAAACATATTTAAAACACATTTAAGATTCTTCTAGAAGAAACCTTAGTTCATTATTGTTGGAAGTATCCAATAACCGACATTTAGACCATGTGAGCTATAACATGGAATCCAGTGCCTAGCCCCCACCATAAAGAGATGTCCTTACTTTCCAAGGTAAGAACCATAAACTTCTAGCTTAAGTGGATCAACTGCTAATGTCCATCTAAGACAACCTATGGTGGCAGATAATTTATGGGACATGGGTAGTCGCTTCTTATCCACTCAGTGCTAAGCATAAATCCCACGGACAAGTCATTATTCTTTACTTGCCTTATCATTAAGAGACATGGGTAATCACTGCTTTTCTTATCATCCATGGAAGGCACCTCTAGTAGTCAATTCAAGCTAGATTTCATTAGAATAGCTCCTAAATCCTGATTCAAAGTTTAGTTGAGAAAATCTTTCAACCCTAAGAATCCTTGTGTGAGAAAACCCTTTCACATTCATGTATTGAGTAGTATGTGAGAAATCCTTTCACAACAACAACAACAACATTGATGCTTTACTCTCAGAGCAACTTAAATCATTTTCATCAATTTAATAAAGAACATGCATATCTTTATAAATTCATCTATCATAGTTCAAAACCCACCTTTGATCATCACAGTCTAGAAAACATGGGTTATGGATTGGTTCATGGGGATTCAACTTAAAAAGATGCAATTAACTCAATTCATGCATAAGAAAACATAAAAGAATCAATTTGATCAACATTGAAAGGAACCCATGACAATTGAATTAAAAACCTAATTTGATTGGGGAATCTTACTTTACAATATTTTTATTATAGAAAACAAATATGTGAGTCAAAACTGTTAAAACGAATTAAGATCGTTCCTTGATTCCTCCCAACTAACGAGAGTAACACAACAAAATTTCTCCAACAAGATTTTCACAGTCATGATCGGCACTATTATAGTTTTTTTTCTTTTGTTTGACTTCAAGAAAATTTGTATGCTTTTCCAACATAATTCTAAGAATAAAAAAAAGGAGATATTTATATTATATAATTATTTTCCAAACAATGGTGTTGCGCCCAAATCGCACACGCAAGTGCACGTGGTCGTTCAAGTATTAAAGTGGCTCTTATAAAGAGCCGGGTATCGTACCCACAGTGATAGCATCCAAGGAAGCTCTACTCCATTGAAGGACAAAGATGACGCTTTAGAAACTCCAAGGAGGCCCATAACAAGATCTCAAACCAAGGAGTTCAATGATAAGCTCAATGGGCTTCAATCGCTGATCCAAAGGTTTCTTGTTGGGGAAGAAGAGCTCAAGCCCAAGGGAGAGGAATTGTCCAAATGCTACAATTATTTGGTGGCCCAAATTCAAGACCAAGATGAGGAATTTTAAGGTCCAATTTCGTGCAAAAAAGGTCAAGAAGAGTCCAAGAATCAGCCACAACAAGAGTTGCTTTCTGCCCAAGTTTTGAGAGAAGACTAGTCAAACTTTCCAAGATTGTCAAGATTCTTTTCCTAGTTGGGATTTACCTTATTTATTTATTTATATATAGGTTATTAATATTTTCCTTAGTCTATTTATGGTCTCCTAAGTACCATTTAATGCTTTCCTAGAAGTACTAAATTTGTTCNAGGTGGTACTCTTAGTGTTGCTTGTAATACATCAGATATTTATTTTGAGGTCAAACATGATCTACTCTTTGCTTCAAGAAGTTGGCCAGAGGCCGAGGTTCCACCGATAACTTTTTGGATGTGATTTTATGGTTTTATACCTATAGTTCTTATTTAGTGTGATTTGGGGATTTCACGTTTGATAGCTGATAGGGTCTAGTTTTAGAATTGAAGTTATGAGTCCTCCTGATCCGAGGTAGTTGGTTGTTTCTTAGTTGGTTATGAATAAGTTATTGGCCTTCCTTTCAACTAGGCTCTTGACTTAATTGCTTATCCATTGTATTCTATTTCTATTCCGTATTTAGTGTCTACTTATCATCTTATTTTTAGTTACTTCTGCTAAGATTTTGTTATACTTGTTGTTTATGTTGGTGCTATCTTTTGACCCCAGTTGGCCGATTCCTACTAGTTGGCCAATTCCTACTGAGTACCATTTTTAGTATTCATACTAAACTTTTTATCCCTACAGATCATAGTTTGAGTTAGCGCCATTGATTTGGAGTCGTGCACAACAACTTAGAGTTTAAAGACTAGGGTGAGCTCCTAGCGAGCATAGTTTCATGTTTTAGTTTGCTTTTGGCTAGGCTTAGTCATTATATTGTATTTAGAGGTAGCGTGTACTTACTTTGTATCTGTTAAAGACTTGAAATCTTATTTTGATTACATGATCGATAACTGATTGATGCTAGTTCTTGAGATGGTTCCTTGTGTTGATTTTTTATTAATTACACATTTTTTGCTTCATTATAAGATTTATGCTTTTGGTTGTGGGCTACCGTTTGATAATCCATTTATTTTGGCTCCCGCCTAAGAATTAGGATGACCTGCTAATGGGGTGTATTGGGTGTCATAATGACTTGTGAAATCAGACCATTAATATTTAGTATATGAGCTTTAGGTTGATTGACATCATTGGTATAAGAGACAATGCCTAGTAAAGTGCTATACATCGATGGGATATGTCTATAACCTATCTTCAAGAGTCTATAGGTCATTCTTATGAACTTTTAATTTAGACTCCTTATCATGTGCTTTTAGTTTGATTAACCTCTAAAAATAGTTCTTTGGATTGTACTCTCTCCTAAACAGATACCGTGAGGCACTCGATGGATGTGGATGGAGTATCAACACATTTAACCAAAGTTTCAACATGTGGTCAGGTTTGAAGGCCTCAATCGGGTATGGACGTCGAGGTTGGATGCATTCTTCAAGCATTCAGAGAGTTTGGAGGTAGACAAGCTTCGACAAGGTCATTATTTACCTCAGTACCTTGAGATTCAGTGTTAGGAGGTCCGAGTTTCTTTGAGGTTACACCACATGTAGGTATGGTTCTTGGTTCAATGTATAGTTCTCAAAGTAGAGTTGGGTTGATTGTCCCTAGTAGGGTTCGTCATCAATTTTTAACTATTAGTTGGGATTTGTTTAATGGGCCGAACTTAGTCCCATATTGTGTCCTATAAATAAAGGATGTTTCATAGGTTCATTAGAGTGTTTTCCTTGCCTCCCAATAGGTTTTTGAGCATCTAATAGTAGTGGAGTCTACCTTTCCCAGGTTATTGGTCATGTGAGGACTATGGAATAGGCGTGTTTTAAGGCATACACATATATTGGTAAGAGGCCTCACCTTCAGTGCAATGGTGATAGGATTCTACTTCTGTGTGGGCATCATTTTAGTGAGGTTCGTATTTATTTTTGACCTATTAGGCCTATAGTAGTGGCATCTTAGGTTCTAGGGTTTATGATGTAGGTCATGGTACCTATGATAGGCAGAGCTCTGGTCATACCTCTCATGGTGATCATATTGGACCTACATGTGTTAGGTCTCATATTACTCTTGTTGGATCTTCACAATAAGTTTCTATTGGTGACAGTTGCTATGAGTATGGCGAGGTAGTCTTCTATATAAATTTTTGTCATAGAGTCATAATGTTATTGGGTAGGGGTTGTTTTGTTTGTGGAGAGTTTGGCCATTGGTCTAGAGAGTTGCCCAGGGAGGAGATGATCTCCCTAGCATTGCCGACATCTATTATTTGCTAGGATAGAGTGGATGGACTTTGTCGTATCTATGGAGATCTTGGCCATTGGTCTAAAGCTTTTCCACAGCATGGAACAATGATGATAGGTATTCAATTTGGTAAGTCACATGGGTGGATGAAACCTTCGGTCATCTGTGGTGCTCTTAGTGTTGCTTGTAATACATAAGGTGTTTAGGTTGAGGTTAAATAAAATCCATTCTATGCTTCAACAAGTTCTGCGGTGGCCGAGGATCCATGTATCACTTCTTTGGATGCAATTTTGTGGTTTTATCCCTACAGTTCTTATTTTGTGTGATTTGAGGGTTTGCATGTCCATTGAGGTTTATTTGGCTTATTATCTATCATTGGCTTGGTATGGCAGCTTGAATTGAGGATTGTGTATGTTTTCTTTGCCTCTAATAGTTGACTTAGTAGTGGATCAACTAGGTTGTGTTGCTTTAATTAGGAGCAGTGGTTGCGTAACTCTTTGTGCCTTTACCTTGTGTTGTTGTAGAAAAATGGAGGGGATAAGAGTGGGTGTTGCTTGACAATACGGAGGAGAACGAGAGAAATCGCAAGGGAGAAGGGAGGAAAAAATTGCGATATTCTTAACAAACTAGGTTAGGGGATGGGAATTTGGGGTTAAAAGGGTGGATTGGGCCGGGTATTTCAATTAGAAAATGGGTACAACCCATTTAATTAATGAAACTCAAAATTCAGCTTACCTGGGCGCGACGCGGGTACTCCACGGAGTGTTCTTCTTAGCCAACTTAATTTATTCCTGATGGGATCAAAAACATAACCAAGCTCCGCGACGCAGCTCCATCACGGAGCTACCTTCATCATAACGTAAAAGTAACTTATCGTTGAATCGAAATTTTGAGCCTCCCTCCTCGACGTGCCAAGTACACGAACCATTTTGCCTCAACTTGGAAAATTAATTCCAAGTGAGGCAAAATTTAGACCCTTCTCCGCGACGCGACTCCTTTAGGGAGCTGCCTTGGATCAAAATTTCTGATTCCTGCACATTTTAAGCTAAAAACTTGTTAGTCAAAACACGATGGGTTGCCTCCCATCCAACGTCTTAGTTTTGGTCGTGGCACGACTAATTTTTTTTGTACTATTTTGAATATATATATTTATTTTTATTAATTCTTATGAATTGAAATAACAAAACAAAACCAAAGAAATCCTAATTATTACATGGGTTCACGGGTTGCCTGCCGTGTAGCGCCTGATTTAACGTCGCGGCACGACCCATCTCATGACTCATTCGTCATTCAATGTGAGCGCTTCAAGCTGACGATCAACATCATTTCCAAAATAGTGCTTGACTCATTGTCCATTCACAAGGAAAGTAGAGCTCTTGTCTTTTTTCCTTAGCTCCACCACACCATGTTGAGTCATCCTCAATACTTCAAATGGACCACTCCATTTAACCAAAGTTTTTCGGGGAACAACTTCAACCTTGAGTTAAACAACATCACTAATTGACTAGGCTCAAAGGTGCGTGTCACAATATGCTTATCATGCCACCTCTTGGTCTTCTCGTTGTATAGCTTAACATTCTCATAGGCGTGAAGCTTGAACTCTTCTAACTCATGCAAATGTGTTATTCTTTTCTTTCCAGCTAACTCAGCATCCATATTCAGCTTTTTGATCGCCTAACATACCTTGTGCTCCAATTCAGCCGGGAGTTGACATTCTTTTCCAAACACCATTCGATAAGGAGAAGTCCTTATCGGTGTTTTGTATGCAGTCCGATATACCCACAAGGCATCATCTAGCTTGTCAGTCCAATCTTTCCTTTGGGCATTCACAGTCTTTTGGTGAATCTGCTTGACTTCTCTATTAGACACTTCCACCTGCCCACTAGTCTAGGGATGATATGTCGTAGCCACCTTTTGTCGTACCCCATATTTAGCTAGTAAATTACACACTTAACTATCAACAAAATGCGTACCCCCATCACTAATCATAGCCCTTGGAGTTCTAAACATGGTGAAGATGTGCTTCCAGATGAATTTCACGACCACTTTTGAATCATTGGATGGTAATACAACAACCTCCACCCACTTGGACATGTAGTCCACTACACCTAAGATGTATTGATTACCACTGGACGATGGGAATGAGCCGATGATGTCTATCCCCCAGACATCAAAGATCTCTACCTCCAGTATATTGCTCAATGGCATCTCATGCCTTCTAGAAATGGTACCCATTCTTTGGCACTGATCACAACCCTTCACAAACATAATATCATCTTTAAAAAGAATAGGCCAAAAGAACCCGGATTGCAATACCTTATGTGATGTTCATTCTCCCCCGTGGTGTCCACCATATGGTGAAGAGTAACAAATCTCCAACACTTGTGTTACCTCCTGTTCAGCTATACACCTTCTTATCATCTGATCAGGTCCCTGCTTGAATAAGAAGGGCACATCCCATACATAGAAGCGTGCATCATACTTCTGCCTCTGCTTTTGATATGTTGTGGTCCCAGGTGCAAATAAACCACTATCCAGAAAATTTACAATATCAGCATAACAAGGAACTTGAGCAAAGTCCAAAGCAAGCAATTGCTCATCAGGAAACTCTTCACGAATTTGCCACTTATTCTTCACTTGAGATGAATCCTTTAATCTGGATAAATGATCAGCTCTCTGGTTCTCAGTTCCCTTCATATCTCTTATCTCTAGATCAAACTCTTGTAATAGAAGAATCCACCTAATCAGTCTCGGCTTGGCATCCTTCTTATTAAACAAGTACCGGATTGCAGCATGATCAGTGTAAACCAGAACCTTTGTTCCCACCAAGTATGATCTGAACTTATCAAATGCAAACACTAATGTCAGCATTTCCTTCTCAGTAATTGTATAATTTGACTGGGCTGCATCAAGTGTCTTGCTAGCATAGTAGATGGAATGAAACATCTTATCTTTTCGCTGCCCAAGCACTGCCCCAACCGCTATATCGCTGTCATCGGACATCAGCTCGAACGGAAGCTCCCAGTTTGGAGCAATCAAAATAGGTGCTTCAACCAATGTCTTCTTGAACAACTCAAATGCATGCGAACACTTCTCATCAAATACAGACTTCATCTCTTTCTCTAACAAGTTACACATGGGTCTTGCAGTCTTAGAGAAGTCATTAATGAACCTTCTATAGAACCCCGAATGGCCTAGAAAGCATCTAACTCTTTTTACTGTGATGGGGGTGGCAACTTCTCAATAACCTCCACTTTAGATTTGTCAACTTCCAACCCATTCTTGGAGATTTGATGCCCCAACACAATTCCCTCTCGAACTAGAAAGTGACACATCTCCCAGTTCAACACCAGATTTGTTTCTTCACACCTAGAAAGAACTCTGTCAAGATTAGTTAAACAAAGTTCAAAAGAATCATCAAACACCGAGAAGTCGTCCCTGAACACTTTAACAAAATCCTCTACCATATCATGGAAGATTGCCATCATGCATCTCTGAAATGTCACCGGTTCATTGCATAAGTCGAATGGCATGCACTTGAAAACATACGTGCCATACAGACAAGTAAAATGTAGTCTTCTCCTGGTCCACTGGTGCAATAACAATCTGATTGTACCCTGAGTAGCTATCAAGGAAACAATAATATTCCTGACCCACCAATCTATCCAGCATCTGATCAATAAAAGGTATCGGGTAATGGTCCTTTATGGTGGCATCATTCAACTTTCTATAATCCATTCAGATACACCACCTAGTCATTGTCCTTGTGGGGATCAACTCATTCTTTTCTTTAGTTACCACCGTCATTCTGCCCTTCTTAGGCACACACTGTACTGGACTCACCTATTTACTATCTGATATGGGATACACAATTCCTCCATCTAACCACTTGTCACTTGTTTTCTTACCACATACTTCATCAATGGATTTAGTCTCCGTTGTTGTTGTGCGCTCAATTTATGCCCTTCCTCCATGTAGATTTTATGCATACACAACGCGAGACTTATTCCATGGATGTCGGACATTTTCCAACCCAAAGCTATTTTTCTCTTTTTCAAAATGATTAAAGTTGTTTCCACTTGTGCATCAGACAAAGTTGCAGATAAAATAACCGGTAAAGTTTTATCTTCACCCAAAAAGTTTTAACTCCAGCTGGGGTCCTTCTTCAATGGAGGGCTTGGGTGGAGGGCCCAACACCCTATTTAAAGGCTCCTAGCGATCTCCGGATTTACCTACAAGTGCTATATCAAGAAATTGCACCATTTCATGTGCCTCAACATCCCCATAGATATCATCTCCAACTAACACTCACTGTAATAGGACCTTTGATGCAATGTATCGAGCCTCTACCTCAAGGTATATCACAGTGATGGCAGACAACTCCTCATAAACAACTGGTAGCTTTAATGCTTTGTACATGTCGAGCACCTCCACTTTATCATGTGCCCGCATGGTTAGTTGTCCACCTCCAATTGTTGATGTGGACTGTTGGATCCTCATGCGATAGATGAGTGAATTACCCATTAGTGTGCAATAGTTGCACCATATTCTGCTTCAGTTCAAACCTTCCACCAGCTATAGGTTTCTGAATGCATTATGTCACATTGGTGGTATGTGGGATTGCCAAGTCTCTTACCTTCATCTCAACCGTCATCTTAGCCTCCTCCGGTAGTGCACAAATCTTTCTAATTCAGCTAGAGGCGATACCAATCCTTGATCGTCGTCCAGTTTGATATTCCAATACAACCTACAATAATGAAATGCTAAGATGAAGTTGTCAACACTTGCTCTTTAACTTCAGAAATAAGAAAAATCAGATAACTTATAATTCTAAAGTCCTCGACAGCGGCGCCAAAAACTTGTTGCACCCAAATCGCATACTGAAGTGCATGTGGTCGTTCAAGTAATAAAGTGGCTCTTATAAAGAGCCAGGTATCATACCCACAGGGACTTACACTTAGAATCAGTAAATTTCTCCAACTTTCAGCTAAACACAAGTGTTATCATTATTCCAAAAGTGATTTATTTTATAATTCTAAGAGTTAAACAAAATGTAACAAACACGATTCAATTTCAAAGGTTTAACACAATGATTGGGTAATGTCCAGGGTTGCAGCTCTTATCGGGATTCATGCAATTAATATCACTTACATGGGTATTTATCAGCTATCAAATCAATTAATCACATGGTTAAATATATAATCATGGTCTCCCGACCTCTAATTGCCTACGATAAATGACAACCTAACTACATCGTTGAGCAGGGATAGGCTGGATCAAGTACCAACCATTACGATTTCTTCCTGTATAGTCACCAAGCATGGTTTCTAGGTATATCCCTATCATAGATACAAATTAACCCTAGTTATTAACGGAAAATCATGCTTCTTATGCCCCACATTCTATCCGTTTATTCCTCTCCCGAGTTCAATTTGAACAATGTATTTATTTCAATGCTGGCCAGTCAAGAAATACAAAAAAACAAGAACATAAGAAAGATTCATATGATAATTTATATTAAACCAATGAAAACTTAATGAATTACAATCATCCTGTAGCCACATCCCTATAACTAGGGTATTTAGCTACTCATAAGCAAAGATTTGATCAAACAATGTTTTAGTATCATAGAAAGATCGAAAGTAAAAGAATTTAGGAAAGAACCCTAAAAAATGATGAAAACGTTCTCCCAAGTTGTCGGTCTTCAAAACCGAAAAAATTAATATTTTAATAAAATAAAATATTGACCTATTTATACTAAAGTCGAAACGGCCAAATCTTGGACCCAGGGGCGCAACACGGATGAGCTTCCCATATTCACTTCAAGGCACACTAGCCTTCTCCACGATGCGGGCACTCCACAGAGTGTTCTACCTCAAACTCGCATCTCGCAAATTAATTTAAAATCCGTCTCCAAGATGCGGAGAGGATACGGCTTCACCTTGGAGTTCTTTTCTTCCTTGCTTCTTTTTCAACTCTGATCTTTTGTGTTTCCCATTGTCCATTTTTGTGCTCGTTTCTCCAATTAAGCTCACCTACACAACTAATCATATTGGTTAGCTCATAAAAAACCAAAAGACTCGATAAGATTATAAGTAAACACATATTTAATTCAAACTTAGCTTAA
Source organism: Solanum stenotomum (assembly GCF_019186545.1). Taxonomy (NCBI): domain Eukaryota; kingdom Viridiplantae; phylum Streptophyta; class Magnoliopsida; order Solanales; family Solanaceae; genus Solanum; species Solanum stenotomum. The sequence continues at coordinate 38,878,018 of NC_064282.1, forward strand.
ATATGGGCATTATTAGATTTCTAGGCATATAAATATGCCTAAGATCAAATGGAAAAATTTATAAATTTCTTAACAAAATTAACTTGTATGATATATAGATGGGGCATATTAAAAGTGAAATTATCTAATTTTTCTTAGGTCAGATGTTCTGAAATTTGTGAATTATACTTTAAAAAACACTTTGATCATTAAAAAGCGGGAAAATAAATCACCCTAATTGGTAGTCCTCCTAACAACTATGGCAAGTAACAATAAATTCATAAGCCGACAATTTTTTTTAATCTATAGCATAAGTTTTTCAAAATATTTCAATATATAAATTGTGATTAACGAACATTAAAAGTATAGTCAACTTAATATAAATTAGTAAAAGTAATTTTAGAGGGAAATAACTTGCATTATCAAATATAAAAGCAAAATATTAGTGTATGTCTCCTAATTGCCATTTTGCTCTTTCACAATTTATGTGATACAATTCAAATTTCAAAATTCAAACAGTTTAAATTTGATAGTGAATTAAAACATGACATATTACGTTTTTAAAATAAACTTTTTATGTTTTTAAACTACATAATAAGTTCTTTAAGTCACAATAATTTACAATTAAAATATTTAAAACATATATAAAAATGTTATGATCAAGATAAACTTATTTAAATCTCAAAATTCAAAAAATGATTTAAAAAAATTACATATGAACCTAACAATGATACGATGTCATGAGTATAGGTCACAAAAGTAATTTCCTTTTATAACACTGAAATACATGTCTAAACTTCCACCTATATAAACTTGCCTTATCAAAAAAATAAATAAATCTTTCATTATTCTTTGCTAAATAAATTATAATTTTTTTGTTTCTTTCGATTTAAGAGAAATAATTACTAAAAAGGATGAAAATACAGTTGATGTGGCCAGAACACGACGGTATTAATGGTGGTGGAGATCCTCACGCTAAACCTTACGTATGACGGAAGGTCGTTGATAATATATGACCAAAGGAAAATGTTATTTTCTAGTTCTATTCTGTAACACCTGAAAATTAGTAGGCTAAACTAGAGCTTTACACTTGACGTGAGGGTTCGAGTCGTGAATTTAGCTTTCGTACTTAGAATGAAGGGTTTCGGGGTGTAATTCCAAGGTACGACTCCCAAAGGACCAACCAAGGGTCCTAGAGGAGGACCCTAGGAGTGCCCTAGAATGTGCCCCAAGGTAGTGTACCCACGAGGGGACCCACGCCCTATAGGGGGTCCACGCCTCGTGGGTCAAGGCCCCACAAACACTAGCTCAGATCACCACCCATGATTGACCAGCACAACCCATGGGTCCACTCACGGACCATGGGCGGGCGTCTCGTGGGTGAGACATTGGTCAAGCTTTAGTCTGTTAAGTTGGGCCTTAAGGGAACATTCCAAAATTAATTACGGGTTAAGTGGTGTCATTTTATTAGATTTTAGACCACCTATATAAATCTATTAGACCCTTAATTAAATGATTCCAATTCATTGTTTCATGTCACCCAAAAGAAACCCAATTCCCTCAAAAAATTCTCTCTCTAGAAAACTCAAGAAAAAGAAGAAGACTAGAGTCAAGCTAGGTCAAGTTCTACCAATCTTCCAAGATCTGTGAGGAATTTGTAATCAAGGTATGATATCTTATTCATCCATGGATTCTTCCATCCATGGAGCCCCCTAGAAATCCCCCAATTGTGAAGATGAATCCCAATTCTAGTTTGGGTTTCTTCCTATATTGGTGGTTATGTTGAGTATGAATCCAACTAAGAGGATATTGATTGTTTATGATATAATTAGCAGTGAATCATGTTATTACGGAGAAATTACATGTTTTTTATGCCTAACCTAATCTAATTGATGAAATTGAAGTAGTGTGGGTTCATACCTTGTGAAGGTAAATTGAAGATTCATATATAATCTTGTAGATTTGATGACTTGTATATTAATTGTTCATGAATAAAAGCATTTAAACATGAATTGAATTAGAGTAATGTATATGTGATGGATCATGACTAGTTAAGCTTGAGATTGAACCTTTATGATGATATATGACTAGAATCACTTAAGAATGAAGTATGTGATTAGAATGCCTTGAAATCTATGTATATATGATAATTGTAAGAAGTAAAGGTTTGAGAGTAAGTCTTGTAGTCATGAATGTTTATTTCTAGGGCTTTGAGAATAAAGCTAGTATGTTGAATTATGAATGTTTGAATACATAAAGTGATAGAATTACTTGAAGCATGAAATAAGACTTGATAAGCTATATTGTGGGACCTATGCCTAGCACTGAGTGGATAGTGAAATGAGATGGAAGCTTTTACCTAGTTGAACCCGGCTTCCAAAATGGTTTAGAGTCATGAATTTATCATGCACAATTATATTCTATATTGTTGCGAGAGATTGTTGTCATGGTTTGAATCAATGAGTATTGCATTTAATTGCATATTTTTGTCAATTTAAACGTAATTTTTTTGACCTAGGTATTAATTTAATTATTGGTATTGAATTTTAAGATCTATATCTAGGTATATCTACATGTTTTTAGAAGTTTAAAAGTTATTGGTTGGATTACGTCTTTGCTTACTTTGTATTTTCTTTTCTCAGTTGCTAAACATTTTTGAAATTTTTTTTATTCCAGACATATTTTTTTCTCCTTCAAATTCTAAATCATTATTTTTTTTGTGCTATAATAATTTACCATTATTGATAGGCATATTTATGGAATAAGAGCAAATAAATGGCAAATTGGGACCGATGTTGATCAAGCAAAAGTACAAATGAAGATTGTGGAAGGAGACCGGAGAGATGGAAGAAAATTATGTTACTTTGGACTCAAACAAGATGATGTCTTACGAGAATTGTATATTGTGACAATTCTAAAAATTGTAAAATGTAATTATATGTAACTTGAGAATTATTTTGAAAACTCAAAAATGTATGTGGGATTATATTGTGTAACTTTTTTCTTCCTAACAAAGCTTGTGGAAAATCCTTTCATATGTGGTAATGAGATTATTTGAAATCTATTTTTTTATCTATATTAGAAAAATTCTTGTGATTATTAATGCTTATAGCAGTAATTTTAAATTTATAGCAACGAATTTTGATAGATATAGCAAAATCTATATGTAATTATCAAAAATAGGCAATACATTTTTACTTGTCTTAGCAAATTAAAACTATTAATAGCTATAATTTATGTATGTTATGGCAAAGCGTTTAAGTTCTTAGCTTTGTGAGTAAAATATTTGTGGCAAATACTTTTATTTTATAGCTATAGATTTTCTAGTTTGTAGTTAAATACAAGTATTATTGACACAAGATTGAAAATATGAAATAGCCACTATTTTTTATTTTTCATAGCAAATAAATCAAGTCATTTGCCACAATAGAATGCATTGTGTCTACAATATAAAAATTGCAATAGATTTAATTTGTTGTGGCAAAAGAGTAAAATTATTTGCTACAAGTAAATATTTCGTAGAAATTTGTTTTCCTATCATAGCTACAGCACAATTTTTTTTTATAGCTATAAGTATTAGTCCTTGGCCACGGACCATGTAAAGTCTGTCGCTAACTTTTAGCCACCCAACATCTTGCCACGAATGCTACGAAAATTTTTTTTATGGCTAAAGTGTTTAACTATGGAAAATTTCATATTTAGCTACAATGTGTGTTGTAGCATTACGTGCATTTTCTTGTAGTGGCATTTTAGGTTGTTAGATATAGTTTCTACTCCCTTGTGTTGCATTGAGTATGTTTAGCTTGGAGTTAGAGTTTTCCTTCGTTGATTATGTGCATTTATATGAGTTTCATACATGATGGGTTGCCATTCTAGAGTTGTGACCTTAAGAAGTGCCTAGAGTGTCATTCGAGGATGAATGTTCCGAAGGAGGAGATATTGTAACACCCGGAAACAAGTAGGCCAAATTACATGAGGGTTCTAGAGCTTGACGTGAGGGTTAGAGTCATGAATTTAGCTTCCCGTACTTAGAATGAAGGGTTTTGAGGTGTAACGTCAAGGTACGACTCCACAAGGACCAACCAAGGGTCCTTGAGGAAGACCCTAGGAGTGCCCTAGAATATGCCCCAAGGCAGTATACCCAAGAGGGGACCCACGCCCCGTATGGGCGTCTACGCCTCGTGGATGGCCTCATGGGTCAAGGCCCCCAAAACACTACCTCATACCACCACCCATAATTGACCAGCATGGCTCGTGGGTTCACTCACGGCCTGTGGGCGAGGGTCTCGTGGGTGAGGCAGTGGTCAAGCTTAAGTCGGTTATGTTGGGCGTTAAGGGAACATTCTGGAATTAATTAGGGGTTAAGTGGTGTCTTTTTATTAGAGTTTAGACTACCTATATAAAGCTATTAGACCATTAATTAAGTGATTCCAATTCATTATTTCAACTAACCCAAAAGAAACCCAATTCCCTCCAAGAAATTCTCTCTCTAGAAAACTCAAGCAGAAGAAGAAGAAGAACGTCAAACTAAGTCAAATTCTTCCAATATTCCAAGATTTGTGAGGGATTTATTTTCAAGGTATGATAGCACAGTCATCCATGGATTCTTCCATCCATGGAGCCCTTTAGAAATCCCCAATTGTGAAGATGAACCCCAATTCTTGTTAGGGTTTCTTCCTATATTATGGGTTATGTTGAGTATGAATCCAATTGAGTGTATATTGATTGTTTATGATAGAATTAGTAGTGAATCATGTTATTATGAAGAAATTACATGTTTTCTATGACTAACCCTAGTCTAATGGATGAAATTGAAGTAGTATGAATTTATGCCTTGTGAAGGGAAATTGAGGATTCATAGATGATATTCTAGAATTGATGACTTGTATAGTAATTGTTCGAGAATAAAAGCATGTAAACATGAATTGAATTAGAATAATGTATTTGTGACAGATCATGACTAGTAAAGCTTGAGATTGAACCTTTATGATTATATATGACTAGAATGACTTAAGAATGAAGTATGTGATTAGAATGCCTTGAAATTTAGGTATGTATGATGATTGTAAGAAGGAAAGCTTTGACAGTAAGGCTTTTAGTCATGAATGTTGAATGCTAGGGCTTTGAGAGTAAAGCTATTATGTTGAATTATGAAATTTTGAATACATAAAGTGATGGAATTACGTGAAACATGGATTGGTTGTCAAGGGCATCCCTTCATGAGTCATAAATTAAGTAAGAGTTGATAAGCTAGCTTGTGGGATTTATGCCTTGCAGCAGGTGAACGGCATAAACGGGATTTCTCAATGATGCCTTCACCCCGACCGGAGTCCCTTAGATATGATGCAAAAGGGCTCTTGGTCTGTCCTTGATCAGAGATTTCTCTATGAAAAATATGAATCGAAGTTTGAAGAAGGGGAGAGCACTGAGTGGATATTGAAATGATATGAAAGCTTTTACCTAGTTCAGTCCGGCATCCAAAATGAGAGCTCTCACAAGTAGTGTTTGAGTTTCCCAAAGTATGTCTCATGAGATGGAGTCCCTTACAACTGGAGTCCGGGTTTCCTAGTAGAAATCTCTGTATCCCATTACTACGTTCCCGGTAGGAAAGTTAGCTAGTGGATCCTACTAAGCCAACAAACCAGTTCTACCCTAGACAAGTAGACCAACCCTTTTCTGTGTGGGTAATATAGGAGGGGATCATGTAATAGCTCATGCGGTCTCATGTCGGTTATGGCTATTTCCCAATTAGTACAAGATAATTAAGGAACTAAGACATATTTGAAGAAGTATCTCAAACTTTTCCAAGTTAATAATGAACTAAGACATGCTTAATGAAGTATCTCATTGTGTGCAAGATAATAATGAACTTATACATGCTTGAGTAAGTATCTCATAGTGTTGAAAAGTAAAGGAGAGGGACCAAGATGTGCTTAAAGAAGTATCTCCTAGTGTTCCAATGTCTTAAAAGAGGGATTAGTCCCCAATCAAGAAGTATGAGTATGATGACCAAAAGTGGTACTTAGTATGGATGGGATTATGTCGTCTTATCCATATATTCCACAAGTATGAGTTAAGGTTACCTAGCAAGTGTTTCTCTTATATGATTTATGTTTAAGTTGGATTGTGCTATAGTTTCCTTCCTTGTTATGATTGACTAAAGGTGAGAGATTCCCTTGTCTTTGAGAATTAAGCTAGGGATGATATCAAGGATAGTAAGTATGTATGATGGCCTTAGGTGGTACTTAGTGTGGGTGAGATTATGGGGTCTTACTCATGCATTGCACAAGTATGACCTGAAGCTACTTATGAAGTGTTCTTCTTATGATATGAAGTACTAGGGGTTGACTAATGCTTATATTATGGCTATGTTGGAGATTATGCTTATGACTATGTTGTTTTGTCTTATGTTTAAAGATTATGTTTCATGAAGTATCTCTTATGATTATGGCATATGACTTATGTTGACTAACCCTTATGTTACGCTCTTATGATGTTCTGCTACGTATCATATTTAGTACTTTAGTACTAACGCATACTCTTTCCTACATTCTTATCAAATGTAGGGTTCAATGATTTGAGTTCTATTCTTGTGGCTAGGTTTCTAGAAGAGCAAGGAGTTGAAGACTTGGTGAGTCCTCTTAGCATCGAGGATTTTATCACCTTTTCTCCATGTCTTTCTTTTATGTTTTAGACTTTTGTACCGGCTGTGTCCCAAAGATATTCATGTTTTAGATGGTTTGAGACAAGTGTTTTAAGACTTCCGCTTTTCTTTTATAAAGACTTTGATTGTATGGAAAATGTTTTAAAATTTCTGCACTTTTAATATGCTAAGTGTCTTACATGGAGTCCTTCGGGGTTCTATGTGTCATGTCTAAGGTGTACCCCTGGGTCGTGACATATTCATTATCCAAGAAGCACTCCTGATGTATGCATTTCTCTCCTTTACTTTCTATATGGTATGAATTTTGTCGTTAAATTACTTTTTATTTATTAGAATATCTAATAATTCATCACTAAAATGAACAACGAGTTTTGTTGTTTAGCTATAAAAAAGTAGAATTCGTTATTTAAGACTTTATATTTACTCAAAAATGAATTTAGAGTTATTATAGGGGTTCAAAATTGAGTATTTTTTCAGCTAAAATTAGTGAGTTATGTCAAACGCAAAATGGTGAATTGGAGACTTGATCTTGAAACCCTAGACTTCTTCTTCTTCTTCTTTAGAGAGAAATATTTGAGAGCACGAACATCAACTTTTAGGAATTTAAGTTAGTGAATTGGATTGGGCGATTTGGGGTAAAAATGTTTATATAGGGCCTAGGGTAGAAGGTAAAACAACATAGTATTGGGTAAATTTTTTAGGAAAAGACCCAAAAGCCCTTTTAAAATAACTGTCCGATCGCATCGACGATTGGACCCATACAATCCTTGTCTATCATTGGTGGGGTTTAGAAACTTAATTCTGAACTCTCAAAAGATGGGACCCATGTACGGTCTAGTTGTCAAACCACGATCCGTACATGGCCACCGTAAGTCCCACTTTTGGCCCTAAAAACTTCACCAAGTATGAGACTCACCTACGAAACCTACCTATGACTCGTATATTGAATGATAGGTCCTCATGGTGAACCGTAAAAGAGTACCGGGACTTGCCATTTTTAACTCATTTGAATTTGCCACCTACGGTCCCCACCTATGGTCTTTGGTTCAACCTACGGACCGTAGGTTGTTTCGTCGGTAGTTGCACCAGATCTATGAAACCTGTAATTTTCCTTCTTTTCGAATTTGAGGTGTTACATAAATCCACAACTTGGGTTGTGGGAACCATGAGTAATTAACAATGTAGACCTAATAATCAAATAATCCTTGAATAGTGTTTATGCATGTATTGTTGATGTCTTCGTTTTGATTGCTTTTGAATAGTGCGCAATGTTAGAACTCACCTTATTCCTACTTGCCAGACCAAGAAAGTAAAAAATGGATAAAGATATTAAACAACATACATTTAGCATTGATAATCCTCTATATAAAGCCTAACTTAAAGATGCTAAGGGATAATATAGGGTTAAGGGTAAGGGTTAGTAAAGCTTACACCAGTAGACTGGCCATGTTGCGTGGTGAAATTCCCCACTTGGATGACCAATCAAAAAGGAAATACCTAAATTACTGACTTTGCTTGTCAAACGTTATATGTGTGTTTCTAATAGAAGGTTTACTACGTTAAGAGTTTGTGGGGAACACATACACTCTAGTTTCATCTTTTATTGCTTTAAGAAAATATTAAATGTTGTTACTTGGTTAGATGTTACTATAATTAATCGATCAATAGTTTGTGTTACAAAATACCCCCCCTTTTACTGAGATAATCTGACTAAAAGTACAATCAACAAGTTAATTAGACTAATTCTAGACCTTATTCCTTGTGGGATCAACCCTGACCTCTGTTAGATTCTTTATTTGACAACAACCGCTTATACTTCTTTAGAGAGGTGGAATGTGGGTGTATCATTAGGAATTTTAACTTTGAAGCTTTTACAAAGTTTGACTTTGGTCAATTTTCTTGGTAAACTTGCTCGGATGAGAATTTCATTAGTGTAGTTAGCTTTGGAATGTTGAGTTTGTTCTAGAATAACATTTTGTGTTGTTCCTGAGGCTTCCAGGCTAATTTCGAGTGCACTTGTCAAAATTGACTTAAAATGGAGCTTGGGTTTAAGACTCACTTTTGTTGAGACGACCTCGATGAGTCTAACATTTTGACTAATTTAAGGCCTTTTAATACACAAATGGTGTCCTCAATGCCTATTTATGTCTTTATTTGATGATATTTTTATGTTTTATTGCTATGAAGGATAACAGACAAGGCAAGGATAAATCTATGAAAAAAAGGCCAAAACATTAAAAAGAGTGAAAACTCCCAGCTAAGGATCACCTAGTACACTGGGTGGATCACCCAACTTGATAGGAACTTGCTTAAAAAGACAGTGTTCACTTCTAAGAATATTTAGGGCATGTCGGTGAAGAGAGGGAAAACAGTTATTCACCGAAGTAGTTGGGCTAAGTGAAAATCCATTGCCTAAACTGACAGGAGATTGGACCAATTTGAAAATTAAAATAGGTGAACAAGGTGGTCATTGTCGATTCGTGAATGTGAAAGGGTGAATCAATCGAGTTCACAAACGGAGGTTCACACACCTAAAGTTTGCAGCCAAGAAAAGGTAAGTTGAAAAATAGAACGATGATCTACCAATCAAGTAGGTGAGCCCAACTAATGTCGTCGATCAGGTCACACATGAATTTTGGACTAAAATTTGGGGATTGTTTACATAGTCCAATGGAGAGAGAAAACTTGCAATCTTTTATATTATCTTTCATGAACTAGAGTCCTTCACTTTTAACTTTCTATCTCTATAAAATAGTATTGAATATTTCTTAGTTTGGGGTTTTGAACAATCTTGTAATTGAGAATATTGATTCCAACTCCCACACCACTAGATCATAATTTACTTGTTTAAATCCCCGTTTTTAGTTGAATTGTGATACTTGATTTCAAAACCATTTAATTAAATTTGGTGGAATAATCCATCCATTTGTCGTAATTGCTACAGTGAATTGGTTTGCATCTGAATTTGCTAATTGAATTCTTCGATTTATATCACTCCTTTTGGGATTCGACCCCAACTCTTTTGTTGGATATTTATATTGCTAGAGACCCCTTACTCATTTAGTTGTTTTTTTGAGTAATTTGGGCGTTATCAAAAACTGCACCGTTATAGAGGACTGATGGCTAATAATTCAGTTTTTGAAGTTAATTTGTGAACTTGTTTTTTTTATTAGAATACATTTACTTTTGGTGTTATTGATGTGCCCCATATGCAGATGAAAATATGAGTTTAAATGGTAGTGATATTACGCCCCAAGGCTACCCCCTAGACGTTAACACGGGACCTAGGATCACGAGTGACCCAAGCTAACCCTGAGCTGGCATATCATAAGCACACTAGATAAACTGAAGTTAGAAAATACTGTGCGGAAGTTTAAAACATCAAATAACTTAAATGATGGGGATTACCCATTACTATCTGAATAAACCAACTATGAGTTTAATGACAACCGAAAGATCAAACTCCAAAGTAATAATAAATGTAATTATGTTTGAATAAAAGCCTCTAACTAACTAGAGATGTTGGGACAATCCCCATCTAAATCTAGCAAAACTGAAACAAATTGAGAGTAAAAGAAACATGTATGTCATCCTAGGAGAATGAGGACTCACCATTGATACTACGGAGCTGGAGATGGGGAACCGATCTATGCGTGATCTGAATGCCGAGAACCTGAACCTACATCATAGGAAGATGTAGCGCAGAGTATTCGCCAGTACTTGAATGGAACTGAGCATGCACGATATAATAAAGCTGAACAATATACATAACTTAACAAAGCATACTGAACAATGATATTTGATGAGCATGATAACTACACTGAAAATATTGAATATGAACCAAACTGAATGCAATGACAAAGTTTATAACATAATAAAACTGAATACTAAATCGTAACTAATAACCTGGTCAATGCAATAAAATCTGACTGTGGGAGCTACTAATAACCGACATAAAACCACGTTAGCTAAACGTTGAGTCCGATGTATACTCCCCATCGAGAGGACCCAATATACCCTGCCAGAGGTATAGAGGCATGACTGGCATGATCACTAAACTGATGCCCACAATGGGGATTTATAAACCTATGGGGCCACGTAGTTATGGGACTATGACGGTGACTTACCATTGTCCAACTCAGTATAAAGCCTACACCCAATTTAATACGTGTAAATTATAACATAACTGAAGTAAAATTGATAGCTCAATAATCTCACAAGCAAATCTTAAAATGGAACTTTAATTTTTGATAATGAAACATTCAAAAACTTAGGCATGTATATTTGTTTCTGTCCTAGCTAGTGTAACTCATTAACTAAAAGAACTACACAACTAGGGTTTTGAGTTTATACAAGAAACTATGCAAAACAATACTAAGACATGATAATCTGATTCATGTCATTACAATAACCAAATAATAATAATTAGCTGAAATTCTACAATTCCTAGGTCTAGATAGTACGAAGGGAATCAAGAATATGACTAAATTCTAAGGACCTAATAAGTGAAGGGAACCTAATAGTGAATTCCCACATACATGGTGACGAGTTTCAGGAAAAAATATTTCGATTTCAAGGCTGGAAATGAAGAAAACTTTGTTGTTGTGCGTGAGGAAAACTGGCGCCTCTTTCTCCCTCATTTGCTCTAAGTTTGAATGATTTAGGTGAATGATCGATTAGGGTAAGTTCGAATTACATTTCTAGGCTCAAACTGACCAAAATGACGTAGTTCAGTTGTCCAACGCATAGGTGAAAAGACCAAAATGATCCTACTTAAAAATCTGACCAGGCTGACCACGGGCCTATGACGGACTGTCACGGGGACCACAGACCGTCAAACAGGTCGTGGTCCTTGGCCAGTAGCTGCTAGTTCTGGGCCTTCCCTCTATGGTCTACTTCACGGACAATGTGAAGGATCACAGACCATGAAGGTCATCATGGTACTTCACCTGGGCAAGGGTCTTTACTAACTAGACTTCATGGAAGCCACCACGGCTCGTGTGGTGGTCCACTGCTCGTGAAGTGTCTCGTGGTCCACCACTTCTGGGCTGGTGTGAGTCCACGGACAGGATGACGAACGGTCCATGAACCCTATTGTGGTTCACCTGGTTCTGCTGGTTTTCTTCTGAAAGTTATAAGTTTGATTTCTGAAATGTTACAATATCTCCCCGTTGGGAACATTCATCATAGAATGAATCCTAAGCTAGCTGAGTATGGAGGGAAAGAGCTGCAAAATCTACCACTATGTACTAAAAACTGAAATCCGACTGAACTAAGTTCCATGAACATGCAAATACAATGAAAATGGAAGTAAAATTGATGGAACATGATACCAAGACTGAATCCATGCAAGAGTAACTGAAAGACTGGATAGGAACTATTACCTTAAGCTGGAATGGAATCGAAAGGAAAGAGATGAGGATACTTGGCTTTCATGGCTACTTCTGCTTCCCAAGGAGCTCCCTTTACGGACTGGCTCCTCCACAAAACCTTAACTAAAGTGACCTCTTTGTTTCTCAACCATCGAACCTGACGATCAAGAATTTCAACTGGTACCTCTTGATAAGTGAGACTACCATTCACAGCCGCACCTTTTAAGGTACAATAGATGCTGGATCACCTACACATTTCTTCAACAAGGAAAAGTGAAAAATTTGATGGACTGCTGCTAGTTCTGCTGGAAACTCTAACTAATAAGCCACTTTTCCCACCCTATTTAGGATCTTTTAAGGGCCTACATATCTAGGACAAAGCTTTCCTTTCCTGCCAAATCTCATCACCCCCTTCATAGGTGACACTTTCAGGAAAACCCAATCATTAATTTGGAACTCCAAGTCCCTTCTCCTTACGTCTGCATTGGACTTCTGGCGACTCTAGGTTGTCGTAAGTCTATCTCTAATGAGCTAAAAAAATTCCATGGCATCATGAACCAAATCTGGTCCGATCAAGGCTGCTTTACTTACCTCAAACCAACAAACTTCAGATCTGCACTCACACCCGTATAATGCCTCGTAAGGGGCTAACTCAATACTGAAATGGTACCTATTGTTGTAGGCGAACTCTATAAGAGGAAGGTGATCATCCCAACTGCCCTTGAAGTCGATCAGACAAGATCTCAACATGTCCTCTAAGGTCTGAATGGTACGCTCTTTCAGACCATCTGTCTGTAGATGAAATGTTGTGTTGAGACTAACATAGTACCAAGACCTTTCTTAGAGACTTCAAGAAATAAGAGGTAAATTGAGGATCTCTACCTGAGATGATAGATATAGGAACCCCATGCAACCTGACTATCTCATTAATGTAAAGCTTGGTGTTGTCCTCCACCGAATCTGTAGTCTTGACAACCAAAAAGTGTGCAGACTTAGTAACTCCATCTCTATCACCCAAATAGAGCCATGCTGCCTACAGATATGAGGTAAACATGTTATGAAGTCCGTGTTTATCACTTATCACTTCCATGTAGGAATGTTATTCTCGTGAGTCATACCTCCTGGTTTCTACTGTTCTACCGTCACCTGTGAACAATTCAGACATTTAGCCACGAAATCTGCTATATCCCTTTTCCATGCCATTCCACCAAAAGACTTCCCGCATATCATGGTACATCTTAGTAGCACCTGGATGAATAGAATACTAGAGTTATGGGCTTCTTCAAGAATCTGTGGTCTCAACTCACCCACCTTAGGAACACATAAACGAACCTGGTAGCAAAGCACACCATCTCCTCCTTAGGAGAAAACCTCAACTCTCTGCTGAAGAACTGCACCCTTCAGTTGAAGTTGTATAGGATAAATGTCTTCCTTTTCCATAAGCTCTGCTACCAATGAAGATTCTGACCCATTCTGAACTGTTACACCACCATTTGATATGCTCATAAGGCAAACTCCTATATGAGCAAGCCGGTGAACATCTTTTGTCAGTTCTTTTCTCTATTCCTCAACTTGTGCTACACTACCCATAGATTGTCTGCTAAGAGCATCATCTACTACATTGGCCTTACCAGGATTTTAAAGTACATTCATATCATAGTCCATGAGAAACTCATCCATCACTTATAGCGAAGATTTAACTCTTTCTGGGTGAAAAAATACTGAAGGCTCTTACTGTCTATGAACACATCCACGTGAACACCATACAAGTAATGTCTCCCAATCTTTAGGGCAAGCACTATTGCTGCAAGCTCGAGGTCATGAGTCAGATAGTTCTTCTCATACATCTTAAGTTGTCTAGAAGAATAATCTATAACCTTACCTCCCTACATAACCACACAACCTAGGCCGACTCTGGATGCATCACAATAGATCACATAACCGTCTGAACCCTCTGGTAGTGTCAAAACTGGAGTTGTAGTCAACCTAGTTTTCAGTTCTGAGACTTCTCACAATCATCTGACCACTAAAACTTAACCTTTATCTGAGTCAACTTAGTCAATAGAGAAGCTATGGAGGAAAAACCTTCCACGAACCTTCTTTAATAACCAGCCAAACCCAAGAAACTTCTGATATCTATAAGTGAGGTACGTCTAGGCCATTGTGTCACTGCTTATTTTTTCTAAAAATCTACTCGGATCCATTCCCTAGACACAATATGCCCAAGGAAAGCAACTGATTGCAACTAAAACTCATATTTGTTAAAAATAGCAAATAACTGGCAAACTTTGATAGTTTGCAGGACAACCCTCAAACGAGTCGCATGTTCTTCTTCATTCCTAGAGTAAATGAGGATATTATCAATAAAGATGATAATGAACAAGTCCAAATACTACTTCAAAACTCTTTTCTTCGAATCCATGAAAGCTGCAGGAGCATTGGTTAGTCCAAATGACCTAACTACAAATTCAGAATGCCATACCGAGTTCTGAAGGATGTTTTCGAGATTTCAATATCTCTGACACTAAGCTGATGATAACCAAATCTGAGGTCTATCTTTGAGAAATGACTAGCACCCTGAAGTTGGTCAAACAAGTCATCAATCCTGGGGATAGGGTACGTATTCTTGATTGTGAATTTGTTCAACTGTCGATAGTCAATCCACATCCTGAGAGAACCATCTTTCTTTTTCACGAACAACACTGGTGCACCCCATGGGGAAATATTGGGCATGATGAAGCCCTTATCTAGAAGGTCCTTCAACTGTTCTTTCAATTACTTAAGCTCATCGGGAGACATTCTACAAGGAGGAATAGAAATAGGTTGGGTATCTAGAAGGAGATCAATTCCGAACTCAATTTCCCTTTTGGGAGAAACTCTAATAAGATCTTCTAGAAACACTTCTAGGAACTCATTAACTACTGGACTGACTCAAGAGTTGGGGTTTCAGAGTTTGAATCCTAAACCTGAAATAAATGATAAAGATAGCCTTTAGAAATCATCTTATCAGCCTTAAGGTAAGAAATTAATCGACCCATAGGCGCTGAGCTACTACCCTTCCATTCTAAGACTGGTTCGCTTGGAAACTGGAAACAAACGATCCTAGTTCTACAATCAACTGAGGCAGAATAGGAATGTAATCAATCCATGCCTAGAATAATAGCAAAGTCTACCATTTCTAACTTTACAAGATTGGCTGAGGTGACTGATGAGTCCTCAAATTGGACTCATTTAGAGATATATTTTGATAAAATTAGTGTCCTCAAATGCATATTTTATCTCAATGTCTGATGAAAACCCTTAAGTTTAAGGTATTTGTAGTTTGAGGGAAAGCATGGACACACTACTTAGCAAAAAAGGAACAAAGGCAGCTAAAAGAATGAAGAAATGAAGATTTGAGAATTGCCGAACCCATTCGGCAAATCGCCCAAAGGAATTATCCTCGCCTTTTGTTCCAGTGTGCTGAGCCTAGAAAGAAAGGATCAAATCGGCTGTGAAAAGGAGCAGTTGGGGTGTCACCGAGCAATTTTTTGAAGCAGTACTATGTTCCCCAATGATCCAAAACACGGCGATGCTGAAGAATAGAGCAAGACGGCGATGAAACCCACCAAAGGGCGGATGGCCGAGTTGATCGGCGATCTCGACTAACGACGCCGTATGAACAGCTGAAACATAGATTTTTAAAAACAATAAATACTCATTGAGAGTTGTAGCTTACTATCAGACTTTTAATATATAATTTTTAAGATAGAATTTTGAGTTCTAAGTTTGGAGACGGTTTTGAAGAAATTTAACATTCAAAGGGTTTCAACTCCAAGAATTTGGACTTGGGTCTTGTTGATTCTTCACTCTTTGCTTGTTTTGAGACTTAAATCTTCATACCTATTTGAATGCAAACTCATCTTTGTATAAATTTCTATCTCTTTTACATGTGTAGCTAAAACCCCAATTCTTGCTGTGTTATTTTGTGAAAAATATGTTGGGTCTTGCTTGTTGATTGTTTATTTTTTGTGTAAATGTGATTTCGTTTAGTAGTTGTGGTGGAGCTTAATGAAATTGTAGTTGCAAATACGATTTCACCTTTGTGTTTTTGGCTTGCTCGAGATAGAGGTCGTAATATTAAGACTACTAAATTGATGGCGATGGGATTGGGTCGACATGAGGTTCAACTCGAGAGATTTAACCCTAGTCCTTCTCCCACACACTCAGCTCAAGAGTGTGAGTGGGCGAAGCTGGAGGCTGTTCTTCATGTGGCAAGTGGATGTCCGAAAGGAACCCATTTGATTCGAGGTAAGTTGCTTGAGAGAGAATTTACACCCACTATAGTCTAGCCTAGTCACAAATACTCAACGGATTTACTATCAGAAGCATGTACCCAATAGTCTAGTCTAACCCGTATTCCTATCACATCCCAAGAATCCTCTCTCCTTGATTAGTACTCTTTGCATTTTTGTTGTTTTTGCTTATTTGTCACAAACCCCCATTGATAATTGACGCTTACGTAACCCCTTAGATTTAACATGTTTATATTCGATAATGTTTTTAGCTATGACTAATTAGAACTTAATTTAATTTTTCTATAAATTCTCAAGCCCACTCCCATGAGAATCTGCCCCAACCCTTGGTTGGGTTACTTTACTATTGTACGATTTGCATTGGAAGTTGTGTCTTGATTACACAAATATCAAAATGGCGCCGCTACCGGGGAGTGGTGTTATTTGAGAACTCCTAGATTAGTAGAATTTTTATTATTCTTAGTTGAAGTTTAATCACCTAATCTTTAGTTTTGTTTTGTTTGCTTGTGTGAATATTTAAGAAAGCATGAGTGTTAACGGTAGCAACGGTCCAGTCAACGATGTCCAAGAGCCCAAAATAAATGGTCCCCATCTCATAGGAGGTATGGGAGCTATTCGGTTAGCTCCAGTTCAGGGAAATGCAGTGTTCCACATAACAAGTACTAGTTGCAACTCCTCCAACTAAAGGGACTTTTCAGCAGGTTGGCTCACGAAGATCCTGACGAGTATCTTTGGAACTCCGTGGATGTGTGTGGACCGTTCTCGTTCAAAAACATATCTCAGGAGTCAGTCCGATTAAGAATATTCCCTTTCTCATTGATGGGAGAGGCGTGCAAATGGTTAGCCGAGTTGCCGCATGAATCCGTCACTTCGTAGGAGGAATGGTAACCACATTTCAAGTGTGATTTTACCCTCCTTCAAAGATGATGACCCTTCGGGATAGCATTCAGAGCTTTAAGCGTCTGGAAGGAGAGCCTCTGCACCAAACATGGTTACGGTTCAAAAAGTTGGTCCTTCAATGCCCAACCCATGGTTTTCCTAATGATGTGCTGCTACAGTACTTTTACCAGAGTTTGGACTCGATAAACAAAGGGGTCGCTGACCAACTTTCGCCTGGAGGCTTAATGCATGAGCCATATGTAGTAGTAGCCCAACTTTTAGATGGCATGACAACCATCAACACACTGTGGTACGCTCGCGAGGATCAAGTCTCTCCTCTCACCTTCAAACTATCTAAGGAGCAGATTGAAAAAGATCACGAGAGAGACCAAAACATGGCCAAGATCATGACATAACTTGACATTTTATCCAAAAATGTCATGGGGGCTGGTGCTCGTGGTTAAAATATTATGGGGGTCGGGTGTGCAAATCCTGAGGAGATGAAGTTTGAAGACTTGTATAACGAGGTGGTACATTTTCTAGCCAACCAAGGCGGTGGCTATCGTTCAAACTACCCAAGGCAGGGTGGTAACCAAGGTTGGGCTAGAGACGAAGGCTAGAAGGATCAAGATCGTGAATGGAGGGACCGTAATCTGACTTGGAAGGATAGGGAGAAAGATAGATATGTGCCTCCCTATGAGCGCCAAAAGCCTAAGGACTTGGAAGGTGGTAGGTCTTAGGATATGCTCTCACATATTCTCAACAAAGTTAAAGGGTCAGATAAAATGTTAAAAGGCATGAAAGAAGATGTGTCCACCCTTAGTCAGACCATCGCCTACCATTCAGTTTCGATCAAGCAGTTAGAGACCCAAATGGGTCATATCTCGTCTAACCTCAATCCAAGACAACAAGGGGGTTTGCCTAGTGACACTATAGTCAACCACAAAAATGAGGCTTGAAGGTAGACTTGTGTCGTGCCGTGACGTTTACTAAGGCTCTATTTAGGAGGCAACACAAAACCTTTTATTGCTTTATGTTGCTTTGATAAAATAATGGTGTGTTGATTGTGCAGATGGAAGTGTGGAAAGTGATCGAAAAGTGCAGATTGGTGAGCAACAATTCCAATCAGCGAATCGCCAAATGGTTCAGCGACCCTGAACTAGACCGTCGTTAGACTCAAGACCAACTTACATTGAAGTCTGTAAAACTCGGGAAGCACAGGAAATTCTTGGCGAATCACCGACTTTGTCTGCGATCCTGATGGAAACCGCCGTTTGGACTCCCCAATTAATTGGGGGATTCTATAAAAATCAGCGAATAATGTGATTGCTCGGTGTGATGCCGAATGGTTCAGCGCTCACGACTAATGTCGTCGAGTGTTCAAGAACGAGACGGTTTTTCAAGACAAAGGTTTACAAGTTTCAATTTCCTACGCTCTCCCTCATTTTCAAACTTTACAAACTCACACCTAGTTTTACTTTCAATATCATTGCATCTCTATTGTATTTTGGTTGATTTGTTCTCAGAATTGGATTACCTTGTCGCCTAGAATTTGAATCATTTCGTACTTAGCACAAGAGGTCGGTTTTCTATTCCCCAAATTTATTTTATTAAAATTTATGCTCATTTGCAATAACCAGATCCTGTTGAAAGTATTCTGACCCAGCCATATAGGACTAGATTGTTTACGCGCATCCTTTAATTTGACAATCTTGCTCGAGTAATTGTGACTGTTGAATTCCAGTAATTGTATACCTTAATCTAGCTTAAAATTTGAAGGGTTGTTTTTCGGTGCTATGGTTCATACCTTGATTGTACTAGTGCACACTTTGATTTTGTCTTCCGGGGTTACAACGTTAATTCGAGAAGATGGGTTGAAAATAGGTATGTTAAGCCATTTGGCAAGTTGGGTCTAGCTCGCCGAACCACTCGGCGGTTCGCCTAACATACCCATCTCGCCTTTAATTTAATGATAAATGTGTTGTTAATTCTATAACTTTCGGCGAGAAGTTGAAGATCGCCAAACACTTTCAGTGACTCGCCAAAAGTCTCGCTTTACCTTTTTCAACTCCCCTAGATCTCTGTGCACTGTAACTTTCAGCGGACTAACTCTAGATCACCGAATGATAACGTCGACTTGCCAAAAGAGTCGGTGAAGTTTATCAGTGCTTTTGTGAAATATTTCTCTAACTTCTCTTTTAGATTTTGCAGATATGAGTAAACCTAAAACTATTGAAAGAATAATGCTAGCTCAAGAGAAGTCCAAAGAAAATGCGACAAAAGAAGATGTAGATACGTCGAAAGGAAAAGCTTCGAAACTACCCACAACTACTAGGAAAGGAAAGGGCAAGAGGCCCACTCCTGCCAGGAAAACCATCACCCTATACCCTAATACTCCTCTATGGGCCAGGGGATTTTGCAGAGCGGTGCATGTCTTTATGGCAGACTCACAATCAACAGACCTTGGTGAAGCTGGCACTGTTGTTCCTTCTGGGGTTACTACGCGCACTGAATCCCAGACAGATGGAGAGACTGCATAGACAGGATTTCTCTTTAGCTCCCTCTTTGTCTTTCTTTATTTTACTTTTCAGATTCTATGTTACTTGCATTTGAGGACAAATTGCTTTTATTTGTGGTGGGGTGAGGCCCACCTTTGTGTGCTATTCGCGAATTATGTTTTGTTTATGTATTTGGGTTGTAAGCTATAATTGTGTTAAATATTGCTTTTTGTGGATGTTTGAGCTTGTGGCTCCTTTTGAATGAAATTGCAAAATGATTTTGACCTATCCAAATTTTTTCGGCCAACTTTCGTGTGTTGAATGTGGCTGTTTTTTTTGCAAAAATTATGTCTTGGTTTCGATCAATACCGATGACTTGAACAGTGCTCTCAATCGAACGAACATGAATGTGCGGCTATGATGAGGTCAAATGAAGTTCCATAGACAATATGTGAACTCTTTGCATCTCGTTATGACTAGCCTTGTATCAAATTGAGTCTCCTGTGATGATCATTGCACATTAGCGAAAGTGTGGAGTCTTGTTTAACTTATGGTGTCAATGCCTAGTGTGATGAGCTTACCTATGAACTATGCATGATGGATCCTAGAATTTGCCCCGTTGGTCCGGTCAACTAAGAGATGCTATATCTTGATATGATCTTAGGCAACTTCTAAGAGTGTGAGCTAATTTTACATATACCTCTTTTGTGACCTACCTTGTGAGTGTGTGAATCACTTTTGAACACCCTTTGAGCCTTACGTTTCCCTGGAATAAACTTGATGAAAACTAGACCTCTCTTAATCCACTACCTATAATCCTCTTGATTTGTGGTTGATTGAATAGCCAACTTAGGCCAAAAGCCTAAGTTGGGGGTGTGGTGAAAAGAAAAGGGAAAGTCAAGAAGTGCAAGGAAAGTCTCCTTTAACCCATGATGTTGAGAAAAATGGAACCCCTCCATATAAAAAAAAGAGAGAAAAGAGAAAGAAAAAGAAAAAGAATGAAAAAGAAAGTTGTGGAATAAAGTACAAAAAGAAATGGGGTTTCAAAACAATTCATGGAAAGTAAATAATAATATGACTTAAGAGCACTAAAGAAAATGATGAAGGAAGAGGAAAGGAAGTGTTGTGAGTACCACATTTCATGAGGGTAAAAGTCACTAAACCTCAATAATCATACCTTCGCAGTCTGCCCCCTTACAAGCCTTGAAAAGACCTTTTTGATGTTGAGTGAGCTAAAACAAATGTTGATCGAAAAATACGAGCAAACCTACAGGTGAAATTCCTTGTGAGAGTAAGCGTTGCATTTGATTCTGGAACTTTAAATGATTAGACCATCGTGTGTGAATATGGAATCATTCCTTGTGTGAGGGCATTTGAAAACTTTGGTTGAGCTTGAACTTGCATTTGAAGCAAGTATTGGGAGCTTGAGATTCTTTGACATTAGTGAGTCACAACTTGAATCTTTGAGTGCACATTTGATCTTTGCATAAGTAAAATGATTCTTGTTGTGTGCCTTTATGATTGAGCCTTTTGTAGCACTGTTCGAGACACTCTTTTTGAATGGCTGAACATCAGTTTGCTTGAGGACAAGAAAAAGTTTAAGTTGGGGGTGTTGATAAGTCCTCAAATTGGACTCATTTAGGGATATATTTTGATAGAATTAGTGTCCTCAACTGCATATTTTATCTCAATATCTGATGAAAACCCATAAGTTTCAGGTATTTTGAGTTTGAGGGAAAACATGGACACTACTTAGCAAAAAAGGAACTAAGGCAGCTGAATGAACATAGATATGAAGATCTGAGAATTGCTGAACCAATTCGGTGAATTGCCAAAAGGTCTTATCTTCACCTTTTGTTCTAGTTTGGTGAGCCCTGAAAAAAAGGATCAAATCGGCGATGAAAAGGAGCAGTTGGTGTGATGCCGAGCAGTTCCGCGAAGTAGTACTATGTTGCCCAATGATCCAAAACACGACGATGCTGAAGGGTAGAGCAAGACGACCATAAAACCTAACAAAAGGCGGATCGCTGAGTTGATTGGCGATCTCGACTAATGACGCCGAATGAACCGCTGCAACACAAATTTTTGAAAACTATAAATACTCGTTGAGAGTTGTAGCTTAATATCAGACTTTTCATATATAATTTTTAAGATAGAATTTTGAGTTCTAAGTTTATAGAGGGTTTTGAAGCACTTGAAGATTCAAAGGATTTCAACTCCAAGAATTTGGACTTAGGTCTTATGGATTCTTCACTCGTTTCTTGTTTTGAGACTTAAATCTTCACACTCATTTGAATGCAAACTCATATTTGTATAGAATTCTATCTGTTTTACATGTGTAGCTAAAACCCCAATTCTTGGGGTGTGATTTTGTGAATAAGTTGTTGGGTCTTGCTTGTTAATGGTTTATTTGTTGTGTAAATGTCATTTCCTTTAGTAGTTGCGGTGCAACTTAATGAAATTGTAGTTGCAAATACGATTTCACCATTGTGTTTTTGGCTTACGTGAGAGAGAGGTCATAAAATTAAGACTACAAAATTGATGGCCGGTGGGAGTGGGTCGACATGAGGTTCAACTCGAGAGAGTGAACCCTAGTCCTTCTCCCACACACTCAGTTCAAGAGAGTGAGTGGGCTAAGGAGAATAATGTTCTTCATGCGGCAAGTGGGTGTCCGATAGGAACCTATTTGATTCGGGGTAAGTTGCTCGAGAGAGAAATTACCCCCACTATAGTCTAGCCTAGTCACAAATACTCAATGGATTTACTATCAGAAACATGTACCCAATAGTCTAGTCTAACCCGTATTCGTATCACATCCCAAGAATTCTCTCTCCTTGATTAGTACTCTTTGCATTTTTGTTGTTTTTACTTACTTGTCACAAAACCCCATTGATAATTGACGCTTGCGTCACCCATTAGATTTAACATGTTTATATTCGATAATGTTTTTAGCTATGACTAATTAGAACTTAATTTTATTTTTCTATAAATTCTCAAGCCCACTCCCTTGGGACTCGACCCCAACCCTTGGTTGGTCACTTTACTATTATACAGTTGTAGACACTTGCATTAGAAGTTGTCTCTTGATTATGCAAACATCAGTGACTTTCTCAGAGACTCTGATAGGGCAATTTTTGTATACCCGTCTAGCTATTACTAGGTTACCGACTGGAGTAGAGATTAAGAAGGGTTTTGAGAAAGTTTCTAGACTGACATCAAAGTTGACTGCTTTATAAGGACTTACAAAGGATAGAGTTGTCCCTGGATCTAACAAAGAATAAACATCTAAGTTAAAGACTCGTAACATACCAGTGACCACATCAGGAGAATCTTCTTGGTCCTGGCGAGCCTGAAGAACATACAGCTTATTTTGGCATTCACCGCCACTTGTAATAGATAAGTTACCCTACTCAGTAGGGCGACTTACTGGTTCTGCTAAAGTTATAGACTGAGCCCTACAATTATTGCTTCCTCGATCGTGTTTAGAAGAAGGAAAATCTCCTAACATGTGACCAGACTAACCACACTCGAAACATTCTTCCTTTAATGCAAAACACTCGCTCGGATGGTTCTTACCACACTTTGGACAAGTTAGGTAGGTTCTGGTACCTGAAAAAGTTCCCTGAGACTTAGAGCCTGATGCCCTACCTTTCTGATCCTGTCAAAACCTTGAGGATAGAACACTAGCTGATGAAGGTGTTGGAGCTGAAGACTTTTGCCAAAACTACAAGCGATTTCCACCACCCGATTTCTGTTGAGAATAATCATAGTTGCCCTTCCTAGCCTTCTTATTATCATTAGCATGTTCCCTAAGCTTATCTCCCTCAACCTGATGAGCATGAGTCATGAGCCTAGAGATATTCATATCCTCTAACAACATCGCATTTCTGCACTCTGTCCTTACCAAATCAGATACCCTAAATAGAAACTTACTCATATGTGCCCTGGAATCAGCAACCATATGTGGCGCATACCTAGAGAGCAGCGTGAACTTCAGCCCGTACTCATGGACTATCTTCAAACCTTGCCTCAAATTTATGAACTGCTGAGCTTTTGCCTCTCTAAACTCTCTCGGAAAGAGCCTGTCTAGAAAAGCTTCAAAAAAACCCTCCTAAGTCACAGGAGCAAAATTTGTACCCCTGTTTTCCTTCCATTGAGTAAATTAGATTGAAGCTATATCCTTGAGCTAGTAGAACGCCAACTCTACCCTATAATTTCCAATAACTTGCATCACACCAAAGATCTTCTTGACCTCATCTATGAAGTTCTAGGGGTCCTCACCAACTTGCGACCCTAGAAACTAAGGTTGATTCATCCTAAAAAAATCACGAACCCTGACAGGCACTGATCCACCACAAGCATTTGTAGGAACTGGAACCTGCAGGTTATCTGGTTGGCTACACTCTGAGCCAAAGTTGGATGACATTCCCAAATTCTACATTTGAAACCTCATGATCTGGGAAAAGAGGAGTTGTGTTATCATTGCGTGCATTAGCATTCTTTGGGTAAGCTCTACGAGGAGTCATGATCGGAAATGCATAATGTTGAGTTAGAAATGAGAAGTTGGATCATACCTTACGCACAATAAGAATAACAAGAAAGTGGAGTTTTCCTAAAATACTTCGCAGCCTCCCTATCATTAGATGTGATGCACTTCACACCCTTGAAAAGGACTCCACTTAGTGTAGCTTTTCAGATATCCGAGGACTCTTAAACCTAGTGCTCTAATACCAAGTTAGTCATTCTCTAAGGCTGCCCCCTGGATGTTAATACGGGACTGAGGATCACGAGTGACCCCAAGCTAACCCTGAGGTGGCATATCATAAGAATACTAGATAAACTGAAGTAAGAAAATAGTGTGTGGAAGCTTAAACATCATATAACTGAAATGATGGGGATTTCCCATTAATATGTGAATAAACAAATGGTGAGTTTAATGACAACTGAAAGATCAAACTCTAAAGTAATACTGAATCTAACTATGTCTGAATAAAAGCATGTAACTGACTAGAGATGCTGGGACATACCCCAGCTAAATCTGGCAAATTCAAACTGAAAGACCAAAAGTAAAAGAGGAATCACCACTGATATTGCTGAGCTGGAGATCGGGAACCGATCTATGCGTGATCTGAGTGCTGAAGACCTGAACCTACATCACGAGAAGATGTAGCGCAGAGTATGCATCAGTACTTGAAAGGTACTGAACATGCAGGATAAAATAAAGGTGCACAATATACATAATTGAATAAAGCATACTGAACAATGATATAAGATGAGAATGATAATTTTACTGAAAATACTGAATATGAACTAAACTGAATGCAATTACCAAGTTTATAACATACTAAAACTGAATATTGAACTGTACCTGATTCAATGCAATAGAATCTGATTATGGGACCTACTAATAACCGATATAAAACCACGTGAGGTAAACATGGATTCCGATGTATACGCCCCATCGAGAGGACCCAATATACCCTACCAGAGGTATAGAGGCATGACTCCGTGATCACTAACTGATACCTACAGAGGGGACTTACAAACCTATGGGGGCACGTAGTTATGGGACTTTGAGGGTGACTCATCCTAGTCCAACTCGGTATAGAGTCTACTAACAACTAAATATGTGTAAATTATAACATAACTAAAGTAAATTGGATATCTCATAATCTGACATGCAAATCTAATAATGTAACATTAATTTCTGATAATGAAACATTTGATATCTGAGGCATGTATATATCTGTTTACTGTCCTAGCTAGTGTAATTCATGAACTAAATGAACTATGCAACTAGGGTTCTGAATTTATACAAGAATCTATGCAAAACAATACTAATACATGATAATCTAATTAAGATAGTTACAATAACTAAATCATAATAATTAGCAGGAATTCTAGAAACCCTAGGTCTAGATAGTATGAGGGGAATCAAGAATTTGACTAAATTCTAGGGACCTAATGGTTGAAGGGAACCTACTAGTGAAATCCCACATACCTGGTGACGAGTTTCACTAAGAAATCTTTAGATTTCAAGGCTGAAACTAAAGAAAACCTTGATGTTGTTCTTGAGTAAAATTGGCACATTTTTCTCCCTCTTTTGCTCTAAGTTTTAATGATTTAGGTGAATGATCGATTAGGGTAAATGCTGATTAATTTACTAGGCTCAAACTTACCAAAATGACCAAACTTACCACACTCATTTAGCAACATTAGTCGCATTCTTTCAAATACACTTGACAGTGGAAATCCACGGGTCTGTTCTCTTTTAAATATTCATGCTTTGACATTTTCAGCCTTTTCACTTCGTACACTCTCTATACTTAGTTTAAATATAATAGTGTGTCCTTTTTACTTCGATTTGTTGTTACGGAGTGCGTGATTGTCTTTTCATATCGACCCAAACCATCCTCCCTTTTTGTTCCAACAACTCTTGCATATTAAGGTTGGTTTTCAAGTTTAAATTCTTGTTTAATTTCTCTTTCCAACTTGTGCTTAATTGTTACGACCCAAAGTACACCCTATATGTGACAAGGCGTATAAGACCCCGAGAGGCCCTACATAAGTCACTTCGCATAGAAGGAAAAGATAATAGAATTACGGGTTTAAAAAGATAGTTTATATCGTAAAAGAGTTTGACAAAATGAAGAGGAAGTTTAATATAGTCTCAAAGCCATCTAGTACATCAATAGTGATCGGGACGTAACCAAACATCACATACAATCTCTAATAATATAAAGACAAAAAGCAGTAAACATTTGGTCCTCGGAACATGAGGACTCACCAATCTTCGATATCTACTAAGTGATCCTAGCCACGAAGATGCGGATTAGTAGCATCAGGCCCTACATAAGTGAAACAATGCGCAAGAGTATGCGTTAGTACAACTATGTACCAAGTATGATAGCAATGCATAAAAGTTATGAAATCATCCTAAAAGAACTTTTCGTGATATGCAAAGACCAAGTCAAAACATAAGATAAGATGGTTAGAGACCATAGATCGTAATCATGATCAATGCAAGTTAAATCATCTTTCAACACATGTGAGATAGTTCTTCAAGTACCCTCAGTTCATTATTATTGTGGGAAGTGACTTCAACCGACATAGAGACCATGTGAGCTATAACATTGAATCCGATGTACTACTCTCACACTGAAAAGTGAATGTCCTACTTGCTAAGGTAGAACCATAAACTTCTAGCTTTAGTGGATGCACTAGAAAATGTCTATCTGAGACAATCATCGTCTATCTTAAGACAATCATCCTATGGGGGAACATAGGTATGGGACATGGATGGTCGCCTCTCGTCCAGTGGGTGGTAAGAATCTATCCGATGGAATAGTAATTAATCTTAACTTATCTTATATTTCAGAGATATGGGTAGTTGCCACTTGTCTTATCATAGGATATCTCCTTAGATGATGCGTGGAAAAACCTTTCCCCATCCATGATCTTTTCATAAAAGCTTTTAAGGCCCATAGTCATTCACTTCATGCTAGAAATGTCCTACTACTAATGAAAATAGTTTTGAAATCATGGTCTATAATCATTGATGGCATATCCGAATACTATACTAATTAAGACCTAATTTAGGAAACGAAAAAGGGCCAAAAATACCCCTGTACTTTTTGAAAAGGTTTAAAAATACCCCTCATCTACCTATTGGGTTAAAAATACCCTTCAGTCAACCTTTTTTGTCCACTATTACCCTTTAAACTAATAACCTTATATTTTTTAATTATTATTATTATTAATTATTATGTGGCATCTTTCTATTGGATAAAATTTATTTCCAACCCACCAAAGTTTCTATAGCCCCACCCAAATCATATTGACACCCCTTGACCCAAACCCAATTAAAAGATCCATGAGAAAAAAAAATTGAATCAGATTTTCAATTCAACGTTTTATTGAAGTTGAAAGATTCAAGTTGGAACACTGATTTTTGAAGTCTTTTCTGTTCTAAGTAGGTCACTTTATTCTTGATATGTTTTTTGAGTTTGTGACACAAAACTGAAAAAGAGGAAAAAAAGGACAGTGAAGCAGAAGTTGGAGAAAGAAGTTAAAGTTGTGCTTACAAATCTATACAAATCCAACTTGAATCTTTCCAAACATCAATAAAATGTTGAAATTGGTTTTGGGTCAATATGGGTCGAGTGGGGTAGGAGAAGTTTGGTGGGTTGGAATTTAACTTGATCCAATAGAAATACACCACATAATAATTAATAATAATAATAAACAAAAAAAAGGTTAGTTCAAAGGGTAATAGTGAACCAAAAAGGTTGATGGAGGGGTGTTTTTAGCCCTATAGGTGGATGAAGGGTATTTTTAAACCTTTTTGAATAATAGAGGAGTATTTTTGGCCTATTTCCATTTAGGAAAATAGCCTGAAAAGCATTGAGGTCAAATCTAGATGTCATTCATGTCATGTGGCCAAGCTTCATAGAACATATAAATTCCTTCGTCTATAAGCTTCCTTGAGTCGTAAGCATTACTTTCATAAAACATGCATTTTTCATTAATTCATAAGCTTCAACATATTTTCAAAGTCAAAGAAATTCCAAATTCATTTACATCAATTTCATAAAGAGAAGACACACATATCTTCATAAATTCATCCTTCATGGTTTATAATCAAAATCATGGGTTATGCATGGGTTAATGGGAATTCTACCTAAAAACATGCAATTACATCAATTCATGCATAAAAATTCATAAAAAGTCAATTGAATCAATAATGAAAGGAACCATATGACATGG
The DNA here is from genome assembly GCF_019186545.1 of Solanum stenotomum. Lineage (NCBI taxonomy): Eukaryota > Viridiplantae > Streptophyta > Magnoliopsida > Solanales > Solanaceae > Solanum > Solanum stenotomum. The sequence goes on from NC_064282.1 coordinate 38,906,471, forward strand.
AAGAAAACCCTAACTTCAATTGGAGATTTCTAACTTGTAAATTGGATAATTTAGGAATCTATGGAGGAAAGAACTCCATAGATGAAGACAATCATACCTTGAAGTTCAAAGACCTTAAGCAATTTACTGAATCACCATCATCTCTTCTTGCCCTCTTTGAATCCCTAGTTTTCTCCTTAAACTTCTCCTATTCTATTTGTTGTGCATGAACCATCAAACGAAAGACATCCATCTCCTTAACAAGCACGGTGGTTAGGCATTCTTTGACAACTAAGTAAGAAGCACCCGACACAAAATTACTCATCCTTGCCTTTGATCGACAACCATAGTTGGAGCATATTTAGACAATTGGATGAATTTCAAAAAATACTCCTTCACATTTATATCCCCTTGATGAAGGTTTAATCAACTCAAGTACCTTTTCTTCCCTCATCTCACGTGGAAAGAACCTATCAAGAAACGCAACCTAAAAATTTTCCCAATCAAGAGGACCCACATCAAGCCCCCCTCTTCCTTCCATTAGTTGAATCAAACTTGAGAAAAACCCTTAAGTTGATAAGTGGTCAATTCTGCCTATTCCTCCGGTATAACATCCATGATTATCAACACCTTATGCATCTTATCAATGAACTGTTGTGGATCTTCCTCAACTTTAGACACATGAAATTCCAGAGGATTCATCCTAGTAAAGTCTCTCACTCTAGTTGCCATCGTACCCACATTTGGGTTCACGGGGACCACAACCGCTATATTCACTTAAGTTGTCATAGCTTTGGCTAATGTGTGAAATACGGCTCGAAACTCATCATTAGTCACCAGCTCGACCAAAGGGTTGACCAATACTTGGGTAATCTCTTGTATCACACAAGATTCCTATCCCTTCTCACAAGATTTATTCATGAAGGCAAATTCTTTAAATCATAAATAGGGGCTAGGAGAGAAAGACAACTAGAGTTATACTCTATCGCACGACTTTAGAGTAATGAAAGAAGAGGAGTTTCCTAATCATCTTAGAGCTTCTTATTCATAAATGTGGCATGCTTCATACTCATGAACAAGACTTTACTCAATGTGGCATATGAGACATCCTAGGACCTTTTTAAACCTTGTGTTCTGAATACCAAGTTTGTCACGACCCAAAGTACACCTTAGACGTGACATGACATATAAGATCCCGAGAGGCCCTACATAAGCAAATTGACATACATAAATCAGATAATAGAATTACGAGTTTAAAAAGACAATTTATATCATAAAAGAGTTTAACAAAATTAAGCGAAAGTCTAACATAGTCTCAAAGAAATCTAGTACATAAAGAGTGATCAGGACGTAACCCGTACATCACATACAATCACTAAAATATAAAGACAATAATCAATAAATGTGCAGTCCTCGAAACATGAGGACTCGCCAATCTTCAATATCTACTAAGTCATTCATATCCATAAAGATGTGGAATAGGAGTGTCAGACCATACATTAGTGAAACAATGTGCAAGAGTATGTGTTAGTAAAAAAATGTATCAAGTATGATAGCAATGCATAAAAGTTATGAAATCATGCTGAAAGGACTCTTTGTGATATGCAAAGATCAAATCAAAACATAAGATAAAAGGGTTAGAAAACATAAATCGTAATCATGATCAATGAAAGTAAAATCATCTTTGAACACATGTGAGATAATTCTTGAAATAACTTTAGTTCATTATTATTGTGGAAAGTGGCCTCAACCAACATAAAGACCATGTGAGCTATAACATGGAATCTAGTGTATTCCTGCCACACTGAAAAGAGAGTGTCCTACTTACTAAAGTATAACCATGAACTTTTAGCTTATGCGTATCCACTAGCTAATGTTTATTAGGGGCACATAGGTATGGGACATGGGTGGTCGCCTCTATCTTAAGAAAATCATCCTATAGGGGCACATAGGTATGGGACATGGGTGGTCGCCTCTTATCCACTCGGTGCTAAGCATAAATCCCATGAAATAGTTTTTAATCTTAATTTTTCTTATCTTTAAGAGAGACGGGTAGTTTCCACTTGTCTTATCATAGGATAGATCCTTAGACCATACATGAGAAAATTTTTCACCGTCCGTGATCATTTCATAATATCTTTTAAGACCCATAGTCATTCACTTCATGCTAAAAATGCCCTCATACTAATAGGAATAGTTTTGAAATCGTGATCTATAATGATGATGACATATCGGATACCATTCCTATCAAGACCAAATTTAGGAAAATGGCGCGAAAAGCATTGACGACAAATCTAGATGTCATTCATGTCATCTGGCCAAGCTTAATTGAACATATGGATACCTTCATTTATAATCTTCCTTGAGTCATAAGCATTACCATCATAAAACATGCATTTTTCAATAATTCATAAGCTTCATCCTCAACTTGTGCTACACTACCCATAGATTGTCTGCTAAGAGCATCAGCTACTACATTAGCCTTACCAAGATTTCAAACTACATTCATATCATAGTCCATGAGAAATTCAAGCCATCTCCTCTAGCGAAGATTAAACTCTTTCTAGGTGAACAAATACTAAAGGTTCTTATGGTCTGTGAACACATCCACGTGAACACCATACAAGTAATGTCTCCAAATCTTTAGGGCAAGCACTATTGTTGCAAGATCAAGGTCATGAGTCAGATAGTTCTTCGCATGCAGCTTAAGTTGTCTAGGAGAATAATCTATAACCTTACCTCCCTAATAACCAAACAACCTAGGCCGACTCTGGATGCATCACAATAGAGCACATAACCATCTGAACGCTCTGGTAGTGCAAAACTGGAGCTATAGTCAACCTAGATTTCAGTTCTGAGGACCTCTTCTCACAATCATCTGACCACTAAAACTTAACCTTTTTCTGAGTCAACTTAGTTAATGGAGAACCTATGGATGAAAAACCTTCCACGAACCTCCTTTAATAACCAGCCAAACCCAAGAAACTTCTGATATCTGTATGTGAGGTAGGTCTGGGCCATTGTGTCGCTGCTAGTATTTTCTAAGAATCAACTCGGGTCCCTTCCAGACACAATATGCCCAAGGAAAGCAACGGATTGCAACTAAAACTCATATTTGCTAAACATAGCAAATAACTGGCAAACTTTGATAGTTTGCAGGACAACCCTTAAATGAGTCGCATATTCTTCCTCATGCCTATAGTAAATGAGGATATTATCAATAAGGACGATAATGAACAAGTCCAAATACTGCTTCAAAACTCTTTTCATCAAATCCATGAAAGCTACAAGAGCATTGGTTAATCCAAATGACCTAACTACAAATTCAGAATGCCATACCGAGTTCTGAAGGATGTTTTCGAGATGTCAATATCTCTGACACTAAGCTGATGATAACCAAATCTGAGGTCTATCTTTGAGAAATGACTAGCACCCTGAAGTTGGTCAAACAAGTCATCAATCCTGGGGATATGGTACGTATTCTTGATTGTGAATTTGTTCAACTGCCGATAGTCAGTCCACATCCTGAGAGAACCATCTTTCTTTTTCACAAACAACACTGGTGCACCCCATGTGGAAATACTGGGCTTGATGAAGCCCTTATCTAGAAGGTCCTTCAACCGTTCTTTCAATTACTTAAGCTCATCTGGAGACATTCTACAAGGAGGAATAGAAATAGGCTGGGTATCTAGAAGGAGATCAATTCCAAACTCAATTTTCCTTTCGGGAGAAACTCCGAGAAAATCTTCTAGAAACACTTCTGGGAACTCATTAACTACTGGACTGACTCAAGAGTTGGGGTTTCAGAGTTTGAATCTTGAACCTGAAATAAATGATTAAGATAGCCTTTAGAAATCATCTTATCGACCTTAAGGTAAGAAATTAATTGACCCATAGGCGCTGAGCTACTACCCTTCAATTCTAAGACTGGTTCACTTGGAAACTAGAAACGAATGATCCTAGTTCTACAATCAACTGAGGCATAACAAGAATGCAATCAGTCCATGCCTAGAATTATATCAAAGTTTACCATTTCTAACTCTACAAGATTGGCTGAGGTGACTGATGAGTTCTCAAATTGGACTCATTTAGGGATATATTTTGATAGAATTAGTGTCCTCAAATGCATATTTTATCTCAATATCTGATGAAAACCCTTAAATTTAAGGTATTTGGAGTTTGAGGGAAAGCATGGACACTACATAGCAACAAAGGAACAAAGGTAGCCAAAAGAATGAAGAAATGAAGATCTGAGAATCGCTGAACCCATTCGGCGAATCGCCCAAAGAAATTATCCTTGCCTTTTGTTCCAGTGTGCTGAGACCAGAAAGGAAGGATCAAATCGGCGGTGAAAGGAGCAGTTGGCATGTCACCGAGCAGTTTTGCGAAGTAGTACTATGTCCCCAATGATCCAAAACACAACGATGTGGAAGGACAGCAAGACGGCAATGAAACCTACCAAAGGGCGGATGGCCGAGTTGATCGGCGATCTCGACTAACGACTCCGTATGATCTGCTGAAACACAGATTTTTGAAAACTATATATACTCATTGAGATTTGTGGCTTAATATCATGCTTTTAATATATAATTTTTAATATAGAATTTTGAGTTCTAAGTTTGGAGACGGTTTTGAAGAAATTGAAGATTCAAAGGGTTTCAACTCCAAGAATTTGGACTTCGGTCTTGTTGATTCTTCACTCTTTGCTTGATTTGAGACTTCAATCTTCATACCTATTTGAATGCAAACTCATCTTTATATAAATTTCTATCTCTTTTACATGTGTAGCTAACACCCCAATTCTTGCGGTGTGATTTTGTGAATAATTTGTTAGGTCCTGCTTGTTGATGGTTTATTTGTTATGTAAATGTGATTTCATTTAGTAGTTGTGGTGCAACTTAATAAAATTGTAGTTGCAAATACGATTTCACCTTTGTGTTTTCGTCTTTCTCGAGAGAGAGGTCGTAAAATTAAGACTACTAAATTGATGGTCGGTGGGAGTGGGTCGACATGAGGTTCAACTCGAGAGAGTGAACCCTAGTCCATCTCCAACACACTCAGCTCAAGAGAGTGAGTGGGCTAAGGCGAAGGTTGTTCTTCATGTGGCAAATGGGTGTCCGATAGGAACCCATTTGATTCGGGGTAAGTTGCTCGAGAGAGAATTTACCCCCACTATAGTCTAGCCTAGTCACAAATACTCAACGGATTTACTATCAGAAACATGTACCCAATAGTCTAGTCTAACCCGTATTCCTATCACATCCCAAGAATTCTCTCTCCTTGATTAGTACTCTTTGCATTTTTGTTGTTTTTGCTTACTTGTCACAAATCCCCATTGATAATTGAAGCTTGCGTCACCCCTTAGATTTAACATGTTTATATTTGATAATGTTTTTAGCTATGACTAATAAGAACTTCATTTTATTTTTCTATAAATTCTCAAGCCCACTCCCTTGGGACTCGACCCCAACCATTGGTTGGTTACTTTACTATTATACGGTCGTAGACACTTGCATTAGAAGTTGTATCTTGAATACACAAACATCAGTGTCTTTCTCAGAGAGTTTGATAGGGCAATTTTTGTATACCCGTCTAGCTATTACTGGGTCACCGACTGGAGTAGATATTGAGAAGGGTTCTAAGAAAGTTTCTGGACTGACATCGAAGTTGACTGCTTTATAAGGACTTACAAAGGAAAGAGTAGTCCCTGGATCTAACAAAGCATAAACATCTAACTTAAAGACTCGTAATGCACCAGTGACCATCAGGAGAATCTTCTTGATCCTGGCGAGCCTAGAGAACATACAACTAATTTTGGCGTTGACCGCCACCTGTACTAGATGAGTTACCCTACTGAGTAGGGCGACCTGCTGGTGCTGCTGAAGTTATAGGATGATCCCTATAATTATTGCCTCTTTGACCCTATTTAGAAGAAGGAAAATCTCCTAACTTGTCATCAGACTAACCACACCCGATACATTCATCCTTTAATGCAAAACACTCACCTGGATGGTTCTTACCACACTTTGGATAAGTTAGGTAGGTCATGGTACCTGAAACAGAGCCCTGAGACTTACAACCTTATGCCCTACCCTTCAGATCCTGTCAAAACCTTGAGGACAGAACACTAGCTGATGAAGGTGTTGGAGCTGAAGACTTTTGTTAAAACTACGAGCGATTTCCACCACCCAATTTCTACTGAGAATAATCATAGTTGCTCTTCCTAACCTTCTTATTATCCCTAGCATGTTCCCTAAGATTATCTCCCTCAACCTGATGAGCATGAGTCATGATCCTAGAGATATTCATATCCTCTAACGACATCCCATTTACTCATATGTGCCCTGGAATCGGCAACCATGTGTGGAGCATACCTAGAGAGCTGGGTGAACTGAAGTTTGTGTACTCATGGACTATCTTCAAACCTTGCCTCAACTTTATGAACTGCTGAGCTTTTGCCTCTCTAAACTCTCTCGAAAAGAACCTGTCCATAAAAGCTCCAGAAAAACCCTCCTAAGTCACAGAAGCGGCATTTGTACCCCTGTTTTCCTTCCATTGAGTAAATTAGATTTGATCTACATCCTTGAGCTAGTAGAACGCCAACTCTACCCTATAATTTCCAATAAGTTGCATCACCCCAAAGATCTTCTTGACCTCATCTATGAAGTTCTAGGGGTCCTCACCAACTTGCAACCCTTGAAACTCAGGTTGATTCATCCTAACAAAATCACGAACCCTGACAGGCACTGATCCACCACTAGCATTTGCATGAACTGGAACCTACAGGTTATTCTGGTTGGCTACACTCTGAGCCAAAGCTGGATGACATTCCCAAATTCTCCAATAGAAACCTCATGATCTGGGAAAGGAGGAGTTGTGTTATCATTGAGTGCATTAGCATTCCTGGGGTAAGCTCTACGAGGAGGCATGATCGAAAATGCATAATGTTGATTTAGAAATGAGAAGTTGGATCATACCTAACGCATAACAAGAATAACAAGAAAGTGGAGTGTTCCTAAAATACTTCATAGCCTCCCTATCATTAGATATGGTGCACTTCACACCCATGAAAAGGACTTCACTTAGTGTAGCTTTTCAGACATCCTAGGACTCTTAAACCTAGTGCTCTGATACCAAGTTAGTCACTCCCTAAGGCTGCCCCCTGGATGTTAATACGAGACTTAGGATCACGAGTGACCCCAAGCTAACCCTGAGGTGGCATATCATAAGAATACTAGATAAATTGAAGTAAGAAAATAGTCTGTGGAAGCTTAAAACATCATATAACTGAAATGATGGGGATTACCCTTTACTATGTGAATAAAAAAATGGTGAGTTTAATGACAACTGAAAGATCAAACTCCAAAGTAATACTGAATCTAACTATGTCTTAATAAAAGCATGTAACTGATTAGAGATGCTGGGAAACACCCTAGCTAAATCTGGTACACTGAAACTAAAAGACCAAAAGTAAAAGAAACATGTTTGTCATCCAGGGAGAATGAAGAATCACCACTGATACTGCTGAGCTGGATTTCAGGAACCTATATATGCGTGATTTGAGTGCTGAGGACCTGAACTTACATCACGAGAAGATGTAGCGTAGAGTATGCGTCAGTACTTAAAAGGTACTGAGCATATAGGATAAAATAAAGGTGCACAATATACATAATTGAAGAAAGCATACTGAACAATGATATAAGATGAGAATGATAAGTGTACTGAAAATACTGAATATGAACTAAATTGAATGCAATTACCAAGTTTATAACATACTAAAACTAAATATTGAACTGCACCTGATTCAATGCAATATAATCTGATTGTGGGACCTATTATTAACCGATATAAAACCACGTGAGGTAAACATGGAGTCCGATGTATACTCCCCATCGAGAGGACCCAATATACCCTGCAAGAGTTATAGAGGCATAACTGTGTGATCACCAAACTGATACCCACAAAGGGGATTTATAAACCTACGGGGGCACGTAGTTATGGGACTTTGAAGGTGACTCATCCTAGTCCAACTCGGTATAGAGCCTACTCACAACTGAATATGTGTAAATTATAACATAACTAAAGTAAATTGGATAGCTTAATAATCTGACATGCAAATCTGATAATGTAACATTAAATTTTTGATAATGAAACATTCTAAATCTGAGGCATGTATATATCGGTTTATCTGTCCTAGCTAGTGTAATTAATGAACTAAAAGAACTATGCAACTAGGGTTTTGAGTTTATACAAGAATCTATGAAAAACAATGCTAATACATGATAATCTGATTAAGATCATTACAATAACTAAATCATAATAATTAGCTGAAATTCTAGAAACCCTAGGTCTAGATAGTATGAGGGGAATCAAGAATCTGACTAAATTCTAGGGACCTAATGGTTGAAGGGAACCCACTAGTGAAATCCCACATACCTGATGACGAGTTTCACTGAGGATTTCAAGCCTGAAATTGAAGAAAACCTTGATGATGTTCTTGAGGAAAATTGGCACATCTTTCTCCCTCTTTTGCTCTAAGTTTGAATGATTTAGGTGAATGATCGATTAGGGTAAGTTATGATTAAGTTACTAGGCTCAAACTTACCAAAACGACGTAGTTTAGAGGTTAAACATGTAGTTTAGGTGTCCAATGCATAGGGGAAAAGACCAAAACCACCCTACTTAAAAATCTAACAAAGCTGACCACGAGACCTATGACGGACCGTCACAGGGACAGCGATTCGTCAAAGTGGTTGTGGTCCTTGGACAGTAGATGCTAGTTCTGGGCCTTCCTTCTAAGGTCAACTTCACAGACCATGTCAAGGATAAAGGACCATGAAGGTCCTCCTGCTCCTTCACCTGGGCTAGGGGTTTTACTGGCTCGACTTCGTGGAAGCCACCATGGCTCGTGTGGTGGTCCACAGCCCGTGAAGGGCTCCGTGGTCCATAACTTCTGGGCTGGTGTAAGTCCACGGATAGGTCTACGGACCGTAGTTCCTTTCACGGTCCGTAAACCCTGTAATGGTTCACCTGGTTCTACTGAAAATTCTAAGTTTGATTTTCGAGGTGTTGCAAGTGACGATGCTTGTCATTATGGAAAAAATGATAACATTGGAGATATATACGAAATGCATGTTAATATCATCGAGAGTAAAAGAGCCTTTCCATTACATCCTACTATTAGGAGAGCTATGTTTCATGCAACCAGAACAATGTTGCAATTTCTCCAAATTAGAGGGATATTCATAGTTCATTCTCATGAAAACGCCCATGAACATTTCTGGAAGTTTGTGGACATTTCCAGGCCTTTCACTTTCAAGAACATTTAAGAAGATACCATGCATTTGAGGTTGTTTCCTATCTCTTTAACGGGAGAAGCAACCAAGTGGTTGGCCAAACTATCACAAGAATCCATAACTTCATGGGAGGAACTAACTAACACATTCCTTTAATGATTTTCCCTCCATTGAAGATGGTAAAATTTAGAGAGCATCCAAAAGTTAAAGAGAGTGGATAGTGAGCCTCTCTATGAAACTTGGTTGTGATTTCAAAAGTTAGTATTGGAATGCCCAACACATGGTGTCCCGAACTTGTTGCTGCAGTATTTCTATCATAGCATTGATACAGTGAACAAAGGGTTGGCTGACCAACTCATTTAAGGAGGACTAATGTGACAACCATTTGATGTGGAAACAATGTTTCTTGATGACATGACCAGGATAAAACAAGCATGACATACTAGGGAGAATCAAGTGTCTTCTCTACATTTGGGTCTGACCAAGGAATCTATGGAAAAGAACATAGAGCGTGACGAGAATATGGAAAAGATGATTACTCAATTTGACTTGTTATCTAAACATGTCACGGGGGGTGGATTCACATTGGTGAATGCACTTGGTATGAGTAGTCGGTAGTGCCCGAATGATGCAATTTTTAGGCATTATTCAATGAAGAAGTACAATACATAAGGAGCCAAATGGGGGGTTCTTATCCTAACTATCCCAGAGTAGGTGGGAAGCAAGGTTGGACTAAGGAAAGTGATAATGGCTGGTGACATTGGCAAGACAGAGGAGGAAATTGGAGGGATCGTGAGGCTAACAAGGATAGGTACATACCACCTCAGGATCATCCCAAACCAAAATAATAAGTTGGACCGGAAAGGACTTTAACTGATGATATGTTGACTAGGATCTTTAATAAGGTTTAAGGTTCTGACAGAGTATTGAAAGATTTGAAAAATGATTTCTCCACTTTGACTCAAACAGTTGCATCCCACTTGTGTCAATTAAACAGTTGGAAACTTAGATGTGTCAAATCTCCGCTCATTTACATTTAAGGCAAAAGGGGCATTGCCTAGTGATACCATACTCAACCCCAAGAATGTTGTTTGATGAATGAGAATTATGTCGTGCCTTGATTTTAAGTAAGAAGCTTTTTGGAAGGAAACCCAAGTTTTCTTTGTTGATTTCAATGATGTGTATTTTGAGTGCAGGTTAAAAATAACTCAAAATATGAAAAGGACAATGTGGGCGATAAAAATACTCATTGGGGATCCACCTATTGGGTTTGATGGTCTTCTCAATGCTCACCTTCTCAGCCAAGAAATTTGAAAAATGGTTTTTTCATAGTCGGTGTACATATACTCTTCGGTGATTTGCCTAGTGAAATTTGGCGAACAACATCGCGTCCACCGAGTTGAACTTCAAGTTCATGGATTTGTGAAGGCAGCATTGGTGACCTTAATCTCCTTGGGTGGGTTACCAAACTCATTTAGCAACGTTAGTCGCATTCTTTCGAATACACTTGACAGTGGAAATCCACGGGTCTTTTCTCTTTTAAATATTCATGCTTTGACATTTTCAGCCTTTTCACTTCGTACACTCTCTATACTTAGTTTAAATATAATAGTGTGTCCTTTTTACTTCGATTTGTTGTTACGGAGTGCGTGATTGTCTTTTCATATCGACCCAAACCATCCTCCCTTTTTGTTCCAACAACTCTTGCATATTAAGGTTGGTTTTCAAGTTTAAATTCTTGTTTAATTTCTCTTTCCAACTTGTGCTTAATTGTTACGACCCAAAGTACACCCTATATGTGACAAGGCGTATAAGACCCCGAGAGGCCCTACATAAGTCACTTCGCATAGAAGGAAAAGATAATAGAATTACGGGTTTAAAAAGATAGTTTATATCGTAAAAGAGTTTGACAAAATGAAAAGGAAGTTTAATATAGTCTCAAAGCCATCTAGTACATCAATAGTGATCGGGACGTAACCAAACATCACATACAATCTCTAATAATATAAAGACAAAAAGCAGTAAACATTTGGTCCTCGGAACATGAGGACTCACCAATCTTCGATATCTACTAAGTGATCCTAGCCACGAAGATGCGGATTAGTAGCATCAGGCCCTACATAAGTGAAACAATGCGCAAGAGTATGCGTTAGTACAACTATGTGCCAAGTATGATAGCAATGCATAAAAGTTATGAAATCATCCTAAAAGAACTCTTCGGAATATGCAAAGACCAACTCAAAACGTAAGATAAGATGGTTAGAGAACATAAATTGCAATCATGATCAATGCAAGTTAAATCATCTTTGAACACATGTGAGATAGTTCTTCAAGTACCCTCAGTTCATTATTATTGTGGGAAGTGACTTCAACCGACATAGAGACCATGTGAGCTATATAACATTGAATCTGATGTACTCCTCTCACACCGAAAAGTGAGTGTCCTACTTGCTAAGGAAGAATTATAAACTTCTAGCTTTAGTGGATGCACTAGAAAATGTCTATCTGAGACAATCATCGTCTATCTTAAGACAATCATCCTATGGGGGAACATAGGTATGGGACATGGATGGTCGCCTCTCGTCCAGTGGGTGGTAAGAATCTATCCGATGGAATAGTAATTAATCTTAACTTATCTTATATTTCAGAGATATGGGTAGTTGCCACTTGTCTTATCATAGGATATCTCCTTAGATGATGCGTGGAAAAACCTTTCCCCATCCATGATCTTTTCATAAAAGCTTTTAAGGCCCATAGTCATTCACTTCATGCTAGAAATGTCCTACTACTAATGAAAATAGTTTTGAAATCATGGTCTATAATCATTGATGGCATATCCGAATACTATACTAATTAAGACCTAATTTAGGAAACGAAAAAGGGCCAAAAATACCCCTGTACTTTTTGAAAAGGTTTAAAAATACCCCTCATCTACCTATTGGGTTAAAAATACCCTTCAGTCAACCTTTTTTGTCCACTATTACCCTTTAAACTAATAACCTTATATTTTTTAATTATTATTATTATTAATTATTATGTGGCATCTTTCTATTGGATAAAATTTATTTCCAACCCACCAAAGTTTCTATAGCCCCACCCAAATCATATTGACACCCCTTGACCCAAACCCAATTAAAAGATCCATGAGAAAAAAAAATTGAATCAGATTTTCAATTCAACGTTTTATTGAAGTTGANCTAGAAATGTCCTACTACTAATGAAAATAGTTTTGAAATCATGGTCTATAATCATTGATGGCATATCCGACTAATATACTAATTAAGACCTAATTTAGGAAACGGAAAAGGGCCAAAAATACCCCTCTACTTTTTGAAAATGTTTTAAAATACCCCTCATCTACCTATTGGGTTAAAAATACCCCTCAGTCAACCTTTTTTGTGCACTATTACCCTTTAAACTAAGAAACTTATATTTTTTAATTATTATTATTATTATTAATTATTATGTGGCGTCTTTCTATTGGATAAAATTTATTTCCAACCCACCAAACTTTCTCTTGACCCACCCAAATCATATTGACACCACTTGACCCAAACCCAATTAAAAGATCCATGAGAAAAAAATATTGAATCAGATTTTCAATTCAACGTTTTATTGAAGTTGAAAGATTCAAGTTGGAACACTGATTTTTGAAGTCTTTTCTGTTCTAAGTAGGTCACTTTATTCTTGATATGTTTTTTGAGTTTGTGACACAAAACTGAAAAAGAGGAAAAAAAGGACAGTGAAGCAGAAGTTGGAGAAAGAAGTTAAAGTTGTGCTTACAAATCTATACAAATCCAACTTGAATCTTTCCAAACATCAATAAAATGTTGAGATTGATTTTGGGTCAATATGGGTCGGGTGGGGTAGGAGAAGTTTGGTGGGTTGGAATTTAACTTGATCCAATAGAAAGACACCACATAATAATTAATAATAATAATAAAAAAAAAGTTCAGTTCAAAGGGTAATAGTGAACCAAAAAGGTTGATGGAGGGGTATGTTTAGCCCTTTAGGTGGATGAAGGGTATTTTTAAACCTTTTTGAATAATAGAGGGGTATTTTTTTACCTTTCCATTTAGGAAAATAGCCCAAAAAGCTTTGAGGTCAAATCTAGATGTCATTCATGTCATATGGCCAAGCTTCATAGAACATATAAATTCCTTCGTCTATAAGCTTCCTTGTGTCGTAAGCATTACTTTCAGAAAACATGCATTTTTCATTAATTCATAAGCTTCAATATATTTTCAAAGTCAAAGAATTTCCAAATTCATTTACATCAATTTCATAAAGAGAAGACACGCGTATCTTCATAAATTCATCTTTCATGGTTTATAATAAAAATCATGGGTTATGCATGGGTTCATGGCAATTCTACTTAAAAACATGCAATTACATCAATTCATGCATAAAAAGTCATAAAAAAATCAATTGAATCAATATTGAAAGGAACCATCTAACATGGAAGAAAACCCTAACTTCAACTGGAGATTTCTAACTTCTAAATTGGATAATTTAGGAATCTATGGAGGAAAGAACTCCATAGATGAAGACTATCATACCTTGAAGTTCAAAGCCCTTAAGCAATTTACTGAATTGAAGGCTTGATCTTGAAACTCTAACTTGACTTATTTTTCTTCCTTTAGGAAGAGAAATATTTGAGAGGAGGAGCTTGATTAACTTTTTGAAATTTAGGAGAATGAATTAAGTTTGGATGATTTTGGGGGTTTAAGATCATTATATATGGCTTTGGGTAAAAGGTAAAATGATGTATTATTGAGTTAAACCAATTCAGAAAGGACCCAATAACTCTTGACTTAAAACTGCATTTGCTTAGTGGAAAGCCAACACGGATTGTCTGGACCACCACAGCCTGTCTAACTGATCCTGAAGAAACTCTGTCTGATAGGGCTTCACTATTTTTGGCATAACGTTTTACTCCGAGTTTGGAATTAGGTAAAGTTGGTGGTGTTGGAAAGAGGACTCGAAGATCTTTAATATGATAGGTCATGGGCCACCTAATTCGTTTTATGCTAAAAGATATGATCATTTGAAGTGGATCCTAAACTCTACATCAGAAAAGTCTCCTTCACGGACGATTTCACAGTCTGTGTGGGGCTTCACGAGCCGTTTAGACACCCGTGGTCCTTGACTGTTGAATACGGGAGAATACATTCTGATTTAGGCCACTTGACATCCCGTTTGATGACCTGTCATCATCACCATGGGCTTTCTGGGCGTCCGTCAAGGTAGAGCCTGCTCAGGTAGGTTCTTGAAACCTACCACGAGCCCATCAACAGAACGTGGTCCTCTTTATGGCCCTCGTCTAGGGCTCCGTGGAGGGTTCCATGGTCCGGTTTTGGGTTTGTGACTTCCCTCCTTGACCCCTCCCTAGACTTTCTTGAATCCGAGGTGTTAAAATATCTCTCCCTTGGGAACATTCATCCTCGAATAGAACTCAAACTAGCACAAAAAGAGTAGGAGAGAAACTAACAACGCAACATTAATGCAACTTCATCAAAATGCATATTATCAAGGATGAACCTCGAATCCAAGCTAAAGCATGTTCAAAACATCATTTCATAAGGTCTATATGCAACTCATACTCAAATGCACATTACCATGAAGCAATCAAGTAAGCTAAATCATATCCTTGAAAATCAAAAAAATTTCATGAGCATGCATGTATGAGGAAATATGAGAATAACTAAGACATACGAGTCCTAAAGAGTGAACCATGAAGGCTAAGGTTTAAAGATAGACCCAAATATAGAAAGAAAAAGATAGGAATACTAAGACATAACATAGCCTCCGCCCTTTCACACACCAAACCATAACAATGAACTATTCAAAAATCATCTTAGTTCTACTCACACACAAACTATGAAGAACACTATCTCCCCCTTGGGAGCAAATCCCACTAGTCCTTTCAAATCCATCTCTTTTAACCCAATCATAACACCAAAGTCTTAACAACCACAGAACCATTGATACAAGTAGACAGTTGAGAAGTTTCCACAAAGATGACAAAGGACTACTCCAAACACAATCACCATACATACAGTCTTACCAATAAAACACTCAATATCAAGCAATGCATAAGCACAAGTTAAAGACCATAACTTACCAATTACCAAATCCAGGGACCCCTCAAGATCTTCTCAAGTCTGAAGAGCATAAAACCTATCTTGTTTCTAACCACCACTAAGACTTGAGGAAGGGTAGGGTTGAGCCCATCGATGATTATCTCCCTCATTTCTAGCAACAAAAGGACAATCCCTTATCTTATGATCTATCTTTCCACAACCAAAACATGCATTTGAACTGGCTAGACAATGTCCCTTATGTCTTCTCCCACACTCCAAACACTCAGGCCACATTTGCTCACTAGAACCCTTACCTTGGGAAATATTACCTCCATTAGACCTTGAATGTGAGAAATCACCATCATCCCTTCTTGCTCTCTTTGAATCCCTAGTTTTCTCCTTAAACTTCTCATATTCTATTTGTTGTGCATGAATCATCAAACGAGAGACATCCATCTCCTTAACAAGGATGGCGGTTAGGCATTCTTTGACAACTAAGTCAGAAGCACCCGACACAAATCTACTCATTCTTGCCTTTGATCGACAACCATAGTTGGAGCATATTTACACAATTGAGTGAATTTCAAAAAATACTCCTTAACATTTGTATCCCCTTGATGAAGGTTTAATGAACTCAAGTACTTTTTCCTCGCTCATCTCACATGGAAACAACTTATCAAGAAACACAATCTAAAAATTTTCCCAATCAAGAGGACCCACATCAACCCCCCCCCCCCCTTCCTTCCATTAGTTGAATCAAACTTGAGAAAAACCCTTAAGTTGATAAGCGGTCAATTCTGCCTTTTCCTCCGGTATCACTTCCATGGTTATCAACACCTTATGCATCTTATCAATGAACTATTGTGGATCTTCCTCAACTTTAGACACATTAAATTCCAGAGGATTCATCCTAGTAAAGTCTCTCACTCTAGTTGCCGTCGTACGCACATTTGGGTTTACGGGGACCACAAACTCTATATTTAATTAAGCTGTCATAGCTTTGGCTAATGTGTGAAATATGGCTCGAAACTCATCATTAGTCACCAGCTCGGCCAAAGGGTTGACCAATACTTGGGTAATCTCTTGTATCACATAAGATTCATATCCCTTCTCACAATATTTCTTCATGGAGGCATATTCTTTAAATCATAAATAGGGGTTAGGAGAGAAAGAAAACTAGAGTTATACTCTATCGCACGACTTTAGAGAAATGAAAGAAGAGGAGTTTCCTAATCATCTTAGAGCTTCTTATTCTTAAATGTGGCATGCTTCACACTCATGAACAAGACTTTACTCAATGTGGCATATGAGACATCCTAGGACCTTTTTAAACCTTGTGTTCTGAATACCAAGTTTGTCACGACCCAAAGTACACCTTAGACGTGACATGACATATAAGATCCCGAGAGGCCCTACATAAGCAAATTGACATACATAAATCAGATAATAGAATTACGAGTTTAAAAAGACAATTTATATCATAAAAGAGTTTAACAAAATCTTTCACCGTCCATGATCATTTCATAATAGCTTTTAAGGCCCATAGTCATTCACTTCATGCTAGAAATGCCCTCCTATTAATGGGAATAGTTTTGAAATTGTGGTCTATAAAGATGATGACATATCGGATACCATTCTAATCAAGACCAAATTTAGGAAAATGGCGTGAAAAGCATTGACGACAAATCTAGATGTCATTCATGTCATGTGGCCAAGCTTCATTTAACATATGGATACCTTCATCTATAATCTTCCTTGAGTCATAAGCATTACCATCATAAAACATGCATTTTTCAATAATTCATAAGTTTCATCATATTTTCAAAGCCTGAGCATTTGCAAATTCATTTACATCATATCTTCATAAATTCATCTTTCATGGTTAATAATCAAAATCGTGGGTTATGCATTGGTTCATAAGAAATCAACTTAAAAACATGGAATTACTTCAATTCATGTATAAAAAGTCATAAAAGAATCAATTGAATCAACATTGAAAGGAATCCATGACATGGAAGAAAACCCTAACTTCAATCGGAGATTTCTAACTTGTAAATTAGAGAATTCAGGGACTCTATGGAGGAATGAACTCCATACATGAAGACTATCATACCTTGGAATGCAAAGCCCTTAAGAAATTAGGTTAATTGGAGGCTTAATCTTGAAACCCTAACTTCACTTCTTCTTCTTCCTTTAGAGAGAAATATTTGAGAGGATGAACTTGATCAGCTTTTTGGAAATTAAATAGAATTAATTGAGTTTGGGTTATTTTTGGGTTTAAAATCATTATACAGGTCTTTGGGTAGAAGGAAAAATGATGTAGTTTTTATTTAAAATAATTGAGAAAAGACCAAATAACCCCTAACCTAAAATTGCTGAATTTCGCTCACTAGAAAGCCAAAATAGGTCGTCTAGACCACTACAACCCGTCTAATGGGTTGTGAAGAAACTTGCCCGATAGGGATTCACTATTTTCGATATAAATTTTTACTCCGAGCTTGGAATTAGGCAAACTCGGTGGCATTGGAAGAGCACTCATAGATCTTTAATTTGACAGGTCATGAGCCATCAATTCATTTTTTGCTAAAAGATATGATTATTTGAAGTTGACCTTAAACTCTGAATCTGGCAAGTCTCTTTCATGGATGACTTCACAGTCCGTGTGGAGCTTCACTGGATGTTTGGACACCCGTGGTCCTTGACCAGTAACTAGCGGAGAAACCATTCTGATTTAGGCCACTCGACAACCCCTTTGACGACCTATCATCATCACCACGGGTCTTCTGGGAGTCTATTTAGGTGGAGCGTACCCAGACAGGTTCTAGAAACCTACCACAAGCCCAACAATGGACCGGGGTCCCCTTCACGGCCCATCTAAGTCTCCGTGGGGTGTTCCATGTTCCACTTTTAGGCTTGTGGCTTGCCCGCATAACCCCTTCCTAGCCTTTCTTGAATCAGAGGTGTTATAATAATGACTTAGGATCTATTGGTTTTGCTATTTTTATATGTGAAGCTTGTGGGTATGTGATAAAATGGTTGATTGGATATTACACATGATTTTTCATAGTTAATTTTATGCCCAAATTCCTAAAAATTGATTATGTGGGTTATTAGTTGAAAATTGCTTGATGAATATTATGGAACATGTATGAATTTTCCTTGGGTGAAGTCTGATTATCCAGTGTTGTCCAATAGGCTTAAATTTTCAAAATGATAAATTGTGTGACGTCTTTCTTAAGGGTAAATCATCGATTTGGTAATACTTTGTTGATTTTGGGGGAAGTCTTAGTACCCGGGGGTAAAATTGGTATATGGGTAGCATGCAAATATGTTTGGGTGTTGGGTATTGTGCATTTTTGTTCTTAATTTTAAAAATTGGGTATTGGGAAGAAAATCACTTGTTAAGCTAGCTAGCTTGTCTTAGCCCGCTAAGGTGATTAGGTGAATCACCAGTAAGTCCCAAATCACCATTTCATTGTGAATTTGTGAACTGGATACTATCACTTTCGATGAGATTATCTTAGCTCACCGAACAATCTAGACGAATCACTGATTTGGAGATGACATCTCCTATCATGCCTAAGTTTGAACTATTTGACACCATCACTTTCAACAATCTTTTCTTAGTTCACTGAACTAGCTCGATGATTCGCCGAGTTAGAGATGACAACGTCCATTGTGCCTAAATTATAATAGTTATTCTACTCTCAATTTTGATGAGCTTGTTTAAGATCACCTAACATGTTAGGCGAATTTCCTATCCATTCAGTGATGCTTAGGACAATTGTTTCAGCTGTTGTTTTCTTGCAATTATTTTCAACTAACTTTCATTCGATGCTTGTTTTGCAAGTAAGCCAAACCTAAAGTATCTGTCTCTTCAAGGACTATTCCATCAGTCTCTAAGCCTCCTCTTCCACTTCCACTCAAAATACAAAAAGGGGTGATCGCACATGTCAATAAAAAGTCACTCAGCGCACTTCTAAGAGTGTGAAAGAAAGAAAGAAAGGTTGTGGAGGCTGACATTATAAAGATGAGCGCCTTGGTTGATAAACCCTTCTTTTTTTTATCATTCAACCCTGAGTAGCCCCCACTAAATTCCACTTGGACTGTTGATGAGGGTGACAATGCAACAAAGAGTACACCGGCATCTACGATGGTGAAAAGGTGACCTAGAAAAAGAGGAGTACAATCCTCTCCAAGAAGATGCAAGAGCCCAATGCCAATGTCACTTAGAGAGTACTGCCAATTATTGCTCCAAGATCCCTTAACTTGCTAAAATCTGATGGTGAGCATACTATTCTAGAGAAGCATAGACTTTCTACCGACAGGGTCCAGAATGACTACTGTGCTATTTGGGAAACCATCAAATGTCATTGGTTTGAGCAGTTCACTAGAGCTTGAGCACCTTATGTCCCGACGTGGGTTCAACAATTCTACAAAGCAGATGCCAAGGCACTAGCCAAGAAGAGAAAAGGTGTGCTTTGGAGATTGTTAAAAGCATATGTTTGTTTATAAATAAAAAACCATTTCCTAAAAATTATTTAAGTTTATTTCCTTTCAAGTAATAAC
Organism: Solanum stenotomum; assembly: GCF_019186545.1. Lineage (NCBI taxonomy): Eukaryota > Viridiplantae > Streptophyta > Magnoliopsida > Solanales > Solanaceae > Solanum > Solanum stenotomum. The sequence goes on from NC_064282.1 coordinate 38,926,398, forward strand.
TTAAAATAATTTTTATTTATTTATAACTTAATTTATGTTTTTAAAGTTAGTCAAATACTAAGTCAAGTCGTAGAATAATCACGCGTTAGCGGACATTTCAAATACTTAAACTCTTTTGAAAATTTTATGTTTTTCTTAATTTTGCTTAAAAAAATTAAGTGGGGACTCTTTTAAAATCATTTTTTTCTTAAAAAAGGATTAAATTGATGTTTTGAAAACTAAGTCTCTTAAGTCTTTTTCGACATAAAATTAAGTAGCGACTCTCTTTAAAAATTGTTTTTTTTCTTAAAAAGGGACTAATTGATTTTTTGAAAACTAAGTCTTATATTTCTTTTCGACATAAAACAGAAATGACGACTATGTTGGGTATTTAAATATGTTCTAACTATTAGACTTGATTGTTTATGTTTTTAATTATTTCTACGTTATTTTTTAGCCTTAGTTGTGTCTTATTTGTTTAATTTCTAATATAAAAATTGTCATTTGCATTCATGGCATTCTTCCATTACCACGACAAATAAATACAATATATTGAGAATGATTATGCAATCTGACAACTGGTCTTTTTTATACTTAATCCTTTTCGGAATGATTGAGAATTTATTGGTTTGACATGCGTCCAATGGTTGTCATAGTTCCAACCGAAGTTGTCCACTTGGGCCCCGATCTTTCAAAAGTCACTCTTAGTCAACTATTATAGAGCAAAACCAAAACCTTGATTTTAGCGCATTGAATTAAGATGACCCAAAATCCAAAGCGTGTTGGCCCATTCGAAGTACCACGTTGAGTACAAAATGGCTCACGACCTAAATGGATGTTCATACTTATGTGTTAAATCTGAAGTATGTATCTGTTGTTTGAAAAATCATTGTCTCTTGGGGTAAAGAGTAGATTATAGCTTATTCTAGTCAAAGGAGTTTTCCAAGCCACTAGTACATTCTCTGGCGTCGACATTTGGAGATGTCAACAAATCAAGAACGAAGGAGCTTCCATGGAGGAATAGTTTAGGATTGTACCCCTGTGTGGGACTTATTATTTGTATTTTGTTTTCCCTATTTATGTATCCCAATTCAGTTTATTTATAAAGCTTGTATAAATTTGAGTTTTGGGGCAATGGAATGTTTCAAATGACGTTATACATCCTTCAAATCGTTAGGCCTGCCATTGGGACAAAAGGGTCACATATCTGCTTAGAACGCGGAATAACAGTTTATATGATATTGTTATAATTGCTTGTGTGAATAGGTTGCTTTATTTGGAGATGTTCTAGCTCACTCTTTTTCTAAGCCTTTTAGAACCTCTAAGCACAAAATACCAAGTCAATATTAAAAGTGCGTCCAAATACACTTCGAGTATTTGGTTTCCCAACAACATTTGAGCTTCACTTTCAAATCTTTATTCTCCCTTCTCAGGAAAGGTTAACCTTCCATCTCAAATTGAAAAAAATATTCAAACTAGTCGAACTATGTAGGACCTAAATTCTCTTTTGTGAGATACGTAGGGAACCTTCCAAGGCTCGGTCCACATCTTTAAAAAAATCAATGTGTTTCACTCTTGCAAGGAGATTAGAGTTTCATCTCACTAAAAAATCAGAAATACAATAATGAAAGATACAAAAGGACTTTATCTGAACACTAATTCCAAAATCAAATAGATAAATTCCTGTCTACTTAGTCATTTTCTATATGCGTGGGTTAGTTATCTTCGAATGAAGCGACTCTTGTTTGCTTACTATTCTGTGTATGATATCATGTATTATCTACTACCTAAAGAGACTAACATGTTTACCTTTTGAGTTATTTTTCTTTGTCAGGTTATCAAAACTGATTTGTGTAGAGAAATTGGTTGAGCATCCAAAGTGCTCAAAGATTTCTTCCCCAATCGAAATTTTTGTAAGGACAAAGAAAAATTGCTAACAACAGTGTAGATATTTGCCTGACATAAGTTGTTATAGTCAACCCTCCACCACTGAACAAAATGAGTTGATCGCACAACTTATGCAAAAAATTGCTGAAATAAGGGTTGAGATCAAGAAAGAGCAAGATTTTCCAAATCTGGCTTTCGCCGTCAACACTCCAGGAAATGGAAGGCCTCCATTCTAGTTTCCTCCTTGGAATTCAAACCCCAAAAAATTCCTGAATAACCCACCCTCCAACCCTATTCAGAATCCCTCTACCATCGACTTAACCACCCCCAATCCTCATCACGCCAACACGTCATACCAAACACCACCTCTTCTTCAAAGCCTGAATCCCAACCTTTAAACCTTCCCTCCATGTCAAAGCCTAAATGCTAACACCTCTTAGACATTTCCTCCCTTTATAGCCTAAATTCCATTAATACTCAAACATCCCATTTTATGTACCATACCCCTGCTCAAGACACTCAAAATCTACCTAACGCAGAACCCTTACTTCTACAAGTCACTTTTAATATTCTAGTTCATACATAACCACATTTTCCCTATGCTACCTATCTCAAACTTTACCACTATGAAGATAAGGATAAGGAGTGGAGGGCCAATGAGGAATGACTAAGCAGAGCATGAAGGAAGAGAATGAGAAAGCGATAAAAGAACTTCATTACTCTTCAAATGTTGTAGGGGTTGAATTATGAAAATGTATGCATTCATCCAGATTTGGACCTTTCAAAAGGGTTCAAAGCACCAAAGTTCATCACTTTTAATGGAACTGAAAATCCTCTAGCACATCTGAAATCTTATTGTGATAAACTCTTTGGAGTTTGCTAAAATGAAGCATTGTTGATGTGCCTCTTCAGTCGAAGTCTAAATGGAGAAGCTCTAGAGTGGTTTACGTCACAAGAATTAAAACAATGGTCAAGTTGGAAGGCACTCGCAAAGGATTTCATTGAATGATTTGGGCATAACGAAGTTGCCCGTGATCACTACTCTCTGGAGAATCACAAACAGAAGTCTACAAACAACTATCGAGAGTACTCTCTTCGTTGGAGAAAAAGAGGCTGCAAGAGTTCAACCTCCAATGTTTTGAGCGTGAGATCACTGAAATGTTTATTCAAACTCAAAAGCCTAAGTACTATGAAAGAATATTGTGCATGATGGGACAAAAATTTGTTGAGATCGTTACGGTGGGAGAAGCTTTTGAAGACGTTTTCAAGATTGTAAAGGTCACAAACCTTACCGCTTTATAAGCTAATGACAAAGTTATCAAAATTAGTGACATGGATCTATCAAAGAGAAAAGAAAAATAGGTATCTTTCGTCGTATGCAGTCGGTCCCACAATGAAAATAACAAAACCGCTATCTCAATCGGAAAAAATTCCTCATCCAAATTTTATGAAGTCTCCTAAAATATTTACACCAATAAGTAAATCTGAAACTCAACTTTATGAAAGGTTGAAAGACACTGGTATGCTCCATCTTATAGAAGGAAGATCAGCCAATCCTTTGGGCAAATTTTACAAGGCTGACCACAAATGTGTTTATCATTAAGGAGTTGTTAGACACGACATAGAGAATTGTTCAACCCTCAAACACAAGATTCAAAACACGATAAAAACAATTTAATCAATATTGAGGAAACCTCCTCAAATGGTAACGTACTTGATGTTTAAGATTAAGGGCAAGACATTTCTGAATAGAGTCATTTTAAGATATTCATTATCAAAGGTCGAAAAGAACTATGCCCAACATTTTCCATAATTTTACATATGAAGTTATTGCTATCTTTGTTTTGAAAATGCACATTTAATCTCTTTCTTCCCAATTTATCACCCATTCCTTGTAATGAACTGCGTCTAACTTATATTCTCAAGAATAAGATACGTAGGCGGCCTATGTCGGCCTCCATTTCCCCTTTATCAACTTTCAATATTTTTCTTGCATTGGAACTATGTTTAACCTTATTCATGCCTCAATGGGATACGTAAGCACCACAACGGCTCGGTCATATTCCCCGTAAGATTTTCATTTCTCTTTATAATAGAAAATGGGATAGAATTTTTTAGAGGATCTCAAAAATTCATTTGAAGATGTGCTTCTTAACAAGTAAAGACAGAGGATCACAAAATGTAACTCGACATAATTTTTGAGATCATCTCAAAAATTCCACAAAAATGTCATTCGTTAAAAGACTTTTACTTCTGATTGTTTAGATAAACTGAGAATTTTTTTTAGGAGAGACCTCAAAATTTCAGAACGAGCAACCACAAAATTAACAAACCAAGTTATGATAGTTCTTCCATATTTTAGATTGATATAGAATTTTTGACAATGGTCCTCAAAAATTCCATCAAGACTATCTTGCAAAGGACGGATGACTGTGTAAGCCAGTTGCATGAAGGAGCATGGAGACAAGGCCTAGACAAATCAGTCTTTTAAACTAATAAATTTTCTTTGGATACAGGAACAACGAAGTCACAAAAATGGCAATATCATATCTTTCAAGCATGGAAAAAGACACCATTTACATCCAGTGTGGACTAATCATAACAACTTAGACAATTTCTCATCGCATTTTATCTCCATTGCATTATGTTATATCAAGTTATTCCTAAGGGTTTTCCTTGTATTTTGTATGAATTAAAGATAAGTACTAGTAGATTCTTCCAAAGTTTGAGAACATGTTGGATGATTGCTAAAAGCAAAGCGTAGACAAGTTTATTCAAAGATTTCTAATTCTAAGAATCTAGTGAATAAATTGACTCTTGGATGACCAGATCACAGAAGAGAAAATATCAAATTAGTGACAAGTCATAATCAAATTCATTGCTAGGCCCAATATGTCTTTCTCTTCGTAAGTTGAATGACTTAACTTCTAGGTATATATTTAATTTTATTATTCACTTTATTATTGGTACTAATGTTTGGTATCGAGCTTTGCAGGTGGCAGTATTGGTAAAGTCAAGACCATCCTTGAAATTGAAATCAATTCTGAAGATGATCAAGTGACACTATCACACCTCGAGACTACCCCTGGACGTAAACACGGGACTTAGGATTACGAGTAACCCCAAGTTAACCCTAAGTTGGCATATCATAAGCATACTAGAAGATAACTGAATAAATATACTATGTGGAACTTAAAAAGTGATAACTAAGAGTGGGGAATACCTAATATTGATCTAAATATATATTCAACTACTAAGATTTCAATGATACTAAACATTTACTCAAATCTAAAGTTGATTCTAATAATATGTCTGAAAAAGACTCTAACTGACTAGAGTTGTTGGGACATGCCCCAACTAACTCTAGCAAAATTGAAAACTGAATAAAAAGACTAAAGTGTAAAGCATGTCTATTGTCCTCGAAGTATGAGGATTCACCACTGAAGCTGTTAAACTGGAGATTAGGAGCTGATCTATACGTGATCTTGATGCTGAGTACCTGAACCTACATAATGAAAGGATCTAGCGTAGAGTATAAGTCAGTACTTGGAATATACTAAGCATGTAGGATATGGAATATAGTTGAACAAATACATAATTCAACAAAGCATATTGAGCAATAATATAATCTGAACTGAATGTAAATGCTGAAATATACTGAAAAGCTAAATGGAATGCAATGACTGAGTACTAATTTTGAACATGATATACTGAGACTGAATGCTGGACTATAACTGAAAACCTGGTCAAATGGACTAAAGTCTGACTGTGGAATCTACTAATAACCGACATAAAACCACGTGAGCTAAACGTAAAGTATGATGTATACTCCCCATCGAGAGGACTCAATATACATTGCTAGGGGTATAAAGGCATGTATGTTCGATGTATACTCCCCATGAAGAGGACCCAATATACCTTGGAAGAGGTATAAAGGCATGAATGGCGTGATCACTAAATTTGATGCCCAACAGAGGGGAGATATAAGCCTATGGAGCAAGTTATTTTGAGACTATGAGGGTGTGATGAACCCTAGTCCAACTCGGTCTAAGCCTATTCCTAACTAGAATGTGTATAAACAACATAATTGAAATACTGGATAACTCAATGTTCTGACATACAAATATGAGAATGCAACATTTAAATCCTGACAATGAAACATTCTTAACTGGAGCATGTATATCTGTTTAAACTGACCTAGCAAGTGCAATTCATGAACTAAACGAATCTACACGACTAGGGTTCTGAATTTTATGCAAAGAACTAAGCAACAATTTCACAAAAACATGATAGTCTTATTAGGGATACTATAAAAACTATTCAAAATGATTCTTCAAGGTTTGAGAAACCCTAGGTCTAAACATGATATAGAGAATCAAGAATTTGTCTTTATTCTAGGGACCTAGTGGATGAAAGCAACCCACTAGTGAAATCCCACATACCTAGTGATGAAATCTACGGAGATATCCTTCGATTTCGCGGCTGAAACTTGAAGAATACTGCAGCTTGTTCTTGGGAGGTTTGGTCAACTTTTTCCCTTTTTTTATCCAGGTTTGGATGATTTTTGATGAATAAAGGTTTTGGGTATGCCTGACTAAGTTATTAGGCTTGAACTGAGTAAAACGACATAGTTTAGGCATAAAACAATGAAATTTAAGTGCCCAAAGCATGGGAAAAAGACCTAAATGACTATAACTTAAAAGCTACCGAAGGCCACCACGGAGGGACCTACTGGCCGTAGATCGACCTACCAACCATAGGTGGGGTCATCAATCAACTCTACCGAACAAGGCTTCGCTAAAACGAGCATAACTTTTTACTTGAAGATGGGATTTTGGCAAACTTGGTAGCGTTGGAAAGAGGATTCAATTATCTATTATTTGATAGGTCAAGGGGCACCTAACTCATTTTGTGCTAAGAGTGATGACTATTTAAAGTTGACCCAACAACAATTTCCCTAAAATTGGTTGTTGACCCTCACCTACGGTCGGCATGTTCAACCACTGACCGTACTGGTTAATCATGGGTGGGATCAGAGACTATAAAGATTTAGACCTTAAAGACGAAACCATACTTACGATCCATAGTCCCACCTACGGTCCATGAATGGTTTTGTTGGTACTAACACCAGTTTTCTGAAAACTAAGATATTTCTTCATTTTGAGATATGAGGTGTTACATTATCACCCCCTTGGGAACATTCGTCCTCGAATGAAGTCTAAACTAGCTGAGTATGGAGGGAAGATGTTGCAATCCCTACCACTAAGTACTAGAAACTAATATCTAACTGAACAGAGTTCCAAGGATATGCAAATATGATGAAAATGCAAGAACAACTGAAGGACCAAGGTACTAAGACTGTATTTAAGCATGAGTAAACTAAGAGACAGGAGATGAAACTATTATCTTAAGCTTAAATGTAATCAGAAGGAAAGAGATGAGGATACTTGACCTTCATGGCTGCTTCAACTACTCATCAACCTTAGGGACACATAAGCAACCATCTCCCCTTTGGGAGAAAACCTCTACTTTATGCTGTTGTATTTCACCTTCCGAGTGAAATAATATAAGATCACTGTCCTGTTTTCCTTTAACCTCCGCTACCAGTAAAGGTTCTGATCTATTCTAACCTATCATACCACCATCTGATATGTTCGTAAGACTAGCCCCTAAGAGAGCAAGTCGATGAACAACTTTTGCTAATTCCTTCCTTTTTTCCTTAACATGTGCTACACCACCCTCTAGATCACCTTTTCTGGCCTTAAGGTAAGAGATAATTCAACCTATAGGCACTGAGCTACTACCATTCTATTCTAAGACTGGCTCATTGGAAACTGAAATTAAACGATCCTAGTTCTAAAATCGACTAAGGCGTAAAAGTAATGCAACCCATCCATTCCTAGAATGATATCAAAATCTACCATTTCTAATTCTACAAGATTTTCTAAGGTGACTTTCTAAGATACTGTGACAAGGAAATTAATGTATACAAGTCTAGTTATGACTCGGTCACCAACTGGAGTATAGACTGAGAAGGGTTCTGAAAGATTTTTTGGCCTGACACCTAAGATTACTAGTATAAAGAGAGTTACAAAAGAAAGAGTTGCCCCTAGATCTAACACTGCAAAAACATGTAAAAAGGACTCGAAACATAACAGTGACCACATCCTACTGAGTTGGTTAACCTTTTGGTGCTGTTAGGATTGTAGACTAAGCCCTAATATCGTTACCTTCTTGCCCCTACCTGTCGGAAGGGCAATCCTTCACCCTATGACCAGACTGACCACATCCAAATCATTTTTCATTGCCTGCAAGACACTCACCCGGATAGTTCTTACCACCCTTTGGACAAATTGGGTAGGTCCTATTTCCTAAAACACTTCTGTGAGACTTAGAGCATAAAGCCCAACTATTCTAATCCTGTCGAAACTGTGAGTGATTTCCACCACCCCATTTCTGCTGAGAGTACTCATAGTTCCCTGTTCTAGCTTTCTTGTTGACCTTAGCTATTTCCTTAAGCTTATCTCCCTCAATCTACTGAGCATGAGTCGTGAGCCTCGAGTTATTCATATCCCCTAACAACGTAGCATTCGTGTACTCTATCTTCACTAAGTCGGATACCCCAAATAGAAACTTAGACATTTGTGCCCTTAGATACACAACCATATTTAGAGCATACCTGGAGAGTTTGGTGAACAGAAGTCTGTACTCTTGGACTGACATAGAACCTTGCCTCAAATTCATTAATTCCTGAGCCTTAGCTTCTCTCAACTCTCTTGGGAAGAACCTGTCCAGAAAAGCTCCAGTGAAACACTCCCAAGTCATAGGAACTACATCCGTACCCTATTTTCTTTCCACTGAGTGAAACAAATGTGAGCCACTTCCTTAATCTGGTAGAATTCCAACTCTACCCTATCATTACCGATTACTTACATCACTCCAAAGATTTTCTTAACCTCATCAATGAAATTATGTGGGTCCTAACCAATTTGTGACCCAAGAAACACAGGAGTATTCATCCTAACATAACCTTAAACGCTAGCTGCCACTGATCTACCATTTCTATTAGTAGGAATTGGAAGTTGCTGATTGTTCTGGTTAGCTACACTCTAATTCAAGAGCTGGAAAGCATTTTGAAACACTACATTCGAAATCTCATGGTCTGGGACCAGAGGAATTGAGTTAGCATGGGTGTATTAGCATTCCTTGGGTAAGCACTACGAGGTGGCATGATCTGAAACACATAACGATGGATTAGAAAGGAGACCATACCGACGCACTATAAGAATAGAAAGAAATTTAAGTTTTTCCTAAACACTTTGTAGGCTCCCCTCTCATTAGATGTTCTGTACTTCACACCTATGAAAAAAACTCTACTTAATATGGCTTCTAGACATCCTAGACCTCTTGCACCTATTGCTTTGATACCATGTTTTTCACGCCCCGAGGCTACCCCCTGAACGTAAACACGGGACGTAGGATCATGAGTGACCCCAAGTTAACCATGAGCTGGTATACATAAGTATACTAAAAGATTACTGAATAAATATACTATGCGGAAGTTTAAACAATGATAGCTAAAAGTCGAGAAAACCCAATACTGATTTGAATATATATAAAACTACTAAGAGTTCAACTATTCTAAAAATTCTCTCAAATCTAAAGTTTAAGATAATACTATGTCTGAAAAAATCTCTAACTGACTAGAGTTGTTGGGACATGCCCCCAGCTAACTCTAGCAAAATTGAACACTGAATAAAGAGAACTAAGTGTAAATCATGTTAATTGTCATCGAAGTATGAGGAGTAACCACTAAAGCTATTGAACTCGAGATCGAGAACTAATCTATGTGTGATCTGGATGTTGAGTACATGAACCTACGTCATGATATGGAATATAGCTGAACAGATACATAACTAAACAAAGCATATTGAGCAATAATATAATCTGAACTGAATGTAAATGCTAAAATATACTGAGCAGCTAAACTGAATGTGATGACTTAGTACTAATTTTGAACATGACATACTGAGACTGAATGCTGGACTATAACTGAAAACCTGGTTAAATGCACTAAAGTCTGACTCTGAGAGCTACTAATAACTTACATAAATCCACTAATCTTAAATCAGAGTCTGATGTATACTCCCCATTAAGAGGACCTAATATACCTTTCCAGGGTATAAATGCATGATTGTTCAATGTAAACACCCAATCGATAGGACCTAATATACCTTGGTAGGGGTATAAAGGAATGAATGGCGTGATCACTAAATCTTATGCCTAACAGAGGGGACTTATTAACCTATGGGGTACATAGTTCTGGGACTATGAGGGTGAGATGAACTTGTCCAACTTGGTCTAAGCCTACTCCCAACTAGAATGTGTATGAACAACATAACTGAAATGCTAGATAGTTGTAATGACTCGTAAAATGAATAGGTGAAACTAGAGCCTAACATGTGTGTGTTTGAGTTGTTGTGTGGTTTCATGTGGTAGAATGTTGTCCCGAGCTATGGTTGAGGGGTTTAGGGGTTAAACATCATGGTACGACTCCCCAAGGAACACCCTAGGGGTCCTTGAGGAGGACCCTAAATCCTAACCCCCAAGGCTCCCCAAATCAACCACATATAGCAAGACCTTGTGAACCACGGATTCGACCTACGGAGTGTAAGTCAATCCACGCCTCATGGTCTTGCTCCGTAGGTCAAGGTCCCATTTGGTTAGCCTCTTACCCAAACTATGGAAGGCAAGGATGGCATGTGGTCCCACCCACGATTTGTGGGTGGGTGGTCGTGGTTCACACGTGTGTGTGCTGTCAAGACTCGGCCAAGGAGAGGGCAACTTGGTAAATTCATTTTAAGTTGAGTTGAGTTGATGGATAGTTTTATTGGTTTATTAAGAAAATTTAAGGGTTTTTAAAGTATTAAAACACCTTTTCAAAGTCATTTTTCCAAATTACTCAAATTAGAAACCCACCTCTCCAAAAGTTCTCTCTCTAGAAACCTCAATTAGATGTGAAGGATTAAAGCTTCCAAGGTCAAGACTTTAAGTTTTTCAAGGTATTTTCATGGAGTTCTTCCATTAAAGGTATGGTAGTCTTCATCCTTGACTTAGTTTCTTTCAAGGAGCCAATTTCAAAGGTGATTTCAAGTCTTCAAAGCTTACCCAAAAACCCTAGCTTTCAATCTATGCATGGGTTCGATTCAAAAAGATTTCCAAAGGCATTATTGCATTGAATTATTAATGAATTGTGTATTCAGAGATGAATTAAGATGATTTCTTCCTAGAACCCATGTTTTCCCCCAAATTCCTAAATTGTGATTTGTTATTGGGAATTAATTGACTATGCAAGTATGTTGAAATGTTGATGTTTTTATTTAATTAAGTGATTGAATCATGTCGATTTCATATTCTATTGTAGTAGTTTGGATTAATGGGTTGATGTTGGTTCATATCCCTAAGGGGGGATTTCATGAAGGATTATGTATGATTATGATGTGAAGTATATGTGTTATGATCGTGTTTAGAATGTAATTGTGTGGTGATTGAATGTATATTCTCAATTAACCCTTATAAATGATGATTCTATATGTGAAAGATTATTCTCACATACTCACACACACTGATGAATGAATAATGAATGAAGTTCAATGATAATGTTAATGATTAAGTATTAATTGAAAGGCTATTCTCAATTGTACTCTAATGAATGATAATGACATGTTGTGAAAGGACATTCTCACAATATGGGGATTGTTAGGTGAAAGGCTATTCTCATCTTTGAATCTATGAGTTTTCCAAGGAATGAATGTTGGGATGGGATGGATGCTCATTCGTGAGTTGAGGAGGAGCATCTAGTAACAATCCCTATATCCCATTTAATGAATGTTGGGTTTGAGATGGATGATCATCTGTGAGTTGAGGCGGGGTATCTAGTAACAATCTCTTATCCCATAATAAACGAGTGTAATGAATGTAAAGTAATCTGTGGGGAATAGTGCTAAGCACCGAGTGGAGATTGCTTGAGATGGGTGCTCATCCGTGAGTTGAGGTGGGGTACTTAGTAGCAATCTCTTGAGATGGATGGTCATCCGTGAGTTGAGCCAGGGTATCTAGTAGCAATCTCCATATCCTATAAACTATGTGACCACATAGGTCTAGTTAGTGGATCCACTTAATCTAAAAACAATGGTCCTACCTTAGGCAAGTAAGAATCCCTTATCCGGTGAGGGTGACACCGGGATTCCATGAACTGCTCACATGGTCTATGTCGGTTAAGTCTTACCCCCACAAAGAATGTTAATGAACTATGGCTTCTTAAGAATGCACTACTTAGTGTGGGTGGTGTGGTATGGGACGCCATATATGCATTGCACAAGTAAGCTTTGAGAGGGGTCATGGTGTGTTCCTTTATAATGTTAATGAAATGAATGGGATCTTATGATGATGTTAATGAAGAATGTTGATCTAATGTCTAATGAATGAAGGTGCTACTAATGTAATGAAGTTAATGAAGAATGTTCACTTATATGCTTAAATGAGATGATGCATGTTATACTTGGATTGTATTATGAGTTACTTCCTTGTTATGACTTATTGAATATGATTATGCCTTGTCTATGGTGGCTTCAAAGGAGTACTTAGTGGGATTAGTAGTATGGGATATTACTCATACATTGCACAAATATGACTTAGAGTTGCCCTAGGTGATGGACCTTATGTGATTATATGACTTATGAAATGCTTATGTTCCCTATGTATGAGTATTGTTTAAAGATGAAAAAGACAAATGCTTGAAGGTAAAAAGGATGAATGGTAAGTTTACTTTTGGTGACCTTGATGTGGTACTTAATGTGGATTGTGGTATGGGATGCTATCCATACATTGCACAAAGTATAGCTTGAGGGATACTTGAGGTGATGGCTTAATGTGAAGATAATGGTTATTACGGTTGATTATGTTCTAATGTGATGAAATGGGCTATATGGTTGATTATGTTATAATGTGAAGGAATGACATGTATGTTGGTTATGTGTGTATATTATGTCTCTTATACTTATGTTCATGAAGGTTTTTCTCAAATTGTCATATATCATGACTTTCAAAGAAAATGTTAATTTTAAGCATGGTTTTTGCATGGCTTCCATACTTAGTACATAATTATGCTAACCCATATTTCTCCTTTTTACCAAAGTGTAGTGCTTGGGAGATATTGATGTTCTATACTTGAAGGATAGGTTTCTAAAGAGCTTGGAGATGAAGACTTGGTGAGTCCTCATAGTTTCGAGGACAAAACCCACTATGTTCCCTTTATGTCTTTTACTTTATGTTTAGAGCTTTTGTATGGGCTAAGTCCCAATGTTGTATTCAAAGTATTAGATGGTTTGAGACAAAGTCTAGAGAGTCTTCCGCTTGCTTTTATGAAAGAAATGATTTTTATTGTAATGAAAGTTTTAATTCCGCTCTATTTTTCCTATGTTCTTATGTTCAAGAATGCTATGAGGCTTGTATAAGACCCCTTCAGGGTCAAGTATGCCGTGTCAGGTCTAGGGGGTAGTTTCGGGTCGTGACAATAGCTCAATGTGCTGACATACAACTATGAGAATGCAACATTTAAATACTAACAATGAAACAATCTTAACTAGAGCATGTATATATGTTTAAACTTACCTATCAAGTGCAATTCATGAACTAAACGAATCTACACAACTAGGGTTCTGAATTTCATGCAAAGACCTAAGAAACAATTTCACGAAAACATGATAGTTTGATTAGGGATACAATAACAACTTATTCACAATGATTCTACAACGTTTGAGAAACCCTAAGTCTAAACGTGATATAGAGAATCAAGAATCTGACTGAATTCTAGGGACTTAGTGGATGATAGGATCCTACTAGTCAAATCTCACATACCTGGTGACGAAATCTACAAAGAAATCCTTTGATTTCAGGGCTAAAACTTGAAGAATATTGCTGCTTGTTCTTGGGAGGTTTGGTCGACTTTTTCCATTTCCTTTTGCTCCAAGTTTGGATGATTTCTGATGAATAAAGGTTCTAGGTATGTCTGACTAAGTTATTAGGCTTAAACTGAGTAAAACGATGAAGTTTAAGTGCCCAATGCATGGGAAAAAGACCTAAATAACCGTAACTTAAAAGTTGTCAAAGGCCACCACGGAGGGACCTACTAGTCGTAGATCGACCTACCTACTGTAGGTGGGATCGTCGATCAAGTTTTCCCGATAGAGCTACACTAAAATAAGCATAACCTTTTACTCAGAGATGGGATTTTAGCAAACTCTGGGGCGTTGGAAATAGGATTCAATTATCTATCATTTGGTAGGTCATGGGCTACCTAATTCTTTTTTTGCTACGAGTGATGACTATTTGAAGTTGACCCAACAACAATTTCTCTCTAATTAGCTACTGAACTCACTTACGGTTAGACCTACGGTCCGTAGGTCCAACCACCAACCGTACTAGTCAATCGTGGGTGGGATCAAAGATTATAAATATTTCGGCCTTAATGACAGAACCCCACCTATAGTCCGGGGTCCCACCTATGGTGCGTGGGTGGTGTTTTCGGTACTAGCACCTGTTTTCTGAAAACTAGGATATTTCTTCATTTTGAGATCTTAGGAGTTACATTATCTCCTCCTTGGGAATATTCATCCTCGAATAAAGTCTAAACTAGCTGAGTATGGAGGGAAGGAGCTGCAATCCCTACCACTAAGTACTAGAAAATGATATCTAACTGAACTGAGTTCTAAGGATATGCAAATATGATGAAAATGTAAGAACAACTGAAGGAACAAGGTACTAAGACTGAATTTAAGCACGAGTAAACTGAGAGACTAGAGCGGAAACTTTTATATCAAGTTGAAATGGAATTAGAAGGAAAGAGATGAGGATACTTGGCCTTCATGGTTCCGTCGACTACTTATCCACCTTAAGAACACATAAGCAATCATCTCCCCCTTGGGAGAAAACTCTACATTCTGGTGTTGAACTGCACCTTCCAACTTAAATAATATAGGATCACTGTCTTGTTTTCCCTTAACATCCGCTACCAAATATGGTTTTGATCTATTCCGGTCTATCACACCACCATCTGATGTGTCCTTAAGACTAGCTCCTAAGAGAGCAAGCTGATGAACATCTTTTGCTAATTCATTCCCTTTTTCCTCAACATGTGCTGCACCACCCTCTAAATCACCTTTTCTAGCCTTAAGGTAAGAGATTATTCAACCTATAGGCACTGATCTACAACCCTTCATTTCTAAGACTGGCTCATCGAACACTGAAACGGAATAATCTTAGTTCTACAATCAATTGAGGCATAATAGGAATGCAACCAATCCATACCTAGAAGGATATCAAAATCTACAATTTCTAACTCTACATGATTTGCTATGATGAATTTCTAAGAGACTGTGAGAGGGCAATTTCTGTAGACCCATCTAGCTATGACTGGGTCACCAACTGGAGTAGATGTTGAGAAGGGTTATGAAAGAGTGACTGGACTAACACCTAAGATTACTTCTATAAAAGGAGTTACAAAAGAAAGAGTAGCCCCTGGATCTAAAACTGCAAAAAACATCAAAAGAAGGACTCGAAGCGTACTAGTGACCACATTAGGAGAATCTTCATGATCATGGCGAGACTAGAGAGCATAGAACCTGCTTTGGCACTAATCGCCACCTGTGCCAGATGACACACCCTACTGAGTTGGGTGATCTGTTGGCACTATTAGGATTGTAGAGTGAGCCATACTATTGTTACCTCCTTGCCCCTGCCTGGAAGATGGGAAATCCTTCACCCTATGACCAAACTAGCCACATCCAAAGCATCCTTCCTTGCATGCAAGACACTTGCTCGGATGGTTCTTACCACACTTTGGACAAGTTGGGTAGGTCCTGTTTCCTAAAACACTTTCGTGAGACTTAGAACCTAGACCCTAATATTCTGATCCTGTCGAAACTGTGAGTGATTTCCACCACCCGATTTCTACAGAGAGTACTCATAGTTCCCTGTTCTAGCTTTCTTGTTGACCTTATCTAATTCCATAAGTTTATTGATGAGTCCACAAATTGGACTCATTTAGGGCTATATTTTAATAAAAATTGTGTCCTCAAATGCTTATTTTATCTCAATATCTAATAAAAACCTTTAAGTTTCAGGTATTTTGAGTTTTAGAGGAAACATGGACACTTAGGCTAAAAAAGGAACAAAAAGGTTAAACAGAACGAAGAAGTTGAAGCCTGAGCATCGCCAAGCATGCTTGGCGATTCACCGAAGGGACGCACTTCTCCCTTTGTTCCAATACGTGAAGCCCTGAAGGAGCAGGATCAAAAAAGCGATGAAAGGAGCAGTCGGCGTGTCACCGAATAGTTTCACGAAGAAGTACTATGTCGCCCAATGACATAGAGCACGACGATGCTGAAGGCTAGTGCAAAATGGCGACGAACTACACCAAAGGGTGAATCGCATAGTTAATCGGCGATACCGACTAACCTCCCCGAACGATCTGCCAGCACTAATTTTTGAAGTCTATAAATACTAAACTCTTTATTCATTTTTATAGGAGTCGAACATTTATTTTAGTTTTCACAATAGAATAGTACTTTTTGCTCTAAGTGAGAGGGTTTTGGAGACTTGAAGGAGAAGAGGGTTTTCATCTTCAAGATTTGGAGTTGGGTCTCTTAGATTCTTCATTCTTGGCCTGTAACATTTCTTAAATCTTCATACCCATTTGAATGCAAACTCATTTAGGTATAAATTTCTATCTCTTGATGTGTGGCTAAAAACCCCAATTCTTGGGGTGTGATTTAGCGAATATATGTTATGATATTTGTTGGGTCTTGCTTTTTGATAGTTTATTTGTAGTTTAATTGCGATTTTGTTTAGTGGTTGTGTATGAATGTAATGAATTTGTATTTTCAAATACAAGTTTATTTTTGTGTTTTCGGCTTGCGAGAGAGAGAGAGGTCGTAAAACTAATATCACTGAATTGATGACCTAAGGAGTGGGTCGACATGAGGTTCAGCCCGAAAGGTTGAGCCCTAGTCCCATATCCTAACACTCAGGTCGAGAGAGTGAGTGGGGTAAGGCATAGGCTGGCCTTCATGCGGCAAGTGGGTGTCCGAGAGGAACCCATTTGAAACGGGGTAAGTTGCTCGAGAGAGAACTTATTTCCACATAAAGCTTAGCATAGTCACTATTACTCTATAAATTTTCTATCGAAAGCATTTACCCAATACTTTAGATTAACCCGTATTCCGGTCACATCCTAAGAATCCTCCTCTCATTGCTTAGATTCCATTGTTAATTTGCTGTTTTATTTATTTGTGACAAAAACCCCATTTGATATTTTACACTTTGTGTTACATCCTTTTTATTACTATGCTTTTACTCATTAATGTAGAGCTATGACTAGTTAGAACTTAATTTTATTTTTCTATAAATTCTGAAAACCACTCTCTTAGGACGAGGTTATTATACGATTACACGATCATAGACACTTTAATTGGAAGTTGTGTCATTGATTACGGCAAACATCAATATGGTGCCATTGCCGGGGAGTGGTGTTATTTGAGAATTTTTAGATTAGTAGAATTTTTGTTCTTCTTAGTTGTAGTTTACTAATTTAATTTTTAGTTTTGTTCTGTTGATTGTGTAAATATTTCAGAAAGCATGAGCGTTAACGGTAGCAACGGTAGCCAAGTGGGCCACCAATATGACATCGGAAACCTCAACGATGTCGAAGAGCCCAACATCAATGATCCACATCTCATGGGAGGTGTTGGAGCAATTCGTCTACCTCCAGCAGAGTGAAATACGGTGTTCCACTTAACAAACGCCATGTTGCAACACTTGCAACTAAAGGGTCTCTTTAGTGGATTAGCTCATGAGGACCCATATGAGCACCTTCGAAACTTCGTAGATGTGTGTGGACTATTCTCGTTCAAAAACATCTCTCAGGAGTCGGTTCGATTAAGGCTATTACCTTTTTCGTTGATAGGGGAGGCGTGCAAGTAGCTAGCTGAGTTGCCACGTAACTGATCACTTCATGGGAGGAGTTGGTCACCGCATTTAATGTGCAATATTTCCCTCCCTCAAAGATTATGACTATCCGGGATAGCATCCAAAGCTTTAAGCGTCTAAATGGTGAGCCTCTGCACGAAACTTGATTCCGGTTTAAGAAATTGGTGCTACAATGCACAAACCCATGGTCTACCTGATAATGTGCTCCTTCAATACTTCTATCGGAGTCTAGACTCAGAAAACAAAGGTGTAGCTGACTAACTTTCACCCAAAGGATTAATGCAGCAACCATATGCAGTAGCAGCTCAACTTATCGATGGCATGACAACCATCAATAGGGCGTGGTACACCCGCGAAGACCAGGTCTCACCGGTCACATTTCAGCTATCTAAGGAGCGGGTTGAAAAGGACAATGAGAGAGACAAAAACATGGTCAAGATCATGACACAGCTTGACATTTTATCTAAAAATGTCATGGGGGTTGGTGCCTGTAGTGTCAATGATGTGGGAGTCGGGGGTACGAATCTTAAGGAAATTAAGTTTGAAGCTATGTATGACGAGGAATTAAATTTTCTAGCTAACCAAGGAGGGGGCTATCATTCAAACTACCCAAGGCAGGGTGGTAACCAAGGATCGGTTAGAGACAAAGGCTGGAAGGATCTAGATCGTGCATGGAGGGACCGTAATCCAAATTGGAAGGATGGGGAGAAGGATAGATATGTGCCTCCCCACGAGCGTCAGAAGCCAAAGGATTCGGAAGGTGGTAGGTCCGAGGATATTCTCTCGCGTATCCTAAACAAAGTTGAAGGGTCAGACAAAATGCTGAAAGGCATGAAAGAGGACGTGTCTACCCTCAGCCAGACTGTCACCTCTCATTTAGTTTCAATCAAGCAGTTAGAGACCCAAATGGGTCTCATCTCGTCTCATCTAAATTCGAGACAACAAGGGAGTTTGCCTAGTGATATTATGGCTAACCCCAAGAATGAGGTGTGAAGATGGAATTGCGTCGTGCCACGATGTTAACTAAGGAGCTATTTGGGAGGCAACCCAAAACCCTTTAAGTATTTCCTAATTACTAGTAGAATAATGGTGTGTTGTTTGTACAGGATAAATTAAGGGAGGTGATTGAAATAGTATATGGAGGCAACCAACAAGTCTAGTTGGCGGATCGCAGACAAGATCAGCGAACACGACTCTTTCTGCCGTCTGACTCAGCTTGGATCCTGTAAAACTCGGCGGTCTGTAGAAAATTAGTGGTGCGTCACCGACTATATCGGCGATCTCGATGTAGATCATCGATTGGAATCCTCACATGAGTTGCTGATCTTGTCACAGTTGGCGAAGAAACTGGACACTTGGTGTTTCACGAAGTGAATGGGCCAACTTGACTGACATCGCCGAATGGGCGGAAACTGGACGGTTTTTGCAAGCCACAGGTTTAAAAGTTCTATTTCATTCATTTTCTCTCACTTGTTCATCCTATCAAACTTACACCTGCACTCTAGCATTTTATTTCTTGTACTTTTAGAGTATTTTAGTTGTTGAATTGTGCTCGGAGTTGGATTGCATTGCTTCCTAGCACTTCATTAGTATATATTCGGCATGAAAGGTTGGTAATTCAAACCCAGCGTTAAAGATATTAACATTGCACTCATTTGCATAATGATTGATAGTGTAAAATCGTTGATGAGTCTCTGAATTACTCGAATTACATGTATTATTGATTATAATTCAGTAACTGTCGCGTGATTTGAGGGACTCCCATTGAACTGTTCTTTGAGTTGAGCTTTTTACGCGGGGGAAAATATGAAACTTCTATGGATCTTCGTTAAAATTGGTTTATTTAAGCTGAATTGCATTATCTGGGTTGCGGGGTGAACATTGAGAGAAATGGGTTGAAAATAGACACATGTAGCTGTTCGGTGAAATTGACAAAACTCGCCGAATTGCTCAACAGTTCGCCTTATGTCATCATTTCGCCGTTAACTAGATGTTGTAAGTATCGAGTGATCTATGGCTTTAGGCGATCAGCCTAAATTACAAGTCGCATTCAGCGACTCACCGAACGACCCTTTTGTTCGCCTTTTGTCTGCGCCCTTATTACATTCGTACATCATTTTCAGCAAATAGCCTAGCTAGATAAGCACTTTGCCAACTAGCTTGGCAAAGCGATTCTACACCCAAGAGTCCCCTGCACCTGTTTAAATATTGTCTAACTTTGTCTTGAAGTATTTTACAGAAATGGCTACAATTGAAGTCTCGGTTTTGATCAATACTGATGACTTAAATAGTGCATACAATTGAACGAACATGAATGTATGGAAACGATGAGGCCAAATGAAGTTGCATAGATAATATGTAAACTCTTTGCATCTCGTTGTGATTAGCCATTTATCGAATTAATTCCCTTGTAATGACCGTTGCACAGTAGCAAAAGTGTGTAGTCTTGTTTGACTTAAGTGTCGATGCCTTGAGTGATTAGCTTGCTTTGAACCATGCATGAATAAACCTAGAATTTGCCCCTTTAATCTGATTGATTTAGATAGGTATCCTCTTGAGATAATCTTAGGCAACTTTAAAGAGTGTGAGCCAAATTTAACATATGTCTCTTGTGTGACCTACCCGTGAGCTTGTGAAACTCTCTTTAACACCCTTTGAGCCTTACCTTTCTTTGGAAGAACCTTGATGAACCCTAGACCTTACTTGACCCACTACCTATAATCCTCTTGATTTGTAGTTTAGCGAATAGCCAACTTAGGCAAAAATCCTAAGTTGGGGGTGGGTGAAAAAGAAAAGGAGAAGCCAAAAAGTGCAAGAAAAGTCCCCCTTAACCCATGATGTTGCATAATAATAAAACCCTTACAAAAATAAATGTGGAATAATGTACAAAAGAAATCGGGTTTCCAAGCAATACATGGAGGTGAATAAAAAGATGACTTAGAAGCACTAGAAAAAGAATTGATAAAGGAAAAGAAGGGAATGCCTTAAGAATACCACATCTCACGAGGAAAAAGTCACTGAGCCTAAATGACCATACCTTTGCATTCATCCCCATTAGAAGCCTTAGAAAGACCTTTTTTATATTGAGTGAGCCTGACCGAAGATCGATCGAAAAATAAGGGCAAGCCTATGGGTGTAAACATTATTTGTGTTCCTCTTGTTGAGTGTGAGCATTGCATTTGATTTCTGATCATGAATTGATTAACCTCTGTGTGTGAATATGGAATCATTTTTTATGTGAGGGTATTTAGATAGTTTTTGTTGAGCTTGAACTTGCATAAGTAGCAAGTATTGCGAGCAAAAGGATCTTTGGTAATGGTGTGTCACAACTTGAATCTTTGAGTACACAATTGATTCATGCATAAGTAAATTGAGTCTTGTTGTGTGCATTCATGATTAAGTCTTGTGTAGCACTATTGGAGACATCCAATTTGAACTGCTGAACTTGAGTTTTACTTTAGGACAAGCAAATGTTTAAGTTGGGGGTGTTGATGAGTCCACAAATTGGACTCATTTAGGGCTATATTTTAATAGAAATTGTGTCCTTGAATTCTTATTTTATCTCAATATCTGATAAAAACCTTTAGGTTTAAGGTATTTCAAGTTTTCGTGAAAGCATGGACACATAGGCGCAAAAAGGAGCAAAAAGGCTACAAAGAACAAAGAAGTTGAAGACTGAGCATCGCTTGGCGATTCGCCGAAGGGATGCACTTCGCCCTTTGTTCCAGTACGCGAAGCCCTGAAGGAGAAGGATCAAAAAGACGATGAAAGGAGCAGTCGGTATGTTGCTGAATAGCTCTGCGAAGCAGTACTATGTCGCCTAACGACACAGAGCACGACGATGCTGAAGGCTAGTGCAAGACGGCGACGAACTACACCAAAGGGGGATTCGCCGAGTTAATTGGCAATATCGACTAACCTCGCTGAACGATCTGCCAACAATAATTTCTGAAGTCTATAAATACTGAACTCTTTATTAATTTTTAGAGGAGTCAAACATTTATTTTAATTTTCATAATAGAATAGTACTTTTTTCTCTAAGTGAGAGAATTTTGGAGACTTGAAGGAGAAGAGGGTTTTCATCTTCAAGATTTGGAGTTGGGTCTCTTAGATTCTTCATTCTTGGCATGTAACAAGACTTAAATCTTCATAACCATTTGAATGCAAACTCATTTAGGTATAAATTTCTATCTCTTGATGTGTGGATAAAAACCCCAATTTTTGGGGTGTGATTTAGCGAATATGGGTTAAGATATTTGTTGGGTCTTGCTTGCTAATAGTTTATTTGTAGTTTAATTGTGATTTCGTTTAGTGGTTGTGTATGAATCTAATGTATTTGTAGTTGCAAATACAAGTTTATTTTTGTGTTTTCGGCTTGCGAGAGAGAGAGAGGTCGTAAAACTAAGACCACTAAATTGATGGCCTAAGGAGTGGGTCGACATGCGCTTCAGCCCGATTGGGTGAGCCCTAATCACATATCCTAACACTCAGCTCGAGATGGTGAGTGAGGTAAGGCATAGGCTGGCCTTCGTGCAGCAAGTGGGTGTCCGAGAGGAACCCATTTTAAACGGGGTAAGTTGCTCGAGAGAGAACTTATTTCCACATAAAGCTTAGCCTTGTCACTATTACTCTATAACTTTTCTATCGAAAGCATGTACCCAATACTTTAGATTAACCCGTATTCCGGTCACATCCCAAGAATCCCCCTCTCATTTCTTAGATTCCATTTTAATTTGTTGTTTTTATTTATTTGTGACAAAACCCCCATTTGATAATTGACGCTTTGTGTCACCCCTTATTATTTACTATGTTTTTACTCATTAATGTCTTTATCTACGACTAGTTAGAACTTAATTTTATTTTTCTATAAATTCTCAAAACCATTCTCTTGGGATGACCCCAACCCTTGGTTGGGTTATTATACTATTGCACAATCGTAGACACTTGAATTAGAAATTGTGTCATTGATAACGGCAAACATCACTTATCTCCCTCAACTTGTTGAGCACGAGGCATGAGCCTAGAAATATTCATATCCCCTAACAACATTACATTCATGCACTCTGTCTTCACTAAGTTGGATACCCCAAAATTGAAACTTACTCATTTGTGCCCTTGGATCGGTAACCATATTTGGAGCATACCTGGAGGGTTGGGTGAACTTAGTCCGTACTCTTGGACTGACATAGTACCCTTCCTCCAAATCATGAATTCCTGAGCATTAGCTTCTCTCAACTCTCTTGGGAAGAACCTGTCAAGAAAAACGTCAGTAAAACACTCTTAAGTCATAGGAACTGCATCCGTACCTGTCACGACCGAGGGGTTCCCCCTAGATGTAACATGACACATAGAAGCCCGAAGGACCCTATGTAAGACACTTAGCATATCACAATGTAAGATAATATAAAAGTATGAAAATTTAAAACATTTTTAAATGCAATCAAGGTTTCATAAAAATGAAGCGGACTTCTATTACACCTGTCTCAAACCATCTAATACTTGAAAACAGTTAGGGACATAGCTCATACAAAAGTTCTAACATAAAAGAAAGACAAAAAAATGAAAAGGTGATCAAGTCTTCGATGCTATGAGGACTCACCAAAACTTCTCTTCTTGATCTACTTTGAACCTAGCCACGAGGATAGAAGTCAATATCGCCGAACCCGACATTTGATAAGAATGTAGGCAAAAGTATGTGTTAGTACAATAATGTACTAAATATGATGGCTAGCATAAATCATCAACATAAGCATATAAGAGGCATTAATCAACATAAGACACATACCATAATCATAAGAGACAATAACATAAGTCATAATCATAAGAGACATCATCATAGGACATAGGCTATAAGCATAAGAGATAACATCATAGTCATAGGCATAATCAAAGCATATAGTTTAACATGACATAAGAGAAACACTTCATAAGTCACCTCAAGGCAAACTTGTACAATGCATGGATAAGACCCCATAATCACACCCATGCTAAGTAAGTCACTTTAGGTCCTCATTCATATTTACCATCTTTTGATCTCATCCTTAGGTTATTTCTCATAGACAAGGGCCATTCAGATTTAGTCAAACATATCAAAGAAGGCAATAGTAGAAACAACCAATTTAGGCATATATCATATGATTAGTCCTCATATCAAAACATACTTACAATATTTCCTTGAAGTATCCTTAGTTTATCATCCATGTTCATATTCTTATTGTGATAGTGGAAAAGTATAAGTCATAAGCATATTCATTTCATAGATCATCATAACATAAGAAGAACATATCATAACAACCATCAAAGCATACTTGTGCAATGCATGTATAAGACCCCATAAATCTCACCCATGCTAAGTAAAGCTTCTTGAGTAACCATAATTCATAATTCATATTTTTTTGTGAGAATAAGCCTTAACCAACATAGACCATGTGAGCTTAACATGGAATCTGGTGTCTACCCCACACCAAAAAGGGGTTGCTCTGCTTGCCAAAGGTAGAACCATACTCTTAGCTTAGGTGGATCCAATAGCTAAGTAACCTACGGGGGCACGTGGTTTATGAGATAAGGAGATTGCTACTAGAAATCCGGACTCAACTAAGGTAGAAGGTTTCCATCTTATGAGATACATACTTTGGGAACCCGGACTCAACTAGCATAGAAGGAACCCATTTGGAAAGACGGACTCAACTAGTGTAAAAGCTTTCACTGGGAAGCCAGACTCAACTAGCGTAAAATCTTCCATCTCATATTCAATATAAACTCGATGCTAAGCATAATTCCCATTGAGTTCATATTAAGTCTTCACTTAAGTTCATATTTGTGGAAGAATGTCTTGACTCTCAATCTAAAATAACATATACTATAGCTCATTAGATCATGTGTGGGAATAACCTTTCACCGTCCATGTCTTCATATAGATTCAATACGTGAGAAAGCCTTTCAACCTTAGAATCACTATATTGTGAGAAAACTTTTCACATCATATCATATTCATGCATAAGTGTGTATATGAGAATAACCTTTCAACAACACAACAACTAGATCATGAGCATATTCACTTTACTCTCAAAGTGTTCTTAAAGCATGTATATAACCTTCATAAAACATTCATAATACCATATATTGACCTTTCAAGGTCAAAGCTCATATCAAATCAACACATCTAGAATGACTACATTAGACATGGATATTAACATAATTCAAGTAGTTCAATTACTACAAGCTTTATCTCATACTTTACCTTCTTGAGGTTCAAACTTACTTTCAATCTTCACACTTAGAGTTCAAGCACTAGACATGGATATCGTCCTAACTCATGTGATTCTATCACTTCATGCATTCAAACATTCATGAGGTAGATTAGATGGGTAAGGTCCTTCCACAACAATTCTATCTAATAGTCTACCATCATCATACAAGCTTCACTATCAAGGCCTTAACAATAATAATTCAAGATATTAGTGTTTACCCTCAAGGCCCTAGAAATCATCATTCATACTACAAGCTTTACTCTCAAGAAATACCTCACATGGTCATCATATATGCCTAATTCTCAAGACAATCTAGCCACAAGTTTCATTCTTAAACAATTCTAATCATATATCATCATATAAACTCAATCTCAACACTACTAGTCATAATTCATCATGTACACTTTAGTCTAATTCAATTCATGTCCAGGTGCTCAACTCTCAATAAATCCATATCTAAATACTTCAATGTCAATTAATCTTTCATGTATTTCATCAACCATAGAAGATTACATATAAATCCTCAATTTCCCCTTTAATGGCATAAAACCCACTTACTTCAATTTTATCTCTCTAGACATGGGTTAGGCATGTAATCATATAATTTCATATTAAAAACATGATATATATACTACTAATTCAATCATAAACAACCATTATCCACTCAATTG
Organism: Solanum stenotomum; assembly: GCF_019186545.1. Lineage (NCBI taxonomy): Eukaryota > Viridiplantae > Streptophyta > Magnoliopsida > Solanales > Solanaceae > Solanum > Solanum stenotomum. Next base: position 38,952,232 of record NC_064282.1, read on the forward strand.
GATCAACATACAACAATACCCACAATATTTTTTGATGCCTAAACTACATCGTTTTACTCAATCAAAGCCTAATAACCTAGCCACACATACCCAGAACCCTCATTCTCCAAAAATCATCAAAATTGGAATGGAAATAAGAGAAAGGAGTGCAAGTTTCTTTCAAGAACTAGTAGCAGTGTTCTTCATGTTTCAGCCCCGAAATCCAAAGGATTTCTCCGTAGATTTTTTCTCCAAGTATGTGTGATTTCACTATTGGGTTCCTTTCATCCACTAGGTCCCTAGAATTTAGTTATTTCTTTGATTCTACATAGCTTATTTAGACCTAGGGTTTGTAAAATCTTGGGAATTTTTTGTGATTTCAACTCTGATAGAATCCATAGTCTAAATATCATGTTTTCCTGGAAACGTTGCATAATTCCTTTTATAAAACTCAGAATCCTAGTTTGTGTAAATTCTCTTAGTTCATGAATTATACTTGCAAGGTCAGTTAAGCAGAAAATCATGCTCTAGATTTCAAATGTCGCATTCTCAGTGCATAAATATTGCATTCTCAATTAGTATGTTAGTACTTTGAGCTATTCAGTATTTTGTGCATTTTATCTTCATATGTATTTAGTTGGGAGTAGACTTAGCATTGAGTTGGACTAGGTTTTAGCATACCCTCATAGTCCTACAACTACGTGCCCACATAGAATTATAAGTCCCCTCTATTAGGCATCAGTTTTAGTGATCACGCCACAGTCATACCTTTATACCCCTGGAGAGATATTTTAGGTCATCTTGATAGGGCATAAACATCGGACTCCATGTTTAGCTCACGCATTTTATGTCTCTTAATAGTAGCTCCCACAGTCAGACTCTTAGTGCATTTGACCAGGTTTTCAACATTTATATAAGTATACAATTCATCATGTTATCTTCATGATTATTACTTGGTCATTGCATTCAACTTAGCTTTTTAGTTATGTTTAAGTATTTATATTCTTACTCAGATTATGTCATTGCTCAGTTATGCTTTGTTCAGCTCATATATATTTGTTCAGCTTAGTATCAATTTCATGTATGATCAATACATTTCAAGTACTGGCGCATACTCTATGCTACATCCTTCCATGATGTAGTTTCAGGTACTCAGCATTCAGATCACACTTAGATCGATTCTCGGTCTGCATTCAACAACTTCAATGGTCAGTCCTCATATTCTGAGGACAATAGACATGTTTTCATTATAGTCATTATTTTTAGTTTCAGTTTTTTTAGATTTACTTGGGGGCATGTCCTAGCAACTTAACTCAGTTAGAGGCTTTCAGACATAGTAGTATATTCAGCTTGAGTTGTTAAGTGGTTGTTTCAATTATCACTAAACTCTTAGTTTATTTCACTTATATTCAAACTATTTGGGTTTTTCCCCATTTTCAGATATCCACTGTTTTAGCTTCCACATAGTATATGTTTTACTCAGTAACTTTTATTGTATGCTTGATATTTGCTAGACTCAGGGTTAGCTTGGGGTCACTCGTGATCCTAGATCATGTGCATGTTACGTCTAAGGGGTAGCCTCAGGCATGACATGATTCTTCAATAACAGATAGACAGTCATAACAAGCACATAAATTAACCCCAAATTAACCACCTGTTTGATGATTAAAAAAATTCAAGGAGAGCAAGAATCATAGAAACTAAATTAGCTTGCCTTAGTTTCTATCATTCTTACTTCCCTTGAGTTTTTTTAATCATCAAAAAAGATATCAATTTTTGTGTATATTTAGATGTATGTTATATTTGATTGTTCATATGTTATAGGAAAACCATAATCCAACAGAGCTCAACTACGTCTTGTCTTCCATAGAGTTTTGGAGAAGAATATAGTTGATTAGCATGGCTTTACACTTCAGTAATACAACCTAAGTGGTTCACTTCAAGATTAGCACTAGATTGAATTGATAAGCAACTGTAGTTTCTCAAACAAACTGTAAATATACATGTGAAAGCTCAGGGGGACTCACAGATGAGCAGAAAATTCGGAGCTAAAACCTCATTGATGAAGAAACTTGTTGCTATAATGGCAAAAACTATTCTAAATTTGTTTGTTTTACTTTTAAATGTAGTTCCTTTCAAAAGAATATTTGTTTCTTTTTCTGTCTATTGTTTAATTTTAAATTTCTGCATTATATGTTTAATACCACAATATTCAAAAGTTTTCTTTACTTTTACAATTACATCCCCTTTTTTTTTAGCTTGATACTTTTGTAGAAGGCTTTTCTCAACAAAACCTTGTATGCATTACTACATAAAATGAAATTTAATTTGACGTACTAGCATCAGATTATAAAAAAAACTTTCATAACTTGTATTAATTTACAGTTACATAAAAGAAGAATCTTGAATAATGTGCTTCCTAAAACGTAAGAATTTCTATAATTCAATCAAGACAAAACAAATGAATTGATCCTATCATAATTAAATTATGAGTCAAAATAATTTAAGATACCAAAATCTTACAAGGTAAGAGAAGTTAATATAAAAACTACCACACCCTTTTTTATGCTTCTAGACCCGACCTAGACCCAATTCAACTAAAATGAAAATTCTTCTTTCATCTAGACACAATCCAAGCTCACTTTATGATTGAGTAAAAGAGAACTTGTTTTTTTTTTTCATTTGAGCAGGGTCTAGAGGTGTAAAAAATGGGTGGGGTAATTATTTTAAAGTCATGTACCATTTTTAGTATTAGAAATGTGAGTTTTATATTTAAAATATCACTTATTAGTTTGAGAAACATACATCTCTCTTTTATTTTGTAACCGCTCTGATTTCGAAAAGAACTAAAGTGAGGTTCGTACAAGTCGCCATTAGTTTTTAGTTTTGGGCAACTTCATATGACCATAGGTTTTAGCACATAAATATTTAGGTGTCCCATGACCTATCAAATAGAACGTCTTGGATTACTCTTTCCAACTCCGACAAGTTTTCTAAATTTTGAGCTCAGAGTAAAAAGTTATGCTCGTTTGAAGGAAGCCTCTCTATGTAAGGCATTTCATCCATTTTTTAAAAGAGTATTTTGGTCTTTTCCTTTTCCCACTAAGCCTAAAACATTTTTTCACCCCGAATAAGGGTCTAATCAGATTTAGACCACTTTTTCACGATTCCTAAATAGTTAGAAAAATAAGAGAAAAGTTCAAAAGGAGAAAGAGCTAGATTTTGAGCGTTTGTGAAGATTCCGTCGATTTTCACCAACAACGTTGTTCTTTCCATGTATGTAAGGCTCCTTATAGTGTTGGACTTATTCGTCCTCACACCATACATCTAATTTATCCATGAAATCATTGTATTTAAAGATTTCTTGAGTAGTTCTTGATTTTTGTTCAATTCGTGATCAATGGAGGTTATGAATTCTTTCGTGTTGTTGATCTTTGTAAGAGTCATTTTTCAGGAGATTTGTATAAGGAGTACTATGAATTTATATTGGTGTTGATAATCAAGAAGATTTTACGAGAGATCACTTAATTCTGAACGAGTTAGGACACTAGATTGAGAAGAAAAAGTCATTGATTTTCTAGGTAGGGGGCTGGGGTGGCGCGCCACCCATAGCGCCAAGACGTTTTCTCTGTAGTTTAGGCCCTGGCGTGAGCACCAGAAGTGCGCCAAGGCGTGAATTTAGTAGTTCAGGCCCTGGGACGATGCTCCAGCAATGTGCAAAGGTTTTCTAGGCTGATTCTTTTCTCTGTTTTATCCAGTGAATGTTCCTTTAAGTTGTCCTCACGTTTCCCTCTCTATACTAGCTCCTATAAGATCTATTCAACTTTGAAAGTCCCTATATATCCTAATCATGTGTCTAAATATGCATTCAAACTAAATTAAGTTTACATGAAAAGTTTAAAGGCTCTATTTTCAGAAAAATATAAGAGTTTTCAGTTGCTAAGCATATTGATCTTGGGCTTGAAAGATGAGTCCATAAGAATACATTCAAATGTAAGTATGAGTTATGTTTTTCATAAAGTACTTCATTAAAGTAATAGTCTCTTTCTTGAGTTCCCACATCGCTTTGTGCTCTAGCTCATAGAGCATCATCAAACCTTCTACACCAATCTGTTTTGTTTGCATTTACAGTCTTCGCAAGGATTGGTTTTATCTCTCTATTTGATACTTCAACCTGCCAACTCGACTGCGGATGGTAAAGGGTTGCTACGCTGTGACGAACACTATACTTCTCAAGAAACGCCTTAAACAGCTTATTACAAAACTGAGAACCTTCACTGCTAATGATTGCCCTTGGTTTACCAAATCTAGAGAAGATATTCTTTTTCAAGAATGCAGTAACACTCTTTCCTTCATTGTTTGAAAGTGCACTTGCCTCCACCCATTTAGATACATAGTCAACCGCCACAATATACTTCATCCCATTCGAACTCACAAACGGACCCGTGAAGTCAAGACTCCAAACATCAAAAAACTCAATCACCAGTATTTGGTTCATTGGTATTTCTTGCTTCCCTGAAATTCCTCCTTCATGCTGACATCGATCACAAGACTTGGCGAAATCATGAGCATCTTGGTGGATGGTAGGACAGTAATACCTACAGTGCTGAATTTTATGGGTAGTTCTCATACCACTATGGTGCCCACCAATAGGCGATGAATGACACGCCTCTAGTATACTCATCATCTCAACCTCGGGCACTCATCGATGAATAATCCCATCAGCACAAACACGAAACAAGTAAGGCTCTTCCCAAAAGAATTTCTTTACATCAGACATGAACTTTCTCTTTTGGTGGGATTATAAATCGACAGCACCAAATCACTCGCCAAATAGTTAGCAAAGTATGTGAACCAAGGGATAAGGTTATAATAAGCAACCAATACCTATTCATTAGGGAATAAATCATTAATCTCAACTCCATCATCAAGCTTGATCATAGCTTCCTCCTCTAATCTGGATAAGTGATCGGCAACCTGATTTTATGTTCCTTTCCGATCTGTCACCTCAAAGATGAACACTTGCAACAATAGTACCCATCTAATCAATCTCAGTTTTGCATCCTTCTTAGACATAAGATACCTTAATGCAGAATGATCATTATGCATAATAACTTTAGTACCAAGCAAATAGGATCTAAATTCTCAAATACAAAAACCACAGCAAGTTCAATCACAGTATAGTTCGTTTGAGCCACATTCAAACCTTTCTTTCATAGTAAATAGGATGAAGAATTTTATCTTGCCTCTTTCCTAATACTACGCCAAGCGCTACCCCACTTGCATCACACATCAGTTCAAACGGTTATCCCCAATCCGGTGAAATAATGACAGGTGAAGAAATCAATTTCTTTTTCAATCCCTAAATGCTCTCAGACAAGCATCATCAAACTCAAATTTAAAGTCCTTCTCAAGTAGCTTGCATAATGGGTGTTCCATTTTAGAGAAATCTTTTATGAACCTCCAGTAGAAACCTTCATGCCCAAGAAAACTTTTAACACCTTTTACAGAGATATGTGGTGGGAGTTTGTCTATCACCTCAACTTTGGCTCTATCAACTTCAATACCTTTATGCAAAATCCAATGACCCAGAACTATACCCTTTTTTACCATAAAATGGCATTTTTCCAGTTGACCACAAGATTGCCCTCTTCACACCATTTTAGCACCTCAACCATATGAGTCAAACTGTAGTCAAACGAATCACCAACTACAGAGAAATCATCCATAAATACATCTATCATGTCCTCCACCATATCAGAAAATATCAACATCATGCAACGTTGAAAGGTCGTCGGGGCATTACATAACCCAAACGGCATTCTCTTGAACACAAAAGCCCCATAAGGACAAGTGAAAGTGGTCTTCTCGTGGTCCTCCGGAGCTATGGAGATCTGATTGTAGCCCCAATACCCATCTAGAGAACAATACCAGCCCTTTTCAGCGAGACGATCTAACATCCCATCCATGAACGACATTGGGAGATGGTCTTTCTCAGTCCATACATTAAACTTGCGGTAGTCCATACACACTCCCCAACCCATTACCGACCTCATTGAAACAATCTAATTCTTAGCATTAGGAACCACAGTGATTCCTCCTTTCTTTAGCACGCATTGAACTGGGAAGACCCAACTACTATTGGCAATAGGGTATATAACTCCAGCATCTAACGACTTAATGATCTCCTTTTTTCATAACCTCTTGCATCAGGGGATTCACCTCCTTTGATGCTCAATACTTGGCTTGCTGTCCGACATGAGTTTAATTTTGTGAGAAGATATACCCGATAGAATCCGAATAAAGTCTGCAATAGTCCATCTGATAGCCATTTTAAACTGCTTCAATACCGATATCAAAGCCTCTATTTTTCCTTTATTCAAGTGTGAAGCAATATTAACACGTAAAGTGCTGGTCTGGCCCAAAAATACATACCGCAAGTGAGATGGAATAACCTTAAGTTCCAATCTCGGAGTCTCATTAACAGATGGTTTTTCTGGTGGGGTGTCTCAATTCTTCATGTCTAATTCCAACCGCTTTGGTTTGAAACGAAATTGAAACCCATCAAGTGCAGTAGCTAGCTCATCATAGTCATCAATACCATCACTGTCAAAATTCATGATCACAACTACTAGTTCCTCAACAACTAACCCCTCTTCAATAGATACTTTTGATTCTTGCACCACAGTATGATTGACCACTGACGTTGACTTAAGATCACTTCCATGCTTCATAGACCAATAGATGTTGAAAGTTACCTCCTCATTGTTTAATCGAAACATCATCTACTCTCTCTCTCCATATCGACCAATGCACGCCCAGTAGGAAGAAATAGTCTCTCTAGGATGATGGGGACCTCAAAATCAACCTTGCAATCCAGTATCACAAAGTCCGTCAGAAAGATAAATTACTCAAACTTCACAAGGACATCTTGTAGCACTCCAATAAGTCTCCTCCCAGTTCTATCAGGAATAAGTAAACGCATTGTAGTCAGCTTTGGAGCTCCTAAACCCAATTTTTTGTAGATCGACAATGGCATCAAGTTAATGATAGTCCCAAATCACACAGAGCCTTCGCAAATTGAAGTATACCAAAAGTACAAGGAATAGTGAAAGCTCCAGGATCCTCATCCTTATCCACAAGTGACCTAGTAACAATGGCACTACAATGTTGCAACTTTTCTTCATTCTCAAAATTGGCAGCCTTCTTTTTGGTCACCAAGTCTTTCATGAACTTTTCATACCAAGCCATTTGTTCCAAAGCTTCTATCTACTGGACATTTGTGCACAGTTCCTTCAACATAGCTATGAACCTGCGATATTTTCCCTCTTCAGTATTTTTCACCAACCTTTGTGGGAATGGAGGTGGAGGTCTAGGCATAGGAATAACTTTTTGTGTCACCTCATGCTCACCCTTTTCTGTCACACTTTTCACCTTAGTCGGCTTGGGGGATCTATAGTCTACTTTCCACCTCGAGTAACAGCCATGCAATTACCATAATATTTCAGATTTTGAATTATATTGTTAGGAAGGGTTCCTGGTTGGCGTAGGTTCATCGTCGCAGACAACTGACTAAACTGTTGCTCAAGTTGCTTAATCAATACTACATGGGCGTCCACTTTCTGACCAATTCCAGATAAATCATTACGCATCTCCTTCACATTGTCATCAGCCGCTTCAAATCTCTTCATCATATTTTGCATTATATCCTCCATGCAAGTCATACTTGTCCCAGCCTCTCTATTACCAGGAGGAACATAGGGACCACTCTTCTCATTCTTGTTGCCATAGCCATTCCGGTTGTAGTTGTTATCACGATTGAAGTTCCAATCACGGACATAGTTCCCTTGGCGGTAATAGTAACCATAGTTCCGCCCTTGGTTTCCATGACCTTGGCGCCAATTATCTAAATTGGATCCTTGGGCATTTGTTCAAAAAGAACCCCGTCTGATCATTCACCGAATTCGCATCTTCCTCATTGTAATACTCTTTGACCAGCGGTGGTGGGACTCTACGTTGATAATTTACCGCATTCACTTTTTCTGCACTTCCACTCACATGCTTGAATACCAAGCCAATTTCTATCCTTATTTGGGTGATCTTCTCACGAATATTATCATTTGATTGACTTGGTGCAGTTTGGACAGTTGATTAACGTTTCAAGGACACTTCATCCAATTCTAAGTGTCAACGATCTCTAGTCAGTATAATAACCCAACTAAATGAGTTGGGGTCGAATCCCACAGCTAGTGGTATGTGTTTAAGATTCAATAGGAAAGTACGAATATGCTAAAGTCAATCATAAGAATAAACATTATCGAAGAAAAACATAATTCAAATTAAGGAGTGACACGAATGTCAAATAACAAGGGGGTTTGTGATTCTAACTATCACCTACAACAACAACAAATAACACGAAGTAACAAATATTGAGACAGGTTTTTGGGATGTGATTCGATTATAGGCTAATATAGACAAATGGGTAATTACAACTGATAGTAAATAGCTGTAAATCAGTGAATAAGCTAGACTTTAGTGGGGATAAACTTTCTCTTGAACAATTTACCCCAAATCAAGTTGGTTCTCTCAAACACCAACAAGCAAGCAATTAAGAACAGCCTACGCTTTAGTCCATTCACTCTCTCAAGTTGCATGTGTGGAAAAGGATTTAGGATTCACTCTCTCGAGCTGAACCCATGACAACCCAATACCCACAGACCATCAATTCAGTAATCTTGGTTTTAAAACCTCTTTCTCGAGCAAGCCAAAATACGAAGGTAGAACTGCATTTGCAACTACAATCCTTTAATTATAACCACAATACTAATTGAAATCACTTCTAAACAGCATTTAAACTATCAATTAGCAATATCCATAAGCTAAATCAGCCCATAATCACACCCCCAAGAATTGGGGTTTTAGCTAGACATCGTAAAAAAGATAAAAATCCCTACCAAATTGTGTTTCCATCAACTGGGTAAGATTAATGTCGTCTTTACAAAGGTCCAAATTGAAGAATATCAAAGACCCACTTCTAATTTCTCAAAAATGGAAAACTTCAAATCTTCAAAGCTAAGGAAAACACTATCGCAATACTCAGAGTTCAAACTCAAAAATTACTCTAATGAATGTTCATAATAAAATTTGATATTAAGTATCAACGATTAACCCATAATCAAGTTGGTTTCTCTCGAACACCAACAAGCAAGGAATTAAGAACAGCCTACGCTTTAGTCCATTCACTCTCTCGAGCTGAATGTGTGGAAAAGGATTTAGGATTCACTCTCTTGAGCTGAACCCATCACAACCCATACCCACAGACCATCAATTAAGTAATCTTGGTTTTAAAACCTCTCTCTCGAGCAAGCCAAAACACGAAGGTAGAACTGCTTTTGCAACTACAATCCTTTAAGTTTAACCACAATTACCGATTGAAATCACTTCTAAACAACATTTAAACTATCAATTAGCAATATCCATAAGCAAAATCAGCCCATAATCATACCCCAATAATTGGGATTTTAGCTAGACATCATAAAAAGATAGAAATCATTACCAAATTGTATTTCGATCAACTCGGTAAGATTAATTTCGTCTTTTCAAAGGTCAAAATTGAAGAATCTCAAAGACCCACTTCCAATTTCTCAAAAATGGAAAACTTCAATTCTTCAAATCTAAAGAAAATATTGTCTCAATACTCAGAATTCAAACTCAAAAATTACTCTAATGAATGTTTAGAATAAAATTTGGTACTAAACATATGTTTGAAAATGTATTTATAGTCGCCAAAAATATGTTGCGAAGGACCATTCGGCACAGTAAGTCGGGATCGCCGATCAGGTCGGCAATCCGCCCTTTGGTTAGTTCCATCGCCATTTTGCTTTGGCCTTCAGCATCCTCAAGTTCTTTAACTTTGGGCGATCCAACACTGCATTGCGGAACCATTCGGTGACATGCCGACTGCTCATTTCTCTCGCCAACTTGATTTTCTCCTTCAGGGCTTTGCACGGTGGAACTTTAGGCAATCAAATGGCCACTCGGCGACTCACCAAATGGACTTGGCGATCACCAGACCTTCCTTTCTTCGCTCTTTCAGCTCACTTTGTTCCTTTTTGCAAATTAGTTTCCATGCTTTGTTCCTCAATCTAAATATCTGGAAATCAAGGGTTGTATATCAGTTGTTGGCACAAAACAAGCATTTGAGGACATAAAATCTATCCAAATAAAGCCCTAAATGAGTCCAAATCGTGGACTCATTAACAGCACACGTGCTTCTACAAATATTTGCCTTTCTAGTGCTCCATGCTCTATTATTCTTGGAGATCCTTTCAAGTTTCTCTGCAATCTCCTCAAAGGTGAATTCCCCATAAGATCCTCTAGTAATAGTATCTAGCACAACCTTTCCCTTGTCATCATGTCCTCTGTAGAAGTACTATTTTCGTGACTCATCATCTATGCGGTGGTTCGACACACTCCTCATGAATCCAGTGAATCTATTCGAGAAACTACTTAGCGACTCTCCCGGTAGCACCATGAAGTTATTTAGTTTATCCTTAAGATTCAACTTCTTGGACACCAAAATATATCTCGCCATGAACACTCTGTGTAGCTGGTCCCATGTATCGATTGAATTGTATAGTAGCTCAGAAAGACACACTACAACATCACATGTCAACGAGAGTGGGAATACTCTCAAATCTATAATGTCCATGTCCAATTCTAGTCTTCCTACCTACTCATAAAGACACTAGTCAATTTGTTCATGTGAGCATATGGATCTTCCAAAGGTAAGCCATTAAATAACCCTCTTGCTATAAGCATTTGCATAAGGTTGTTGGTCACAACAAAAGAATGTCCATCAGGTAGTGGAGGGAGAACAATAGCCCTTGTTAATTCTACCGAGTCATAGTCAACCCTGTAGTTTTCATGAACTCTCGGTGCTAGTTGGGTTTGCACCCTTTCTGCATTTTTTATTAGATGACTACCCTGAAACTGAGCAAGCACGTTCACAACTCTTGGAGGTCTCAAATTAGCTCCTTCCCCATGACCCTCTCCGATGGGATCATTGTGTACCTCAAGATTTATGCCTCTTCCAACCATTCTTCTCAAAGCTCTCCTCAATTTCGGATTGTAGGAGTCAGAGGATTGCCTTGACTTTGTGTACTTGGCATACACTAGAGGTAAGACCTGTAGAAAATAAAAACAAAACAAAAACGTAAAATCAGGAAATACTTGACTAAAGTTCAATAATGAGGTTAGTCTAATCTAAAAGTCATATTCCCCGGCAGAGGTGCCGAAATTTGATATGCCCAAATTACACCTCACAAAAGAAGTATAAGTGGTCGTTGTCAATTAAAGAACCTAACTTTGAGGTTAGGGTCGATCCCATGAGGAATATGGTTCAGACTTAGACTACTTACGATTATCTACGCTTAGTCAAATGATTTCCAAGAAAGTAACAAGGGGGGTGGGGGTTTAAATAAAATAACAATTTTGTTTATTAGTATCATTCAGTAACAAGTAAACATGATTTGAAGATTGAGATTTCAATATGAGATGCAAACTAGGGCATTTGTGTTCCCCACAAGCTCTTAACGCGGTATTCCTAATAATAACAACTATTTCCCAGTGTTTGGCATTCAAGGTTGATAAGTTAAGTTGGATATCCCTAAGTGATTGGTCCTCCAAGTAGGGAATTTCACCACTCAACTTGGTCCGTCTACGGGTGTGTGCTTTACTAAATTTTACCCTTAACCCCGGAATAGCCCTCGAATCAATTGATTAATGTTTTAACCCTCACATCAATTGATTAAGGTCATGCTATTAGATAGCAGCTAACTTAACTAAATTTTCATTGTTTAATCCTTTTCTCATTTATTACCTCTATGGTCAGGCAAGTAGGAACGAGGCGGGTTCTAACGTTGATTGTCATTAGAAAACATTCTAAATGAAAGGATTAACGATACATGCATAAAGAGTATTCTAAAATTACTTATTGCTTAGTGATACTTTGTTAATTGCTCATGGTTCCCACAACCTTAGTTGTGGATTTAGTTACTCATGCTTGGGAATTCACAATTCATAATGTTGTTAATAAGAAGAATCATGAACTTACAATCAAAGTAGATGAATACCGAAATCTTGAATTGAAAATCAAAAGCAAATTGCATAAACGAGCTTTAAGAATCAAATTGCCAAAGTGTTTGTAAAATAATTCTAAAAGCTTAAAACAATATTCTCCAAAAAGGCTATCACCTAAAAACATCAATTACAACCTATATTTATAGTACTTAAATCCTAAACCAAGAAGGAAATGAAATAAGTAAACTTTTGGTTTTGGCAGTTTCGACTGACGTTGACCAACGATGGACCGTAGATCAGCCAACGGTCCATGGGTCACCTCCGTGGTTCAGCAATTGGAAAAAATTCTTGGTTCTCATCGATGGTTGCCACCTACTGTTAATAGGTCCATTCACGCCCTGTCCTGCACATCCGTAGTTCATGTACTAGAACTTAACTTTCTTAGTTGATTGACGACTCCCATCGATGGTCTGTCACTCCATCTATGGGGCGTAGGTCACCTCTATGGTTCCACAGTGAGGTTAGACTTCCTTGAACCATTGAACCATGGCTTCCACCTACGGCTCGTCAACTGAGTGACGGCTCATGGGTGAGCTCGTACGGCGCCAAACTCTTGTTGTTTCATCTATCTTCGACAACCACTGCTTCAAACTGTTTTCCCAGAAAATGAGATCAGACACCATCATATCTAATAACAAAATGCCCAAGACTCACACAAACTCTAAGTGAAATGCATCAAATATACCGTAAACTCACGGTATATCAGTTGTGCACCGTTTAAAAGAAATCAAAGCAAAGAGATCACCAATATATGCATAAAAATAATTCAAGAATCACTTTTTGACTTTAAATTACTTTGATAATTCATCACGGTTTCCACAACCTTAGTTGTGGAACCTCGCTACACATTATCTTAAAAACACAATCAAAATTTATTAAAATAAATGTACTTCTGTTATTCATGAAAAATTAAGAACAATAGATAAATATCTTTCAATAATTATGAATACAAATAAATAATAAGGGAGAAAAAAAATAAACCAAAGTTCTATGGCCTTCACAACACCTCTTACAATATTCCCAAGCTATAAAGTTATAAGCTCTATGTGTATGTTGTAGCTTGTGTATTGTGTTTTGGTTCATCTATTTTTATGGACTATTTATAGATATTACAAACCCTAAATAATATAATTGAATCCAAAACAAATTAGGAAACCTAAAACAAAAAGAAATATGTTTCCGATTATTTGTGATCTGCTCCACCGCCTCAACTTTGTCTTACTACCTCAATGACAACCATGTGGCAGCAATAAGAGTTTTCAAATTTGTAATTTTCCTTCCTCTTTTCCCCATATGTTTAAATATATTATTATATTGAATTTAATTCATTAAGTTGTTGGCTTGATTTCCTAATAAAATATCATGATTTTAATTCATTTGTGCTCCAAATTTCATCATCTTCACACCACTTTAATTCTACAAATAAAATATACAATATAAGAATAATCCATAAAATTTATACTCAAAAATGATAACTAAAATATTAGATATGAGGCAAATAATAGTTTATATATATATATATAGCCTCACATCACTCTCTTTAATGGTTTTCTTGAAATTTTATTCTTGCAGGGATATTTTTATTCAATTCTTGAGATCACATTGTGAAAAACATTCGGGCACAAGTTCCTTGAGTTACTAGGAACCTAGTGACAGGTTCAATTTCAAAATTTCATTATCGAGTCCCACTAATCTAATTTTGACCCAATTTTGGGCCCAAGTAATATGATAGCGATATGGGTATCATTGATGAGTAGACAATTTAGATTCATTTAGGGCTATATTTTGATAGAATTAGTGTCCTCAAATGCATATTTTGTCTCATTAACTGATGTAAACCCTTAAGTTTCAGGTATTTGGATTGATAGACAAAGCATGGACTCTATCAAGCAAAAAGGAACAAAGCAGCTGAAAGAACGGAGAAAAGACTTCTTGAGGATCGCCTAAACCATTAGGCGAGTCGCCAAAAGGTCCTAAATCCCACCAAATGTTCCAGTGTGCTGACCCCTAAAGGACACGGTCAAGTCTGCGATGAAAAGGAGCAGTCGGTGCGTCACCGAACAGTTTTGCGAAAAAGCACTCTATCGCCCAATGCCTCAAAATGTGAGAATATTGAAGGCAAAAGTAGAACGGCGATGAACCAGACCAAAGGGCAGATCGTCGAGTGTGTTGGCAATCCTGACTAACTGCGCCGAGTGATCCTCCGTAGCTCAAATTTTCAAACACTATAAATACTTGTTTAAATTGTTAACTTAGTATCAGACTTTAGACAAATTTTATTTTGGAGACTTAGAATATTTCAGTTTTAGTTCTTAGAGTTTTTGGAGACATTGTGCTTGAACTTGAAGATTTAAAGATTTTCAATTCCAAGAAATTGGAAGTGGGTCTGGAAGAATCTTCATCCTTGACGTGTTTAAAGACTTTATTCATCGTACCCACTTGATGGAAATACTTGTTGGTATCAATTTCTATCTCTTTTTCATGTCTAGCTAAAACCTAATTCTTGGGGTGTGATTTAGTGAAGATGGGTTAAATTTACTGTTGGGCGTTGCTTATTGTTGGTATATTATTTGTTTAAATGTGATTTCATTTAGTAGTTGTGTTTGAACTTAATGAGATTGTAGTTGGAAATACGATTTCATCTTAGTGTTTTTGGCTTGCTCGAGAGAGAGGTTTTAAAACTAAGACTACTAAATCGATAGCCAATGGTTATTAGGTCGTCGTGGGTTCAGCTCGAGAGAGTGAATCCTAGGCCCTCTACCACACTTTTAGCTCGAGAGAGTGAACGAGCTATGGTCGAGGTTGTGCTTAAAAGCGGCAACTCGGTGTTTGAGAGAAACTGAGTTGATTCGGGGTAAGTTGTTCGAGAGAGAATTTACCCCACTAAAGTCTAGCCTAGTTACAAATATTCAGCGATGTACTATCAATAGCATCTACCCAATAGTGTCTTTTATCCCATATTCCTATCACATCCCAAGAATCCTGTCTCCCTATCTCGTTTCCTTATATTTTTGTTGTTTTTGTTGATTAATTAATACAAACCCCCCCATTGATAATTGACGCTTGCATCACCCCTTAGATTTAGTATATTTGTATTCGATAATGTTTATAGCTATGACTGATTAGAACTTGATTTTACTTTTCTATTAATTCTCTAAACCACTCCATGTGGGAACGATCCAAACACTTGGTTGGGTTATATCACTACACGTGATCATTGGCACTTGAACCAAAGTAGTGTCCTGATACGTGAAGTCAATCATTCATCTCATAGTAATGCGTAGTTTTGTGATATTGATAGTATCATTGTATTCAGAGGACATAGAGAAGAGGTGGGTAGCTCATGGGTGGTTTGAAATTGCAATTCGTTTTACAGAAAGGGTACGGTTTATTCTCCATTGGATTGTGCTCTAAAAGATAATGCTAAGTATAGATTCCATGTATATTGGGATTGTATATGGTGGGTTTAGGGTTTCTCCTTTATTCATATTTCCTTGATTCTCGTAGGAGCCTTAGGCTAGTTTTGGGTTGCAGGGTCCTTAGTTTAAGCTAATAGTTCCTTTCTTATGGCTTAGTTTAGTGTTGTTATTTATGTTAAAGTTGATAGTTGGGGACCTAAAATAGCTTGTGACCTATGTTCCATAAATGTGTTTATGATGATCCTTTAGATAGTTTAGTTTCTTGTTATAGTCGTAGGTAGGCATTAGATAAACTTAGTTTTTGCTTGAGTAGTACTTTCATGATAAGGTTGTGATCATAGAGTTACCCTTTTTTGGTAGTCAATTCCTTATAATTCCTTCATTTTCTTAGATATGGTTATCATGGTATGATGTCATTATTGCATTTGTTGGTATATTATTGGGCCCAAGGTCATAGTCAAGGACCAATGGGACTCCAGGTTAATTTATATGCTTTGGGAGTGGGTAGTATTGATAATGTACATTAAGTTTTTTTTAGCTATTGGTTGGATGTTGGTTATTGATTAACGTTTCAAACACACCTCATCCAATTCTAGGTGCAAACGATTATTAAGAAGTATAAAACCTAACAAATGAGTTGCGGTCAAATCCTACAAGGAGCGGTACATGTTCAAAGTCAATTAAGCAGTACACATGTGATCCAACGAGATATAGGAAAAGAAATTATTGAAAAATACATGGAACACATCAAAAGGGGTGACACGACTGTCCGATGGGGGTTTTTGTTTGTAATTATCAACTACGATGCAGTCACACACAATTGGAATAACAATACGGAAGGGAATTCTCGGGATGTGATCGATTATAGGAAAATTTTGATATATGGATAATTGAAACTACAAGTAAACAGCTAAAAATCAGTGGGTAGGCTAGACTATAAGGGAGATAGCTTACTCTCGAACAACTATCCCGAATCAGGTGATTTCTTTCGAACATCAACAAGCATTGCAATGAAGAACAGCCCACACCTTAATTCATCTACTCTCTAGAGATAGATTGGTAGGATTGGGTTTAGGATTCACTCTCTCGAGCTGAACCCATCTAAACCCAACACCTACAAACCATTTGTAACAACCCTAAAAAAGAACTAGTGAAACTAGAGCCTAACTAGTGACTGTGTGAGTTTGTCTTGAGGTTTGAGGTTGTTGTATGTTGTTCCGAGTCATGGTTGAGGGGTTTAGGGGTTAAACGTCAAGGTACCACTCCACATGGACCACCTTAAGGGTCCTTGAGGAGGATCCTAAGTTTAACCCCCAAGGCAGCCCCCTTTTTATGAAAGTTGGCCAAACTTTGGTGACCTACGGAAGGGGTCCACGCCCCGTAGGTCCATCCACTCCTCGTGGATGGCCTCCTTAGGTCAAGGGACCCCAAACCAAGCCACAGCCCCAATTGACGAATGACCAGTACGGTCCGTCAACCCATCCATAGTCCGTGGATGGGTGTCTCTCAATTGGAACTGGTTTGTTGTCAAGGACACGACCAAGCTAGAGGTGAGTTGGTAAATTCACCCCAAGTCCTAATAAGTGTTGGACGGTTATTTTGGGTTTATTTAGGTATTTTAAGAGTATTAAAACAATAATATATTATTTTATATTTCATTCTTCAAATTTCCCCAAATCAAAACCCTTCCTTCTCAAAATATCTTCTCTCTAGAACTCCATTGAAGACCAAGAGAAGAAGAAGGCTAAGGCTTGAAGAGGAAGTCTATTGGGTATATTTTCGTGGGATTCTTCAAGTAAAAGGTATGGTGATCCTTTATCTAGGGTTAGCTTTCACCCTAGAGTCAATTTCGAAGAACTTTCAAAGTTTTCAAGTTTCACAAAAACCCTAGGTTTCACTCAATCTCATGGGTTCTTTCATCAAACGATTTTAAAGGTTTACTAATGTCAAATTATGATTATATTGATTTTTAATTGATTATTATACTCTATGAACCCATGATTTCTCTCAATTCCTAAATTGTGCTTTATGAAGTGGGTTTGTTGATTATGAGTGAATGTCTAGAATTGGTAGACCTAATGTTGGTAGCCTTTCTATAAATGACTAATGAGGTATTTTAGAGTACGTATTGAATCGGTAAACCCAATCTTGGTGGCCCTTCATGATGAGTCTAGAACCCTATGTGAATGTAAAACCTTGAAGCGATAAACCTAATGGTGGTGGCCTCCTTCTTGTGTGAAATGATGAACCTAGAGATGGCAGACCTAATGGTGGTGGCTCTATCTAGGAAGATCAATGAGATATCCTTAATGTACCTTGAAATGGTAGGCATATTGGTGGTGGCCCTTTCTTGGCAAAAGTACTTTGGGTCGGTAGGCCTAATGTTGGTGGCCCTCTCAAGTACACTAATGTAATGAAACTACTCTATGGGAATGGAGGCTAAACACTGAGTGGATATGGCTAAGATCGTGGCTCTCCCAATGTTAGGCTAGAGTCCAATGAACATCTTTCTTATCCCATAACTATGTGCCTACATAGGATGTGTACTAGTTCTACCCTAGGCAAGTAGAACACCTTCCTTCGGTGTAAGGTTACATGACACCAGATTCCATGATTTAGCTCTCATGGTCTATGTCGGTTAATGCCTATTCCCATCATGTGAGATGTGCACTCTAGTTACTTGATAGGTACTACAAAGTGTGGGTAGTAGTATGGGATGCTATCTACATATTGCACAAGTAGGCTTTTAAGGGGATATAGTGAGTTCTCTAAGTCTTAATGACTAAACGTATGAAAGTCCTCTAAATACATGAATGTGTCCTAAATGAACCTAATGAAGAATGTTGGCTTAAATGCTTAAATGTAAAGATGCATGCGATACTTGGATTGTATTTTGAGTACTTCCTTGTCATGACTTATTGTGTATGAATGTGCCTTGTCTAGGGTGACTTCAAACGAATACTTAGTGTGAGTGGCAGTATGGGATGCTACTTGGACATTGCACAAGTATGATTTAGAGTTGTCTTAGGTATTGCTCTTAATGTGATGATGTCATTCATGTGATGGTTAGGTCTCTTATATGCTTTATTGTGTAAAGGTGGAAAGAAGGAATGATAAGTTCACTTTTGATGACCTTAATGTGGTGCCTTAGTGTGGATGGTGGTATGGGACGCTATCCATACATTGCACAAGGTATGGCATGAGGGTTACTTGAGGTGAAGGTCTAACGTGAAAGTAATGTTTTACATGATGATATTGTCTAAATGTGGTATTATGACTTGCATGATGATTATACTTGTATTGTATGTCACTTATGCTATTGTACATGGTATTTCTAAAAAGTGGCATAATGCATGGTTTCCAACCAAAATGACCCTTTTAAAGCATGTTTCTGCATGGTCAACTTACTTAGTACATTTTTGTGTGCTCACCCATATTCCTCTTATTTTTCCTACAAGTGTAGCTTCCGACAAGTGATTGATTCTAGCTAGGATTGAAGTGCTTGGAATAGAGTTTCCTCCAAGACTTGGTATGTCCTCATAGATCGAGGACAAGGACTTTTATTGTTTCTATTTCTTTCTTGCTTTGAGACTATTGTTAAGACTTCGATTGTAAAGGGTCATGACCCTATCTTGTTTAAGTTTTGCCTAAGATGGTCATGTGAGACTTAGTCTTCCACTGTGTCTTTTGAAAAAAATTTAATGAGTATTTGAATGTTTTTAATCGTATGATTTTGAATTAAAAGTTTTAATTTTGTACTATTTCTATTACCTATGCAATGAATGAGCTATGAGGCTTGTATAAGACCTCTTCGGGGTCGAGTACACCGTGTTACGACTAAGAGGTGCACTCGGGTCGTGACACTATTAATAAATAGCCTTGGTTCTAAAACCTCTCTCTTGAACAAGCTAAGAACACAAAATTAGACTTGCATTTGTAACTACAAATCATAAATTAAACCACAACTAATGATTAAACCCACTTCAATATAGAATTTAAATTAGTAAATAACAATACCCATAAAATAATTCAACCCATAATTACATGATCACACCCCAAGAACTGGGTTTTAGCGAAACATCATAAAAGAGTAAAAATAATTACCAAATCGATTAGACATCAACTGGGTAAGAGTAATTAAGCCTTTACAATGCTTTAATTTGCAGAAAATTCGTAAGCCACTTGCAAAATCTCCAAATTTAGTCTCAAAAAATCGTTCAAGTCTACAAGGAGACTCTTCAACTTCAAAGAAAAACTATTCTAAAATTTATAGCGAGCTAACTCTCGATATTGAATTCACAGTTCAAAATGTATTTTATAGTCACCAAAAATAAGCCACAAATGACCATTAGGCGAGGTAAGTCGGGTTCACCGAGTGGTTTGGCGAACCACCCTTTGCTCTCTCTTTCGCCTTTTTGCATTGGCTCTCAGCATCCTCAAGTCCTGTAACTTTGGGCGATCACTCTTGTCATCGCGGAACTGCTCGGCTATTCGCTGACTGCCCCTTTCCTGTTGCTGACTTGGTTTCTTCCCTCAGAGCTAACACACTGGAACTTTAGGTGGTCTGAAGAGACACTCAGCAATTTGCCAAGTGCTTTTGGCGATCATCAGGTTCGCATGTCTCTGCTTCTTTAGTTGTTTTGTTGCTTTTTGCATGTTAGTGTCCTTGCTTTGCTCCTTAATACATATACCTGAAAGTCAAGTATTTAACATTAGTTTATGGCATAAATTAGGCATTTGAGGACACTAAATCTATATAAAGAAAGTCCTAAATGAGTCCAAATCTCAGACTCATCACACCCCAAACATAAAATTTTGTTTGTCCTCAAGTAGAACTCAAGATCAGCAGTTCAAAAAAGATGTCTCAAACAGTGTTGCATAAGACTCAACATGAATGTACACAACAAGGTTCAACTTACTCATACAATGATCAATTGTGAACTCAAAGATTCAAATTATGACTCACCGTTATCAAAGTTGCTCAAGTTCACAATACTTGCTTCAAATGCAAGTTCGAGCTCAACAAAGGTACTCAAGTGCCCTCACAACAAAGATGATTCTTTATTCACACAAAGTTCTTCAACAATTTAGTGTTCCGGAATCACATACGACTCTCACACTCACAAAGATGAACACATGCATGACTTCACCAATAGGTTTGCCCATATTTACCAATCAACATTTGTTTTAGATCACCCAAGATCACAAAGGTCTTTTCAAGGCTTGTAACGTGGCTGAGTTTAAAGGTATGGTCATTTAGGCTTAGTGGCTTCTACCTTCATGAAGTATGGTCTGAACATCACTTTTCTTTCTTTTCATTAACATTTCAAACATGCTCACAATCCACCCCATTATTCAACTCCATATGAACTACCGGATACCCCATTTCTTTTGCAAATTCCATTACTTTATTTCATAACTCCTTTTTTGCTTTTTCTTTCTTTTCTTTCATCTTTTTCTCTCTTTTTTTTACATGGAGGGGTTCCATCTTTCTAAAAATCATCTTTCAAGGGGGAGTTTTCACATTTCTTGATTTTCCTTCTCTTTTCGCCACACCCTCAATTAACTTAGGGTTTTGTCCTAAGTTGGTTATTCAAACAAACCATACATTCATGAAGATTATAGGTGAAAGGATAAACAGAGATCATAATTGCTCAAGTTTCTTCCAAGAAAAGGGTAAGGCTCAAGAAGGGTCAAGCAAGGTTCACACATCTCACAAGGTTGGCCACAATATATTGTCAAATTGTTTCACTCTTCAAAATTGTTGCCTAAGATCATTTCAAGTGCTTACATCACTCAGTCAACCGGACCAACGGGGAAAATTCTATGTGTTATCACACACACTGTTCAAAGTAATCTCATCCCATAAGGCATTGGCACCAATATCAAACAAGACTCCACACTTTCTAGCTAGTATGCACTGTTCATCACAAGAGACTCATTCAATAACCAGCTAGTCACAACGAGATGCTAAAATTTCACACATTGTTCATGCAACTTCATTTGTCTCATCGTAGCTGCACATTCATTTCATTCAATTAAGAGCACTATTAAAGTCATCAATATCGATCACAACCGACACTCATATTTACACAAGAACACCCACGATCACACATAAAAGAGGTGGAATTTTTTTTTAAAATTAGGTTTAAAACAATTTTCATTCAAATCAAAGGGCCACAAGCTAAAACATCCACAAGATGAAGATAAAAACATGTATATAGATCAACAAAAGCCAAATATTCACGTGGTGAAGTCTGCATCTCAGTCACTCCATCTGTTAAGGCATCAGTTCCCGGGGTCAAACTCTGAGGCTGGGCATCAGTGCCCGGTGTCGCATTAACCTTATCTCCACTGGAGCCTGCCAAAGGTATCTCTCAAAGAGTTCTGAATGATGCATTGTACCATGACTTCCTCCAAATCAGTCAGGCCCTCCTAGATGGCATCCTCCTGAACATCGAGTTGCTCCTCATCTGTCTCAGCCTCTAACTCAGCAATAGCAACATCAGCCCTAACAACATCTCCGGTGGTAGCCGGAGGCACCTCAGCACAGGCCGAAACATCTGCACTTGGGACATGTGGGACCTCTGTCGACTCAAATAGTGAAGTGAAGTCTGTGGACTTCAGGTGGTCCACATCCTTCCTCATCTCAGACACATCAGCTTTCAAGGTCATCACTTCAGTAGTAACACATTTCCCTCTCTCACAAACCTCAACTCTCCCTGAGAGGGCATCAATGGAAGCCCTGAGAGGATTCAACATAGCAGTAATAGCTCTCTCAATCATCCAGAGCACCTCGGCCTCTAACTGGGAAGCCCGCATATCGGCAAAATAGGCTAGGTGCCCCATCTTGAGAAGCATTGCCTGGTTAATCAGATTCCTAGAAGCAGCGGTACCAGCAGCATCTCTAATGAGTGGGGGAGCAGTAGAAGAACTCGAGTCTGATAAAGAGTAGCATTAGAAGTACCTAAAGGCCTGGAGGCAGAGTAGGCAAGTCTGCCTCTGCAGGTAATGAATCGATATCAACCTTCGAGGATGTATCCACTAGAGTTGCTCTCCTCCTATCAGCCTCGTCCTGTGTGTACTCGGCCTCTATGCACCGGATTTCTGTGGAAGATGGGTGTAACCTCAATATCCCTCTTCTCATCACGAGGAACTCCAGCCCAACGACACAACTTTGCAATGAGTACTGGAAATGGAACTGATGTCTAGCGTTGTTTGGCCCTCATGGCCATCTCTCGCTCGATAATCAACCCCAAATTCAGTTAATTCCTGGCTATGACTGAGTTGTTGATGAATCCAAACCAGTACCAAGTTGCTATGTTCAAAACCTTTTTCTCGATAGGCTCTCCAGCCTCAATCCACCTTGGGGTGGTGTCAGAAATAAGGGGAACTAGACAACCCTTAAGGTAATACAGAGTATGTGTAGAAGTAATGCTCTGGCACTCGTATGAAAAGTCTGAAGCCCTCTCAAATACAACAATTAGGTCACCGTTGATGCACCTAACCTTCCTCCCTCATAACATCACAAACTCTACAGGTCGGAAGGCACTAGCCTTCTTATTTCCCTGAGGTACTAGGTCACCATAGGCTGAGTAGAATTCTCGGACCCAGGTGGGAATGTATGGGCCACAGAGCCTGGTGAAGATCTCGAAATGGTGAAACCGAAGAGTGTTCCACACAATAGGGTATCTGTCCACTACACCATCCGTTAATAATCACTTTTCTTCTAAAATGATCTTCAATAACTCAGCTTTTAATCGATTGAGTAACCGGGGAGGAGGACCCTGAATTGGTGGTGCTGGAACCACCGTTTGTGTAGGAGCTAGCACTAAATCTGAAGCAGAAGGGGTCAGCTCTAGAATCCTAGACAAATCATGACGAGCTTTGGCACGAATCTCTGCTTACCGGGCCTGTAATAACTAATTATCCAGGCTCAAAGAGTGAAGCCTGAGAATCATGTGACTCTCCCTCACTGCTGAAGTCATACTCCGGTGTCTTAGCTATGGGCGTTTTACCCTTTCCCTTGCCTCCTCTCGAAAGTAACCTTTTGTTATTTGCACTTGAAGCAGCTGCTTCCTCATTAATCACGATTCCTCGTGCCCTCTTTCAGGGTGGCATGCCACTATCATCCAAGTTTGTTCTAGGCATTTCTGCAAAACACAAAGAAACGTGTTCGAAATAATTCAAGAAAATTACAGAAATTAATATGCAGAAAGACTCGCCGAACCAATCGCTGAGTCACTTAGGTGAGCCAAATCGGGCTCACCGAAAGTACCAGCTCAAAAAATTTCCAAAATCAAGATAGATCGGCGATGTTAAGGGCCTTTCGGCGTATCACCGACACCAATCGGCGAGCTTGGAGTAACCCGCCGAAAGTTACAATGTATTTTAAGGGTTAGGGGTGCAGAAATTAAAGGCAATCAAGAAGACCTTTCGGCAGTCGCCGAGTGAACACGGCGAACTCAGACATCTCGCCAAAAGTTACAGAACAAAGTCAACCAAACATAGATATTAAGGGCGATTTGAGAGGGACTTCGGTGAATCACCGAACCACTCAGCGAGCTCGACGTAGCTCACCAAACGGCCCAACATGCCAATTTTCAACTCCAAGCTTCAAAATCAAGCCTGCAGCCCCCGAATTCAAAATCAAACACCAACACTATTCAATTAAAGCAAGACCCATACGACCCATGCCCTTGGGGTACTCAGGCTTCCTCCACTTTGGCTAAAATCGGCCATTTGATGACTTTTTCCCTTAAGAATTATGTCAAACACTCCATCATCGGGCAAATTACGATATTTCGCACAATTCGAGGTTACTTAGACTTCACCCAACTAGACCCATTACAAAAATACCGCAACCCAACAATTTAGAACCAATTTTATCAAACAAGACACGGGAATCGATCAATTCTAAACCTTTAGGGATACATTTCAACAAAATACAGGCAATCCAATACTTAAAACACAATTAGAGCAATCTCCCAACACACATTTACCTATTGCATTCGAGTTCAACCACAAACTTAGATTATGAGGTTCGAAAAACCAACCTTTATTTCGAATATCAAGGTTGAAAAGCTAGGCAGAAAAGTTCTCCAATTTCGAGCATGAAATCACAAAAGATGCGGGTAAAAATAACAAAATATTGAGGATCAAAGATGCGGGTGAGAAGGTACGAGAGTTAGAAATGAGAGAAGATGAAGGATTTTGAAATTTTAAATTGTTTGGCCTTAAAACCTTTCAGTTCGCGTCACCATCGGCAGAGTAAGTCGAGCTCACCAACCCACTCGACGATGCACTAAGAAGTACTTTACCTCGCCGAATTTTACATGGCTCCAATAAATTTGGGAGTTCAAACGACAGACGAAATTGGGTTCGTCGACCTGTTCAACGAGTCACCAATTAAGCATTTTGCCTGCCCAGTTTTACAAATTTCCACTTCAAGCTCGGTGGGTCCTATGGCAGTCCAAGTCGGGGCTCGCCAGCCTGTTCGGCGAGTCTCCAACTGGACTTTGGCTCGCAAAACTACGCATTTTCCAATACTTTTCACTTTTCAACCTACATAATCAACACCTATTATTCAAAATTAAAAACTAAAGCATTAAAATCTTGGTTTGCCTTCCATAAAGCGCCTTAGTTTAATGTTGTGGCACGATGAAAGTACCCAGTTACGGATCATTCTTTGGGTTTGTCAAGGTATCATTTAGTAGGCCCCTTTTTGGCCTTGGATTCAAATAAGAAGAAATTTGACCTATTTGGGTCTCTAACTACTTGATTGACACGGAATGAGAGGTGACTATCTGATTAAGTGTAGAAACATCCTCTTTCATCTCTTTCAACACTTTGTCTGATCCTTTTACTTTGTTGAGAATGCACGAGAGCATGTCTTTCGTACAGACATTTTAAGATTCCTTGGGATTTTGATGCTCATGAGGTGGGATGTATCTGTCCTTATCACCCTTTCTTTCCATCCAAGTGGCTTTATGATCATGTCATTCTCTGTCACGGTCTCTCCATCCTTCATCTCTATTCCAACCCAGGTTTACCCCCGGCCTTGGATAGTTTTGCCGATACCCACCTCCTTGATTAACTAGGATGTTCACTTCCTCATTGTAAAGTGCTTTAAAGTGGGCATCCTCGGGATTCACTCAACGAACACCAGAAGCATTGACACTCTTAACACCACTACCCATGACATTTTTATCCTAGATATCCAGCTAGGCCATCATTTTGGCCAAGTTTTGGTCGCTCTCTTGATCCTTTTCGATCTGCTCTGTTGTCATTCTAAAAGTGAGAGGAGACACTTTGCCTTCACGAGTGTACCATTCCCTATTGATCTTGGTCATATCGTCAAGAAGTTGAGACGCTACTTCATAAGGTTGTTGCATTATACCACAAGGAACAAGTTGATCAGCAACTCCTTTGTTCACGAATCAAGCCTCCTATAAAAGTATTGTTGCAATATGTGATTTGGCAGCCCGTGGGTTGGATATTAAAGAACCAATTTCTTGAACCTCAGCCCCGTCTCATATATAGATTCACCTTCCAAGCATTTGAAACCTTGGATACTATCCCTAAGGGTCATCATCTTCGATGGGGGAAATAATCGCAATTGAAATGCGGTAGTAAGCTCATCCCAAGAAGTGCTGGAATCCCTTGGCAACTCAGCCAACCATTTGCTAGCCTCACCCATCAAAGAGAATGGGAACAACCTGAGATGGACTAATTCTTGTGATACGTTCTTGAATGAGAACGGACCACAAATGTCCATGAAGTGCCGACTATGCTCATGTGGATTTTCATGAGCCAATCCTCCATATAATCCCTTCATTTGGAGGAGCTATAACATTGTGCTAGTGGCATGGATGACATCATTCCCTTTAATTGGATGCAGACGTATTGCACCCACACCACCCAATGGAATTGGGTCATTCACATTTGGGTCATTTACAACATTGAGGATCCCAATATCATCATGATGGCCCACTTGGCTATCAATGCTCCCATTTATGCTCATTTCTTCCACTGTTTAACTATAACTAAAAAGATCACAATTCAACTTCACTAAAAGAATTTTAAACAACATCACTCACCACCAGCAGTGCCATTTTTTATTAACGTTTCAAACACACCTTAACAAATTCTAGGTGCAAACAATCGTTAAGCAGTATAAAACCCAACAAATGAGTTGAGGTCGCATCCCACAGGGAGCGGTATATGTTCAATGGCAAATAAGAAGTACGAATGTGATCTAACTAGATATAGGAAAAGAAATTATTAAAAAAGACATGAAACGAATCAAAAGGGGTGACACGAATGTCAGATGGGCGTTTTTGTTTGCAATTATCAACTACAATGCAGTCACACACAATTAGAATAACAATATGGAAAGGAATTCTCGGGATGTGATCGATTATAGGAAATTTTTGATATATGGGTAATCTAAACTACTAGTAAACAACTAAAAATCAGTGGGTAGGCTAGACTATAACGGAGATAGCTTTCTCTCGAACAACACTATCCCAAATTAGGTGATTTCTTTTAAACATCAACAAGCATAGCAATGTATAACAGCCCACACCTTAATTCATCCACTCTCTCGAGCTAGATGGGTAAGATTGGGTTTAGGATTCACTGTCTTGAGCTGAACCTATCTCAAACCAACACCTACAAACCATTAATCAATAGCCTTGGTTCTAAAACATCTCTCTCGAGCAAACTAAGAACACAAAATTAGAACTGTATTTGCAACTACAATTCATAAATTAAACCACAACTAATGATTAAACCCACTTCAATATAGCATTTAAACTAGTAATTAATAATACCTATAAACTAATTCAACCCAAAATAACATGATCACACCCCAAGAATTAGGGTTTTAGCCAAACATCATAAAAGGGTA
Organism: Solanum stenotomum; assembly: GCF_019186545.1. Taxonomy (NCBI): domain Eukaryota; kingdom Viridiplantae; phylum Streptophyta; class Magnoliopsida; order Solanales; family Solanaceae; genus Solanum; species Solanum stenotomum. The sequence goes on from NC_064282.1 coordinate 38,979,682, forward strand.
AAACGGTTACCAAATCGATTAGGCATCAACTGTGTAAGAGTAATTAAGTCTTTAAAATGCTCCAATTTGCAGAAAATTCCTAACCCACTTGCAAAATCTCTAAATTTAGTCTCAAAAAGCCTTCAAGTCTACAAGGAAACTCTTCAACTTAAAAGAAAAAACTATTCTAAAAATTATAGCAAGCTAACTCTTGATATTAAATTCACAATTCAAAATCTAATTTACAGTCACCAAAAATAAGCCACGAATAGCCATTACGTGAGGTAATTCAGGTTCGCCGAGTGGTTCGGCGAACCGCCCTTTGCTCTCTCTATCGCCATTTTGCATTGGCTCTCAGCAAGTCATGTAACTTCGGGAGATCACTCTAGGCATCGCGGAAATTCTCGGTGATTCTCTTAGTGCCCCTTTCCTATCATCAACTTGGTTTCTTCGCTCAGGGCTGGCACATTGGAACTTTAGGCAGTCTGAACAGGCACTCGGCGATTCGCCAAGTGCTCTTACTGATCATCAGGCTCGCCTTTCTCCGCTTTTTCATTTGTTTTGTTCCATTTTGCCTGTTAGTGTCCTTGTTTTGCTCCTCGATCCATATACCTAAATCTATATAAATAAAGCCCTGAATGAGTCTAAATCTCAGACTCATCAGTTTTGGCATACATTGCATTGGTATGGATTTGAAACCTTTTTCATGGTACAATCCTGGTTCATGCATTGGATTTTCACTTTTATCTACAAGAAAGGTCTGACCACTTTAATAAATTGGCTTTTTACAAAAAAAGGAGGCATCTATAATATGCTTACGTTTTACTTGATCAATTGGGTGCATCACCGACCCTTTTTATACTAGTTTGGTTACATATAACTCTGGTACCATAATGTAGAAGATCCAGTATTGTAACAGATAGGTTATGGAAGTCTTGGATCGGGACTAGGCAGTATCCGCGTAGGTCCTACCTAGCATGCTCAAAGGCAGGAGGTAGGTGTATATACTTTGTTTAGTGGCAATGGATACTATTAGAACCTTTGGTTTCCATTGTATATGTCACAACCCAAAGTACATCCTAGATGTGCATTGGCGTATAAGACCCTGAGACGCCCTACACAATCCACTTGACATACATGAAACATAATATTATAGAAAATATGAGAAAATTAAGCAATAGGTCTCATATCATAAAAAAGTTTGAATAAGAGCAGAAGTCTACACATAGTCTTGACATGCCAATCTAATACATCAAAAGAAGTGTTCGGGATGTAACCCATACACCACGTACAATGTGTGATAACTACAACATCAGAAAGCAATGTAAATGTGACATGGTCCTTAGAACATGAAGACTCACCAAATCTTCACAGTTAAGTACTCAATCACTAGCCATAAGCGAGAGGAGAAGAAGTGTCGAACCTTACATTATGAGAAAATGTATGAACAAGTAAGCATTATTACATGAAATGTACTAAGTATGAGGGATATGCATAAGAAGGTAAAACACGATCACAAGGAGATATGCATGACAAAGATAAAACATAGTAAAACCTATAAAGGACAATCATACATCATGAACACTGTCAATGCATCCTTATATACATAAGGAAAGTTTCATAAAAATTGTTGAAGTAACTTAGCTCATTTTGTGTGATATTTACTGTTAACCGACATAGAACATGTGACTTATAACATGGAATCTGGTGTCTTGATCCCACGTTGAAAAAACATTTCCTTACTTGCCAAGGCAAATACCTTAAATTTCTAGCTTAGGTGGATTCACTAACTATGTCTTTCTAAGACAAATCTTTTGGGGGAACATCATTAGGGACAAGAAGATTGCTATTAGAGACCAACAGAATAGTCATATTTATAAATATATCATCATACATGGAAAAACACAATTAAGTTGCTAATTCAACCTTAAATCATAGAGTAGCTCCTTAAATCATGAGTCATGCATCTGTGAGAAAACCTTTCAACAAATCATGATTTCTTAATAAGTGAGAAAATCTTTCACAATTTCATTGAGGCTTATCTTAGAAGCAACCTTAGGTCATAAAATCCATTTTCATAAATCATACATAAAATTCCATGAATCATATTCATAAATTCATAAATTAATATTTTCATAGTTGCATATTTTCATAAATGCATAGCTTCATAAGTTCATAGTCAAAATAATGAATAATGCATGGGTCTTACATAAATCAATTGGAAATTATGTAGATTAATAAATTCATGCATCGAAAGATTGAAATTGAACAATTAAATCAACACCAACTAAGACCCATGTAGATCACATAAAACTCTAAGCAGTTTATGAGAAATTGAATTCAAAACTTAAAAATCCTTTAGGACCCATGGGATGAATGAAATCCAATAATGAAATCCTACATACATGAATGATCAAAGCCCAAAAGCAATGGAGGAAGAAGGACACTTGAAGCTTGAACCCTAGATTTCTTCCTTGAAGCTTGAGACAATTTGGAGGGGATGAACTTTGATGAGATTTGGGAATTTGAGAGAATGAGAAGGTTTGGGTATATTTAGGAATAAAAGGGTAGTTATAGGACTTAAAATTAGGGTCAAAATGACATAGCATAGGCATTAACTGCATATCAAAAGACCCAAATACCATTAAGAAATAACTGCTAGGGACCCTACAGTTTGGACCTACAGACCTTACTATCAGATGTCAGCAATACATAGGAAAAACAACTCCCACTTGGGGAACTTTCTAGACCGGTGGTCACGCCCTCCACAATCATAGCAACCTCTAAAGTGTGAAGCCCACTGTGAAGAACATAATGATCTGCCCCTATCTACCATACTCAAAACCACCCCCAGCCACTTGCAGCGGGACCTTGCGAAAATCTGTACATAGTGGACTAACTCGCCCCACTCATAGCAACCATCACTGAGAGCAACCAGCCGTGAAGACCCAACTAGAGTAACTTGAGGCCCAACACCTAATGGTCTAGAATGACAATAGTGTGAGAAGTATGTCCTAAACTCTACCTCTCGTAGGCACCACGACCTATCTCAGAACCCCTTGCAAGAACGTGAGATCCTACCTCTATAGGCCTAGTAGATTGAGAAGCAAGATTTCCCTTGCTTAACTAATACTCACCTCGAAGTGGAATGTTGTCACTGTTGTACTAAGGGAGAGGTCTCTGACCACTATCTCTGCAACTCTCACAGCGCTCCTGCTCCATAGCCCTCACATGACTATTGACCTAGGAAAAGATAGACACCGCTGATAGCAAATGCTCCGACGCAAACCCAGGCCAAGCCAACTCTCTGATGAACCGCTGGCTCAACTCCTGATCTAAAGGGAATAATGTGGGACTATCCCCAACCCACTCTAGAAATTTCAACACATAGTAAAAGATAGATGATGAACCCTGCTGGGACCAGTCAACCCAACTCTACTCTGAGCAGCACCCGCTACACCACGAACCGCACCTACTTGTGGTGTACCCTTGGAGGAGCTCAGACCTCCTAACACTGAACTCCGAGGATTAAGGTATCCAAATACCTTGTAAAAAGTTTGGGCTGCCCCAAGACTTTCTGAATGCTGACGAACACCACTAAACTTAAGGTCCATGCCCAACTGAGCCCTTCTAGCCTAATCAGGTGCTGAAACTCTAGTGGAATGTGTTGATGCTCTATCTACGCACAACGAATGGTTCGTGCTATCCATCTAGGGGAGAGTAGATTCTAAAAAAGTAGTTTTAGAGGTTAATCAAAGAAAAAACACATGATAAAAGTCAAAAATAGAATATTCTAAAAATGCCCTATAGCCTAAGATAAGATATAGATGCCTCTGCACGATCCGCAAGACTCTACTAGGCATTTTATCTCATACCAACGAGTTGGTCAACCTAGAGCTCTGATTCCAAATTATCACAACCTAATTTCTCAGGTCATGATGATACCTACTATACCCCACTAGTAGGTAAGCCTAACCCTTAGCCCGGAGCCATATGCAATGAGCTACCAAAAGGAACACAACAACAAGAAGCAAGATCTTAGAAAAAAGCAGAGAAAGGATAATCAACAAAAACAATAAAGGAACCATCCAAAGACATGTCATCAATCAATAGTTGAGCATCGATTCCAAAATAGAAGCACAAAGCTTTTACATATACAAGAAAAGTACGGTATGTCTCTAGATACAATATAAAGACTAAGCCGAGCAAAAACAGATGAAAACAAGTAGCTCCAAACACCAGGAGGTCACCCTAATCTCCAAAATTCCAAGTTGCACCACACGACTCCATATTAAAGGAGATAACACAACTATAGTCTCCACTGAGCAGATATGTAGTTTGAGTACCAAAAATGGTACTTAGTGGGTAACAACTGACTAAGCTCAAAAGATAGCACCAACATAAACAATAAGTAATCGGGAAAGCATAGCAAATGTAACTAAACTAGAGATACTAAAGTAGACAAGAAATAAAGAATAGAAATAGGAAACAACAGTAAGAAGTTGAGTCAAGAACGTATATGGAATGCCAGCCAACAACCTAATCAAAAGCAACTAAGATACCAAGGAAACTACCCTGGGTCAAAAGGACCCACTACCACAATTCTACAGCCCAAGCCTATCAGTTACAGTAAAACAATAACAGAATAGAATATAGTCAATCAATAACCTAACCAGACCCCATATTTAGGAAGGTACAAACAACAAACATAACCCAACTGTCCCCCATAATTTAGGAAGGTACAAACAACAAACATAACCCAACTGGCCCCCATAAATCGGAGGGTCTAATCAACAAACAAATATACTGGTGATAGGTAATACATATGAATGCACGGTGAGTAGCAGAACCATCAATAACCATCAAAACCTCTAACCAGAGATAATGACCTTAAACTGTAAGCATCGACCTCAAACCAGAAGTAACAACCTCGAACCATGAGCATCGGCCTCGAACCAGAAGTAACAACCACGAACCATGAGTAACCAATAATGGGGCTGCCTATATAATCAATAAATTTCTAGGAACACTAGCAAGACCAAAAGCATGTGAGAAAGGGTGTCGGCGGACCGACTAGTCAAGTAAACTAAGCAAATTTCACATGCCTCTCATATCTCAGTTCGAAAATGGAGCACGTCCCTGAAGCCTCATAATCTCAATTATTAGTAAGTCAACTGATCTAGGTTGTCTGATCCCCGTTAAAACAAGTTTTGAATAAAAACTGAGTAAATTAGTATTTCATCGTGAATGATAAATATGCCACTGCATGGGCCAGGATCGTACCACAAAATCAGAGAATGAGTAAACAATGCAATGCATAAGTATTCAAACAAGACACTCAAAATCAAATAATTATACAGCCAACAAAACCACGCTACCAAAGCGAAAAGTACAAACATGGGATCCAACTGGTCCTCGCACACGGCATCGGGCCTGATAAGATAATCAAGATCAATAAGATTATAATAGGTCTATTGCTAAACAAAAAGAGAATGGACCAAAGAAGAGGTCTGAAATATATAAAAAGGGGAACCAACTCAAGGGATGACACCTTACCCTAATCAAACCGCTCTAGTCCCAGACAAAGTATCGCTAGGACCAACCCAGGTTGAGTTTATTCTCATTCTTGTTAACGGGAGAAGCTACAAGATGGTTGGGTAGAATTTCCAAATGATTCGATCATTTTGTGGGAAGATCTAAATGATGCGTTCTTGGTGAGATTATTTCCACTCTCGAAGATAATTAAACTACGAATCTAGATCCAAAATTTCAAGACAATTGTAGGTGAACCTCTACATGAGATGTGCCTAAGGTTCAAGAAGCTGATTTTGCAATGTCCAGCGCATGCAGTTCCAGATAATTTGAGGTTGCAATACGTCTATTGCGGGCTAGATTCAGCCAACAAAGGTGTGGCTGAACAGCTAGTCTAAGGTGGATTGATTAGAATACTGTATGATGTGGCTGCTTTGTTGCTAGATGATATGACTAAAGTCAACCGAGCATGGTACACTATAGAGGACCAAGTGTCTCCTCTACAATTGATTTTAAGCAAATAGAAAATCAAGAAGAACCATAAAATAGATGTAAACATGGACAAAATGATGACCCAAATTAATTTGTTGTCTCAATGTGGTTGCAACCAACAGTAGGCACTGCTCAGATAATACCAAATTTGAGGCATTATATAATGAGGAAGTTAAATACTTGGGAAATAAAGTGGGGGGTTCTCACACTAATTATCAACGACAAGGTGGGAACCAAGGTTGGAACAAGGATAGAGAAAGTGGTTGGAAAGACTGGAGGGGTGGAAATTGGAGAGACATTGAAATTGAAAAATATAGGTACGTGTCTCCCCATGATTGTCCACTCCCAAAATAACTAACTTTGCTAGAAGGAAGTCTGACTAAAAACATGCTTGCAAGAATCTACAACAAGGTTGAAGGGTTTGATAAGGTGTTGAAGAAATTGAAAAATGACTTCTCCACTTTATCCCAAATGGTGGCTTTGCACTCAACTTCTATTAAGCAGCTGGAGACCCAACTTGGTCAAATTTCCAATCATCTCAATCCAAGGAAAAAGGAAACATTTCCTAGTGAGTTGAGTTTGAGCACTATTTCATGCCACGACGTCAAATAAGGCGCTTCTTTGGAGGCAACCCAAGTTTTGAATTTTGTTTTTATTTCTTTCAAATAACGTGCATTGTGAGTACAGGTTGAGAAGAGGTTAAACGACTAAAAAGGGAAGCATAGGCGATGCAAAACCCAAACGGCAATCCACTAAAGGCAATGTGCAGACTAATTCTTGTCCGCCTTTTAAGCTTGAATTGATGAAAAAGTGTACTGTTAAAATTATCGATCAGAATTCCGAAGGGCAATCCACAAAGTGCATTCTGTGGACTCCACCGAGTCTGCCAAATCAGCCTTCATGTTTGGTGTTTGTTTAGGTATGCTCGATGAGCTTAAGCTCCAATTGGAGATTCCTCAAATACGTTCGGTGACGTTACTTGAGATTGCTAAATGGAGCTGCTATAAAAATACAAAGGGCCTTTTCAAATTCAAAAATCAAAACCCTTGATATTTTAAAGCATTTTCTAATCCTTTCTCTTGCTTTGCCTACTCTAAGTGTTTTTGAGTCCTTTGTGAGTGTTTACAAAGTTTGAGGAGTGCATTTTGTTATATTTCATGTCAACCCAACCCAGTCACTTATTGTTCTCAACTTTTATGACTATTAAGGTTGGTTTTTGAATCTTTGTTAAGATTTTTGAGTTTAAATTGCATATGGGGTGTGGGCTTGAGCCTTTTAACTATTTTTGTGTGCTTGATATGGATGGGTAGTATCGTACTATATGATTTGAATTGTGCACATGAGATTGTGAATGTGTATGCCTATAAAATTGTACACCTTGTTGTGTTGGTTGAATTAAGTAATTAATTTGCTAAATATGTTGGGTCTGAGTCCAATTTATTGTGGGTGAATTCTGAGTAGCCTAGTATTAGCCAAATTTCATGATTTTTCCTAATGATAGATAGGGTGAGTACTTCCTTAACTACAAATTTGTTAATTACTGCAATACTTAGCAATATCTGGGGAAATCTGAGTACCCATGGGTAGATAAGCATATAGGTGGATAGTAATGTTGGGGGAACTCGTATTTGTTATTTTTTTGGATTAGTTGTCAAAATTATGAAATGGGTTAAACACTTCTTGTTCGACATGCTTGTCTTATCTTGCCAAGGAGGTTAGGTAAATCACTGAGTAAGCCCCAGTTAGCCTTCTTTAGTAAATATATGACCATGGGTACTATCCCATTCGGTGGGCTTGTCTTACTCCGCTAAACCCATTTGATGAATCACCAAGTGGGAGTGGATATCGCCCTTGATGCCTATGTGTTTCCATTTTGCACTGTCAATTTAGACAAACTTGTCTTATCCCGCTGAAACCATCTCAGTGAATTGCCAATTTTTTTTTGTGCTTGAACCCTAAGATAATTGCTACTATCCAATTTTGTGAGCTCACCAGAGCTTATCGATCCTGTTTGGCGATCAGCCATACCGATAGGCGAGCTTCAAAGATAATTTTGAAATGTGATTCAATGTGCTTTTGATTTCAACTAACTTTATTTTGAAATGTGATTCAATGTGCTTTTGATTTCAACTAACTTTCACAAATCTGATGTTTAAATATGGTCTTTGCAGAAAATGGCACAAACTAAGGGAAATGAAGTGGTTCATCTGACATTGAGTCAGATAGGGAGTTTTCTCCTCCTCTTCCAAAAGAGCAAAAGGGCAGATACATTAATGAGTCTTTAGAGGCCCCTACCAATGGGGTTAAGAAAGTGAGGAAACACATTTCCACTAAGAAAGTGAATGTTTGCTCAAAGTTGACATCACCCCCGTAAGATCCTTATCCTGATTCTCATGTTCTCCCGATAATAACTCCAAGGGATCTGAATAGGCTCAAGGAAGAAGAAGAATAGACTAATTTGGTGGAGCATCGCCTCTCAAGAGATGGAATCATGAATGATTACCCATCCATATGGGCAGCTATAAATAGCAGAGGTTGGAGTAGTTCACTAATGCGAGAAACCTTATGTGCCAAAGTGGGTACTACAATTCCATGATGCATATGCTAAGGCGTTGCCAAAGAAGAGAAAAGGAATTGTCTAGAAGACTATAGATGAAGTGTAAGTCAGAGGTAATATTGTTCAGTTCCATGCAAATGAGATCAACACAACATTGTGCACCCCATCTAATCATTCTGATGAATATAAGACACGAATGAACAAGACTCTGGATGCATTGAATGGGTGATTGTCCCCTATGATATCTGATGAGTCTTCTCCCTCTAGTATGGCTGAAGAAGAAAATATAGAGAAGAAGGACCTGAACATCGTCGCACGATACTGGTTCAGGTTTATTAGCAGCAACATTATGCCTTCACAAAATGAATCAATACTCTGGCATCCAATGGTAGAGCTAGTGGGATCTATTATTGAGAATGAAAAAATTAATGTAGGTGCCATCATCGTGGAAGAGATACTGCTACAGTCCGGCAAGAGCATACCTCTCTCCCCTTCCAGATGCTTATTACACTGTTATATGAAAGAGTTGGAGTTCCCTTTTTAGGGGGAAGAAAGATGTGAGGATCACACCGGCCTCTCCTACTGACATTCAGAGGATTGAGACTGACTATTTGCAAGAAGATGCGACTCAGAGGAAGCCTCCACCACCATATTTGATTCCCGCGGTTGGTCCCTCTACTGTAGAAACTGAGGCACACACACCTACTCCTTATGTGGACCAGGCAGGTATTTCTATACCTTCCTCTACTAGTAACCCTTATGTTTCTACATATGTTATTGCTGCTTCTATCTCTTATACATGTGTGGCTAAAAACCCTAATTCTTGGGGTGTGATTTAGCGAACATGGGTTAAGATAATTGTTGGTTCTTGCTTGCTGATAATTTAATCGTAGTTTGATTGTGATTTCGTTTAGTAGTTGTGGATCAATTTAATGAATTTAAAGTTTCAAATATAGGTTTATTTAAGTGTTTTCGTCTTGCGAGAGAGAGGGGTTGTAAAACTAAAACTATTAAATTGATGGCCAGTGGGAGTGGGTCGACATGAGGTTCAGCTCAAGAGAGTGAATCCTAGTCTCATTCCCACACATTCAGCTCGAGAGAGTGAGTGGGTTAAGGCGTAGGCTGGTCTTCATGTGGCAATTGGGTATCCGAGAGGAATGCATTTGAAACGGGGTAAGTTGTTCGAGAGGGAGCTTATCCCCCTTATAGTTTAGCCTACTCACAATTATTCTATGAATCTTCTATCAAAAGCATGTACCCAATAATCTAGCTTAACCCGTATTCCCATCACATCCCAAGGATCCCCTCTCATTTCTTAGAAATCCTTGTTTATTTTGCTATTTTTACTTACTTGTGACAAAACCCCCCATTGTTAATTGACACTCTTGTGTCCCCCTTTAATTTACAATGTTTTTAATCGTTAATGTCTTTAGCTACGACTAGTTAGAACTAAACTTTATTTTTATATTAATTCTCAAAACCACTCCCTTGGGAACGATCCCAACCCTTGGTTGGGTTACTAAACTATTGCACGATCGTAGACACTTGCATCAGAAGTTGTTTCTTGATTACGCAAACATCAAAATGGCGCCGCTGCCAGGGAGTGGTGTTATTTGGAAATTCTTCTATTAGTAGAATTTTTGTTCTTAATAGTTGTAGTCTACTTACCTAATTTTTTGTTTTGTTTTGTTTGCTGTGTTAATATTTCAGAAAGCATGAGTGTTAATGGTAGCAACGGTAGCCAGGTAGGCCACCAAGACGACATCAGAAATCTCAACGATGTCCAAGAGCCCAACATCAATGGCCCCCATCTCATGGGAAGTGTTGGAGCCATCCGTTTACCCCCAGCCGAGGAAATGCAGTGTTCCACATAACGAGCACCATGTTGCAACTCTTACAACTAAAGGGTCTTTTTAGCGGACTGGCTCATGAGGATCCTCACGAGCATCTTCAAAACATTGTAGATGTGTGTGGACCATTCTCATTCGAAAACATCTCTTAGTAGTTGGTCCGGTTGAGGCTATTCCCTTTCTCATTGATGGGAGTGGCGTGCAACTGGCTAGCCGATCTACCACATGAATCCATCACTTCTTGGGAGGAGTTGGTAACCGCATTTAAAGTGTGATTTTTCCCTCCATCGAAGATGATGTCACTGCAGGATAGCATCTAGAGCTTTGAACATCTGGAAGGAGAGCCTCTGCACGAAACTTGGCTAAGGTTAAAAAAGTTGGTGCTGCAAGGCCCAACCCACGGTTTGCCAAACAATGTGGTACTTCAATACTTTTACCAGAGTTTGGATTTGTTAAACAAAGGTGTCGCTGACCAACTCTCGCCTGGAGGCTTAATGTAGCAGCCATATGTAGTAGCAGCCCAACTTTTAGATGGCATGACAACCATCAACAGAGCGTGGTACACTCGCGAGGACCAAGTATCCCCTCTCACATTCAAGTTATCTAAGGAGTAGATTGAAAAACACAATAAGAGAGACCAAAACATGGCCAAAATCATGACAAAACTTGACATTCTATCCAAAAATTTCATAGGAGCTGGTGCCCGTAGTGTCAACACTATGGGGGTCGGCTGTGCAAATCCTGATGAGATGAAATTTGAAGCCCTATATAATGAGAAGGTAAATTTTCTAGCAAATCAAGGCGGGGGCTATCGTTCAAACTACCCAAGGCAGGATGGTAACCAAGGATGGGCTAGAGACGAAGGCTGGAAGTATAGAGATCATGAATGGAGGGACTGAAATCCAAACTGGAAAGATAGGGAGAAGGAAAGATATGTGCCTCCCCATGAGCGCCAAAAGCCCAAGGATTCGGAAGGTGGTAGGTCTGAAGAAATGGTCTTGCGTATCCTCAACAAAGTTGAAGGGTCAGACAAAATGCTGAAAGGCATGAAAGAAGATGTTTCTACCCTTAGTTAGACCGTCACCTCCCATTCTATTTCAATCAAGCAATTAGAGACCCAAATGGGTCATATCTCGTCTCACCTCAATCTAAGACAGCAAAGGGGTTTGCCTAGTGATACTATGGCTAACCCCAAGAGTGAGGTTTGAAGGTGGACTTACGTCGTATCGCGACGTTAACTAAGGCGTTGTTTGGGAGGCAACCCAAAATCCCTTTGATTGATTTTTATTTCTTGGGAAAATAATGGTGTGTTGTTTGTACAGGTTAAAGTATGAGAAGTGTTCGAAAAAGTGAAGGATGGGGAGCAATAGATCCAGTCGGCGAGTCGCCCAAGGGGTCAGCGAATTCGACCTTATCCGTCATTTGACTCAAGACATCGTCAACATTGGAATCTGTAAAACTCGGTGAGCTTTGGAAATTATTGGCGAATTACCAACCATGTCGGCGATCACAATGGAAACCGCCGTTTAGAGCCCCCGTAAACCAAAGATCCTGTAAATTTTGGATAAGAAACTAACCAGTCGGCATTCCGCCGAGTGATAGGCGAGCTTGACTAATGTCGCCGAGTGGGCGAAAACTGGACGGTTTTTACAAGCCAAAGGTTTAAAAGTTTCAACTTCATTCACTTTCCCTCACTTTTTATCTGTCCAAACTCACACATGCACTCTAGTTTCTATATTACTTGATTTTTTAGAGCATTTTAGTTGTTGAATTGTGCTCGGACTTGGATTACATTGCCGCTTAACATTTCAATCCTCTCCCTAGCGACACAAAAGGTTAGTTCTCTATGCCCCAGGTTTAATTTATCGTAAACTATACTCATTTGCAATAGCATGATCTGGTTGAAGTGTTCTACTCCTTCTTGAAAGGATTAGATTGTTTACATGCATGATTTAATTTGATATCCTTGCTCGAATAGTTGTGATTGTTGAATTCCTGTAATTGATGCCTTAAACTTGATTAAAATTCGAGGGGTTGTGTTTGGGTGTTATGGATCCTACCTTAATTGTGTTGGTGCATGCTTTAATTTTGTTTTCGGGGGTTGCGAGGCTGATTTCAAGAAGTTGGGTTGATAATAGGCACGACGAGTCATTTTGGCGAGCTGAGACGAGCTTGCCGAACCACTCAGCGGTTCACCTATTTGCACTACCTCGCCTTTGATATCGTGCTTTATGTGTTGAGGTTTCTGTATCTTTTGGCGAGAAGAATGAGGTTGCCAAAAGCACCTGGTGACTCACCAAAAGTCTTGTTATTTGCCTTTTGTCTAGACCCCAGACCCCTTTTACACTGTAACTTTCGGTGGGCATCCCTTTGTTCGCCGAAAGTATTCGGTGATTCGCGGAATGGACTGTTGAGTCTGCCTGCTTTTCTAACTTTATCTCAAGGCTTTACAGACATGGTCAGACCAAAAGTTGTAGGAAGAAATATGCCACCCCGATATATAAGAGCACAAAACTCCAGAAGAGATGCTAGGACGACAGATCACCCCAAAGCATGGAGTGAGAACAAGAAAGCCAGTTCCAGTAGAAGGATTCCCATTGACCCTAATGTCCATGTGTGGGCTCGAGGTTTCATTAACGCGATACATGTCTTCGGAGCAGCTCACGATTTGGATAATATAGCTAAGGCTAATATTGTTGCAGCAATTGAGGCAAACGCAGATAATGAAAACTAGAGTCAAAATGACAACACTGCGGGCACTGATGCCCAGACAGATGGTGCAACTGCATAGACATGATCCCCTCTTTACCTACCTCTCTTTCTTTATTTATTTTAATTCTAGATATTATGTTATTTCAATTTGAGGAAAAATGTTTTTATTTGTGGTGAGATGAGGCCCACACCTTTTGTGTGCTACTTTTGTTTGTGTTTTATGTATATATTTGGGTTGTTCTATTTAAAATTGTGTTAATACTGCTTTTATGTGGATGTTTGACCAAGTGGCTCCTTTTATTTTAAATTGCAAAATGATTTTGACCCTTCCAAAAAATTTTGAATTTTTCGCACATTTTTACCACCCTTTATATGCTCGTGTGTTGAATGTGGTTGTTCCTTGGCAAATTTGAGTCTCGATTTCGATCAATACCGATGACTTGAATAGTACCTACAATCGAACGAACATGAATGTACGGCTACAATGAGACAAATGAAGTTACATAGACAATATGTGAACTCTTTGCATCTCGTTTGATTAGCCATTTATCAAATCGATTGTCTTGTGATGACCGTTGCACACTAGCGAAAGTGTGGAGTCTTGTTTGACATAAGTGTCGATGCCTTGTGAGATAAACTTACCTAGAACCATGCATGACAACACCTAGAATTTGCCCTGTTGGTCTAGTTGACTAAGTAAGACTTTCTCTTGATATGATCTGAGGCAACTTCAAAGAGTGTGAACCAATTTGACATATACCTCTTTTCTGACCTACCTTGTGAGCATGTGATTCTTTCTTGAACACCATTTGAGCCTTACCCTTCTTTGAAAGAAACTTGATGAAAACTAGACCTTTCTTAAGCCATTACCCATAATCCTCTTGAATTGTGGTTAATTGAATAGCCAACTTAGGCCAAAAACCTAAGTTAGGGGTGTGGTGAAAAAGAAAAGGGAAAGTCAAAAAGTGCAAGGAAAGTCTCCTTTAACCCATGGTGTTGAGAAAAATGGAACCCTTCCATATATTTTTTTTAAAAAAAAAAGAGAAAAAGAGAAGAAAAGACTATAAAAAAAAAAGTTGGGGAATAAAGTACCAAAGAAATAGGGTTTCGAACAATCCATGGGAAGCGAATAATAGGATGACCTATGATGCACTAATGAAAATGATGAAGGAAAAAGAAAGGAAATGTTGAGAGAACCACATTTCGTGAGGATAAAAGTCACTGAGCCTAAATGACCATACCTTTGCAGTCTGCCCCGTTACAAGCCTTGTTAAGACCTTTGTGATCTTGAGAAAGTCGAAACAAATGTTGATTGGAAAATACGGGCAAACCTATGGGTGAAAGCATGTATTGTGTTCATCTTTGTGAGTGTGAGCATGGTATCTGATTCCTGAACTTTAAATTGATTATACCTTTGCGTGTGAAAATGGAATCATCATTTGTGTGAGGGCATTCGAAGGCTTTTGTTGAGCTTGAACTTGCATTTGAAGCAAGTATTGCGAGCTTGAGAATCTTTGGTAATGGTGTATCACAACTTGAATCTTTGAGTACACAATTGATCCTTGCATAAGTAAATTGAGTCTTGTTGTGTATATTCATAATTGAGTCTTGTGTAGCACTGTTTGAGACATCCTTGTTAAACTGCTGAACTTGTGTTTTACCTGAGGACAAGCAAAAGTTTAAATTAGGGGTGTTGATGAGTCCACAAATTGGACTCATTTAAGGCTATATTTTAATAGAAATTGTGTCCACAAATGCTTATTTTATCTCAATATCTGATGAAAACCCTCAAGTTACAAGTATTTGAAGTTTGAAGGAAAGCATGGACACTACACCGCAAAAAGGAATGAAAAGGCTGAAAAGAACGACGAAACAAAGGCCTAAGGATCGCCGAGTCACCGAAAGGTCTTACTTCGCCTTTTGTTCCAATGTGCTGAGCCCTAAAGGAAATGATCAAGTCAGCGGAAAAAAGGAGCATTCGGCGCATTGCCGAGAAGTTCCACGAAGCAGTACCATGTTGCCCAATGACCCAGAGCACGACGATGCTAAAGGCTGGTGCAAGACGGCGATGAACTACACCAAAGGGTGAATCACCAAGTTGATCGGTGATTCCGACTAACGACGCCGAATGATCTGCTGCAGCACAAATCTGTGAAAACTATAAATACTAGTTAGATGTGTAGTTTTAAGAGTCGAACAATTATTATAATTTTCATATAGAATAGTACTTTTTGATATTTTGGCTCTAAGTTTGAGAGGGTTTTGAAGACTTGAAGATCCAAAGGGTTTCATCTTCAAGATTTGGATTTGGGACTCTTGGATTCTTCAATTTTGGCATGTATCAAGACTTAAATCTTATACCCAGTTGAATGCGAGCTCAATTTGGTATAAATTTCTATCTTTTATACATGTGTGGCTAAAAAACCCAATTCTTGGGGTGTGATTTAGTGAATATGGGTTAAGATAATTGTTGGATCTTGCTTGCTGATAGTTTAATCGTACTTTGATTGTGATTTTGTTTAGTAGTTGTGGATGAATTTAATGAATTTGTAGTTGCAAATACAAGTTTATTTATGTGTTTTCGGCATGCTCAGGAGAGAGGTCGTAAAACTAAAACTACTAAATTGATGGTCGATGGGAGTGGGTCAACATGAGGTTCAGCTTGAGAGAGTGAATCCTAGTCTCATTCCCACACACTCAACTCGAGAGAGTGAATGCGTTAAGGCCTAGGCTAGTCTTTATGCAGCAAGTGGATATCCGAGAGGAACACATTTGAAACGGGGTATGATGCTCAAGAGAGAGCTTATCCCCCTTAAAGTTTAGCTTAGTCACAATTATTCTATGAATCTTCTATCTAAAGCATGTACCCAATAATATAGCTTAACCTGTATTCCCGTCACATCCCAAGGATCCCCTCTCATTTCTTAGAAATCCTTGTTTATTTTATTGTTTTTACTTACTTGTAACAAAACCCCCCATTGTTAATTGACACTCTTGTGTCCCCCTTTAATTTACAATGTTCTTAATCGTTAATGTCTTTAGCTACGACTAGTTAGAACTAAATTTTATTTTTCTATTAATTCTTAAAACCACTCCTTTGGGAACAATCCAAACCCTTGGCTGGGTTACTAAACTATTGTATGATCATAGACACTTGCATCGGAAGTTGTGTTTTGATTACGCAAACATCATTAAGTTGAATTGTGTTCTTTTTAGTTATAGTTGAATCTACTTATTTTTGTTTTTGGTTTTGTGTTGCTTGTGTTAAAATAGAGGAGGAGATGAGCGTTAACGGAAGTAATGGTAGCCAAGTGTGTCAGCAAGATGATGTCGGAAACCTCAATGAAGTCAATGACCGAAACAGCATTGACCCAGTCTAAATGGGTGGTGTTGGAGCCATTCATTTACCTCCGGCTAAAGGAAACATTATTTTTTACATCACAAGCACCATGCTTCAGCTCCTACAACTAAATGGTTTATTTGGGGGGCTGGCTCATGAGGATCCTCATGAGCATATCAGGAATTTTGTTGATGTTTGTGGACCGTTCTCATTTAAGAACATATCACAAGAAACCGTTCTAATTTAAGAACATATCACAAGAATCGGTCCGTCTGAATTTGTGCCCATATTCTCTGATGGGCGAGTGAAGCAAGTGGTTGGCTAAGTTGTCAAGAGATTCCATCACTTCTTGGATGGAGCTGATCACAATGTTCCAAGTGAGATTTTTTCCTCCATCAAAGATGATGACACTTAGGGATAGTATCTAAGGTTTCAAACGCTTGGAAGGTGAGCCAATCCATGAGACGTGGCTGAGGTTTAAAAAGTTGGTGCTGCATTGCCCACCTAATGGATTGCCCAACAACTTGATGTTGCAATACTTCTATAGGAGCCTCAACTCAGTGAACAAATGAGTTGCTAATAAACTTGTTCTCGATGGTATAATGCAACAATCCTATGAAGTAGCTTCCCAATTCCTTTATTGCATGACTAAGATCAACAGGGCATGGTACACTCGTAAGGACCAACTCTCTCCTCTCAAGTTTAGAATGTCAAAAGTGGAGTTCGAGAAGGATCAAGAGATAGACTAAAACATGGCAAAGATGATCACCTAGCTGGATATCTTGTCTAAAAATGTCATGGGTGCTGGTACGAGGAGTGTTAATGTTGTGGGTGTTGGTGGAGTGAACCCCGATGAAGCCCAATTTGAAGCCTTGTACAATGAGGAAGTGAACTTCCTAGCCAACAAAAGAGGAGGTTATCATGCTAATTACCCAAGACTGGGTGGAAATCAGGGTTGGAATAGAGATGAATGGTGGAGAGACCAAGAAAGAGATTGGCATGATTGTAACGCCACTTGGAAGGAAAGAGAAGGGGAGAAGGATAGGTATGTTCCTCCCCATGAGCGTCAAAAGCCCAAAAATTTTGAGGGTGGCCGTACGGAATACATGCTCTCATGCATTCTCAACAAGGTTGAACGGTCCGATAAAGTGTTGAAGGAAATGAAGGAGGATGTATCAACTCTCAACTAGACAGTGACCTCTCACTCAGTCTCTATCAAGAAGCTGGAGACCCAAATGGGTCAAATTTCATCGCATTTGAACCCAAGAAAACAAGGGGGGTTGCCTAGTGATACTATGGCAAACCCCAAAAATGAATCTTGAATGGATACTTATGTCGTGCCACGACGTTAACTAAGGCGCTTCTTGGTAGGCAACAAACTTTTTTAATGCTTTAAGTTTCATTTTGAATAACGGGTGGTAATTGTGTAGGTTGAAAAGTGAAGTGTGTTTGACAATAAGAGGTTTGGCGAGCCAAGAGTCCAGTCTGCGACTTGGACCTCCGCTGGACCCACAAAACATAAAGTGGAAGTCTGTAAAACTTGGCAGGCCAATTGCTGAATCGGCAACTCGCCGAATAGGTCGGCGAGCTCGATTTTGTCCCACGTTTGGACCCCCAAATTGACTGGAGTTCCTGTAAAACTTGGCGAGGTAAATTACCATTTGGTGCATCACCGAGTGGTTCGGCGTGGTTGACTAACACTGTCGAAAGGGCAGCAAACTGAAAGGTTTTAAAAGGCCAAACGGTTTAGAATTTCAAAATCTTTCATATTCTCTCATTTCTAACCTTGTACACTCTCACCCACACTTTAGATTTTTCTGTTCTTTCCTATTTTTATTCTCTTTTTGTGCTTGATCTCGTGCTCGGATTTGGATTACTTTGCTGCCTATCTTATCAAATTCTCAATTTGGCATTGAGGTTGGTTTTTCGAACCCCACACTTTTGATTAGTGGTTGAACTCAAATGCTTTTGGTAAATATGTGTTGTTATGTGTTGGGTCTGTGTGTAAATCATGTTTGATGTGTCAGATTGTCCATATTGCTTTCGAACTTGTGCTTAATTGCTTAAAAAGATGATTTCTTGTGTTCTGTGAGTTAAAATTGATGCTAAATTATTGGGTTGCAGTTATTTTATATTGGGTCTAGTTGGGTGAAGTCTGAGTAACCCCAAATTGAGCTAAATGACGTAATTTGCCTAATGATGGAGCGTTTGACGTCATTCTTAAGGGTAAAAGTCATCAAATGGCCAATTTTTGCCAAATCAGGGGAAGTCTGAGTACCCCGAAGACATGGGTCCTATGGGTCTTGTTTTAATTGACTGGTGTTTGTGTTTGACTTTGATTTCGGGGGCTGCGGGCATCATTTCAAGAATCAGGGTTGAAATTTGGCACGTTGGGCAATTTGGCGAGCTAGGTCGAGCTCGCCGAATGGTTTGGCAGTTCGCCAACGTCCCCCTATGATCGCCCTTAATTTCTTAATTTAGCTTGGTTGAGTCTGTAACTTTTGGTGGGAAGCCTAAGCTCGCCGAGTTCACTCGGCGAGTCGTCGAAAGGTTCCTTTGATCGCCCTTTCTTCGCCCATAACCCCTAAATCACACTGTAATATTCGGTTGTCTAGTCTAAGCTCGCCGAGTGGTGTCGGTGATTTTTTGAAAGGCCCTAAACATCACCGACATGCCTAATATCTAGGAATTTTTTAAGCTTTTCCTTTTGGTGAGCCTGATCTGGCTCTCCTAAGTGACTCGGTGACTCGCCAACTAGTTCGGCGAGTCTTTCTGCAACTTGATTTCTACAATTTTCTTCAATTGTTGCTAACACTTTTCGATGTGTTTTGCAGATATGGCTAGACCCAAAGTACCAAGACGAGACATGCCACCACGCAAACGGGCAAAAGGAATCGTCATAAATAAGGATGCAGCGGCATCCAAAGCAAAGGCAACCAAAATTCCTACCACGGGTGGGAAAGGAAAAAGAAAGGGCAAGGCTCCCGCAGTTAAGTCACCGGAGGCCAGCTCCGACAGTGACAAAGTCTACGTGACTCACCTCACCACATTTGAAAGCGAGGGGGAACACCAGGATCCTTAGGTTGTCATCTCTGAGACTGAGGATGACCAGCTGCTATTGGCCCAAAGAGCTGAAATGGGCTTCAATAGGATGCATGATCCGTCTAGGATCCTAGTGCCTCAGACCACTCCTCTTTCTCCAGTTCTAGATCAGGTTGTGGCCTCCAGCACAACGTGCACATGGTCCTCCTCCCCGGTCTCTCATAGACTAAAGGCTGAGGGACTGAGGACTATCATCGAGGAGAAGATATTGTCCACAGAGGGTGTGGTTGACAGATATCCAGAGATTTGGAGCACCTTGAATACCCACAACATCCAGCTCTTTACTTAACCCCGGGACCCTTACATTCCTAATTGGGTTCGGGAGTTTTAGACTACCTATGAAGCTTTGGTGCCATAGGGAAAGAGTAAGGCAGCCACCTTCAAGCCAGCAGACTTTGTAGTTGTTAGGGGAACGAAGGTAAAATGTGACAGTGATGACATAAACGTAGTTTTGGAATGCACTGCCAACATTACAGATGACTACCAGAGCATGATCATGACAAAGGCTTTAGAGGATATCAAAGTTTGGTTGGCCTCTCTATTATCTGACAGTACTCCTAGGTGGATGAAGGATGGAGTGCCAATCGAGAAGAAAGACCTCAATGTGGCAGCGAGTTACTGGTTTGGCTTCATCAGTAGCACAATCATGTCATCCCTGAACAAGTCTATCCTCCGCCACATAAAGGCAGCCTCTCTTGGATCCATCATTACAAGGAAGTGCATAAATCTAGGTGCGATTATCAAACATGAGATTTCCATGAGAGCTCAACAGCAGCAAACATCTCTCCATTTTCCAGTGTTGATCACCGAGTTGTGAAGATGAGCCCGGGTGCCACGTGATGAGAAGACGGACGTGGAAGTGATTCCCACCTCCTCTACTGACATCCGGTGTATTGAGGCCGAGTACTTGAAGGATGAGGCTGAGAATAAGAGGGCAGCCCCGGTGGATACATCCATGGCTATTTATATTGAGGTATTACATGTAGAGGCAGTTTTGCCTACATCGGCCACTGGGACATCCGGTATTTGTAGCTCTGCCCCTTCTATTACTCCAAGTTCTTCTACAGCTTCACTGCCTCCTAGGTCTGCTGCTATACCTGTTGTATCCCGACCTCCTATCACGACCAGAGTCTACACCCCAGATGTGACACGGTGTACAAGACTCTGAAAAGTCTCATACAAGCCTCACAACATGTCATCACATAAGATAATAGAAATAGTACAAAATTTAAAAGTCTTTTAATCCATACAATCGAAAATATCATTTAAAACAGCGGAAGTCTACTTGTCTCACATGGCCATCTAAAAACATATTTGAATCAAAAGTAGGGTCACGGCCTTTTACAATAGAAAGTATAAGAAGTATCTAGTACAATGAAAGACATGAAATGACAATAAAGCACTTGTCCTCTGATCCATGAGGACATACCACAAACTTGATGAATAGTCAACTCAAGCTTCAACTAGAAGAAATCGCCTCAAATGCCGGAACCTACAATTCGTACTAAAAATAGAAGAATTATGGGTTAGCACATTTAATGTACTAAGTATGATAGCGATGCAAAAACCATGCTTAAAAAGGACATTTTATTTGAAAATCATGTCATATGCCAATTTTGAGAAACATCATGAACATATGTATAAGAGGCATAAGATACAAGTAAAAACATCATATAGGTTATTACATCACATTAAAACAGTCACCTTAAGTAACCCTAAGCTATACTTGTGCAATGTAATGAATAGCGTCCCATACCACCATCCATACTAGGAACTACTTTGAGGCGACCAAAAGTGAACTTACCATTCTTCCTTTTCATCTTTAGACAATACTCATACATAAGGAACATAAACATTTCATAAGTCATGACAAGGAAAGTAACTCATAATACAATCCAAGTAAAGCATGCATCATCAAATTAACTATATAGGTCAACAATCTTCATTAGCTTCATTAAGACCACATTCATTCATTAAACATTAAAATATTGGAGAATCACACCATAGCCCTCTCAAAGCCTACTCGTGCAATGCATGGATGGCATCTCATACTACCACCCACACTTCATAGAACTTCTCAAGAAACCATAGCACGTATCTCACATGATGGGAATAAGCATTAACCGACATAGACCATGTGAGCTTGACATGGAATCCGGTGTCATAACCCTACACCGTAAAGAGGTGGTCTACTTGCCTAAGGTAGGACCGGTAACATTTTAGCTTAGGTGGATCCACTAGCTAATAACCTATGTGGGAACATAGTTATGGGATAAGAAAGATGCTCATTGAAACCCTGCCTAACGTTGGGAGAGATTCCATCTGACCATATCCACTCGGTACTTAGCCTCCATTCCCATAGAGTAGTTCATTCACATTAACATTATTGTACTTAAGAGGACCACCAACATTAGGTCTACCGACCCAAAGTATATTACACATGAAAGGGCCACCACCATTAGGTCTACCGATTCAAGGTATTATGAAGATAGCTCATTGAATCCTCAAGAAAGGGCCACCACCATTACATAGTCAACTGCAACAAGAATATACTTCATACCATGTGAACTCACAAATGGACCCATGAAGTCAAGGCCCCAAACATCAAATAACACAATCACCAATATCAGATTCATAGGTAGCTCTTGCCTCTTTGAAATCCCCCCTTCTCTTTGGCATGGTCACAACACTTGGCGATATCATGAGCATCTTGGTGGATGTTAGGCCAGTAATACCCACATTGCAAGATTTTATGAGCAGTCTGAATACCACTATGATGCCCACCAACAGGCGATGAATGACACGCCTCTAGTATACTCATCATCTCTACCTCGGGCACACATCGACGGATAATCTCATCAGCACAAATACGAAACAAGTAAGGCTCATCCCAAAAGAACTTATTCACATCATGCATAAACTTTTTCCTTTGGTTAAATGACAAATCCAATGGAACCAAATTGCTAGGCAAGTTGTTAGAAAAATCTGCGAACCAAGACATAAGATCAAAAGAAATAGCCAATACCTGTTCGTCTGGGAATGCATCATTAATTTCATCCCATCTCCTAGCTTGAGCATGGCTTCCTCCTCTAATCTGGACCAATGGTCGGCAACTTCATTCTCTGTCCCCTTTCTATCTTTCACCTCAAAATCAAACTCTTGCAGCAACAATACTCATCTAATCAACCTCGGTTTTGCATCCTTTTTAGCCATAAGATACCTCAATGCAGAATGGTCAGTATGCACTATGACCTTATTACCAAGCAAGAAGGATCAAAATTTCTCAAATGCGAAAACCACAGCAAGTAATTCATGTTTAGTCACTGTATAGTTCTTTTGAGCCACATTCATAGCTTTGTTGGCATAGTAAATTGGATGAAGAATCTTCTCTCTCCTCTGTCCCAATACCACACCAAGCACCACTCCACTCGCATCACACATCACTTCAAACGGTTGCCCCCAATCTGGTGAAATAATGATAGGTGTTGATACTAACCTTGCTTTCGACTCTCCAAATGCTCTCAGACAAGCATCATCAAAATCAAACTTACACTCTTTTTGCGAGCATTTTGCACAATGGGTGTGCAATTTTAGAGAAATCCTTGATGAACCTCCGCTAAAAACCTGCATGCCCAAGAAAACTTCTAACACCTTTAACAGAGATAAGTTGAGGAAGCTTTTCTATTACCTCAACTTTAGCTCTATCAACCTCAATACCCTTCTCAGAAATTTGATGACCCAGAACTATCTCCTTTTTCACCATGAAGTGGCATTTTTCCAAATTGAGCACAAGATTTCACTTTCACACCGTTTTAGTACCTCGGCCAGATGCATCAAACAACCATCAAATGGGTCACCTACCACAGAGAATTCATCCATAAATACCTCAATAGTATCCTCCACCATATCTGAAAATATCGACATCATGCAACGCTGGAAGGTCGTTGGAGCATTACACAACCCAAATGGCATCCTTTTGAAGGCAAAAGTCCCATAAGGACAAGTGAAGGTGGTCTTATCTTGGTCTTCTGAAGCTACGTAGATTTGATTGTAGCCGAAATACCCATCAAGAAAGCAATGCCAACCCTTACCAGCAAGACGATCCAGCATCTGATCCATGAACGACATCGGGAAGTGATTTTTTTCTATCCAAGCATTAAGCTTGTGATAGTCTATGTATGCTCTCCATCATGTCACCGGCCTCATCGGAACAAGCTCATTTTTTGCATTAGGCACCACAGTAATCCCACCTTTCTTAGGTACACACTAAATAGGGCAGATCCAAGTACTATCTGCAATGGGGTATATGACTCCCGCATCCAACCATTTTATGATTTCCTTTTTCACTACCTCTTGCATAGATTGATTTAGTCTCCTTTGGTTCTCGATACTAGGCTTGTTGTCCGGCATGAGTTGGATTTTATGAGAACAAATGCCAGGAGTAATCCCAATAATGTCTACAATGGTCCATCTAATAGCCCGCTTGAACCTCTTCAACACAGAAACCAATGTCTCTACTTGTACCTCATTCAAATCAGTCGCAATGATTATCGGTAAAGTGTCATCTCTTCCTAAGAATACACACCTCAAATGCGATGGTAGTGCCTTGAGCTCCAATTTTGGAGCTTCTTCCCCAGATGGTTTTGCGGGTGGAGAGTTGCGATTCTTCATATCTAGATCCAATTTCTTTGGTTTGGAATGAAATTTGAACCTATCAAATGCGGTAACTAATTCATCATAGTCTTCAATACCATAACCCTTAAAATTCATCATTAACGCTGCTAGTGAATCAACACCCAACCTCTATTAAATAGACACTTCAGAACCACGCTCCACAATATGATTCACCACTGATATTGACTTGAGATCATTTTCCTGCTTTATAGACCTACATATATTGATAGTTACCTCTTCATTATTCAATCAGAACTTCATCTGCCCTCTCTCCATATCGACCAAGGCACACCCAGTAGCAAGGATTAGTCTCCCTAGGATGATGGAAACCTCAAAATCAACCTCACAATCATGTATCACAAAATCCTTTGAAAAAATGAACGACTCCACTTTCACAAGGACATATTGGATAACACCAATGGGCTTCTTCACAGTTCTATCGGCCATGAGTAGTCACATCGCAGTCGGTTTTTGAGCCCCTAAATCCAACTTCTTGTAGATAAATAATGGCATCATATTAATACTAGCACCCAAATCACACAACGCCTTCGCAAAATGCAAAAACCTAATGGTACAAGGAATAGTGAAAGCCCCAGAATCTTCTTTCTTTTGGAAAATGCAACAACCCAATGACCATGTAGCAATAGCACTACAATGTTGTAACTTTGCATCATCCTTAAAGCTAATGGCCCTCTTTTTTGTCACCAAATTAGGCATTTGCTCCAAATCCTCTATCAACGGAACATTGATGGAAAGATGTTTCAACATAGTTATGAACTGCGGTATTTTCCTTCTTTGGTCTTGTTCACCAATCTCTGTGGGAATGGCAGTGGAGGTCTAGGCATGGGAACAACTTTTTGGGTCACCTCCACTTCCTTCTCTGTAGCATTTTTAGACTCTATAGTAACCTCAATCTCATCATCTCTTTCCACCACAATTTCAACCTCAGACGGCATAGGGGGATCAATGGTATGTTTACCTCCTCGAGTAGAGACTGCCATACAATGCACATCATTCTTCGGATTCTGGATGGTGTTTCTAGGAAGTGTGCCAGGTTGACGTGGGTTCACAGTAGTTGACAAATGATTAAACTGATGCTCTTTATCGACAATTCCTGGGCATCAACTTTTTGACCGATTCCAGACAAGTCATTCCACATCTCTTTCACATTCTCATCTGTTGCATCAAACCTCTTCATCATATTCTACATCATATCCTCAATGTGTGACATACTACCCCCCAGCTTCTTTATTTCCACATTACCAATTTGCAGGTGGAACATAAAGCGCAACTCTCTCATTTATGTTGCCATAGTTGTTCCGGTTGTAGTTGTTATCACCATTGTAGTTCCCATCCTGGACATAGTTTCCCTATCGATTGTAGTTTCCATAGTTCCGACCTTGGTTTCCTTGACCTTGGCGCCAATTATCTGAGTTGGAACCTTGGGTGTTGGTTCAAAAATCCCCCGTCTGATCATTTACTAAATGTGCATCTTCCTTATAGTAGCATTCCTCAACTGGTGGTGGTGGAGTTCTAGTTAGGTAATTTACCGCATTCACATTTTATGCATTTCCACTCATATGCTTCAACACCAACCCAAGTTATGTCCTCATCTGAGCCATCTCCCCACGAATGTCATCACTAGATTGATCTGGTGCGACTAGAACAACGAATGTGCTTCTTCAAGTATTAGTTTTTCTAGTGCTCCATGCCTTATTATTTCGAGAAATCTTCTCCAATTTTTCAGCGTTCTCCTCAAAAGTGCACTCACCATAGGATCCTCCAGCGATAGTATCCAGCACAACATTTCCATTGTCATTCTGCCCTCTATAGAAATACTCATTCAGTGACTCATCATCTATGCGGTGATTCGGAACACTTTTGATGAATGCAGTGAACCTATCCCAAGAACTGCTCACAGACTCTCCAGGTAGTGCAACGAAATTATTCAACTTGTCCTTGTGGTTAAGCTTCTTAGACACTGGGAAATAATTTGCCATGAACACTTGATGCAATTGATCCCATGTATGAATTGAATTATATGGAAGCTCAGCAAACCACACTGCAGCATCACCGGTCAATGACAGAGGGAAGACTCTCAAACCTATGACATCCATATCCAACTCTGGTTGCCCCACACAACTCTTATAGACACTTATCAATTTAGTCATGTGACCATGCAGATCTTCTGAAGCTAGCCCAGAAAATAACCCTCTCACTGTAAGCATCTGCATAAGACTGCTGGTCACCAAAAATGCATGCCCTGGAGGTAGAGGAGGAAGAACAATGGGCCCTTTCTGATTCAACTGTATTGAAGTCAACCCTTTAGTTATCACGCAACCTCGGTGCTGGCGGATTCTGCACCCTCTCTGCATCTCTGATAAGATTTCCACCATGAACCTGAATGTGCACATTAACAACCCCAGGAGGCTGCAATTGTACTCCATCACTTAGATTCTTTTCGATTGGATTGATTTGGACTCCTTGATTATTCATTTTTCTCAAAGTTTTGCTCAACTCTGGATAGTAGGGGGGTTAATGGTTCGCCTCGACTCCGTGTACTTGGCATACATTAAAGTAGAAACCTATAGAAAACAAAAAACAAAAGAAAAAGTAAAATCATGAAATAATTGACTAACGTTCAATAATGTAGTTAAACTTAATCTAAAAGTCGTATTCCCCGGCAGTGGCGCCAAAATTTGATACGCTCAAATTACACCTCCCTAAAGAAGTATAAGCAGTCATCGTCAAATAAAGAATCCAACTTGTAGGTTGGGGTCAATCCCACGAGGAATATGGTTCAGACTTAAACTTAAATCACTATTATATCTGTTTAGTCAAACTATTGCTGAAACAAGTAATTAAAGGAGGGGGGGCTTGTGTAAGCAAATAACCGATTGTTGATCAAGTAACAAGTGAGCAGGATTCAAACTTCTGATTATCAATATGAGAAAGAAACTAGGGTACATGTGTTCCCCCACAAGATTTTAACACGGTAATCCTAATAATAGTAATCTTTTCTGAGCGTTTTACATGCAAAGTTGGTAAGATAGGTATCCGTAGGTGATTGGTCCACCAAATAGGGAATTTCACTACACACCTTGGTCCAGCTATGACTGTATACTTTACTAACCCTTACCTTTACCTCAGATTAGACATCACATCAATGTATGGGTTAGTTTTCACCCTCGCACAAATTGACATTAGACTAATAGATAGCATCCACTAAATCTATGTTGTTAATTATTTTCTCATTAACTACCTCCTTGGTCTGGAAAGTAGCAACGAGGCGAGTTCAAACACGTGCACTCGTTAAAAAGACTCATAAGCGAAAGAATTACCAATACATGCATAAACACTATTCAAGAATTAATTAATTATTATTCATACATTGTTAATTAGTCATGGCTCCCACAACCCTGGTTGTGGATTTAGTTACTCATGCTTGAAAGAACACAATTCATGTTTTGATAGGAAGAATTCATGAACTTACAATTATAGTAGATGAAACCCGAAATCTCCAATTGAATTTCAACGTAAAAATCATATAAACCAAAATCCAGAAATCAAATTGCTAAAGTTGCAAGTTAATTCCACTAAGAAACACCAAAATATAGAAATAACAGGCTAGGACACAGTTTTTGTTGACGCTTCGACCTACGGACCGTGGGTCGACCTATGGTCCGTAGGTCCCATCTGTGGCTCAACACTTAGACAATTTCATCAGGTACAGGAACTTTCAACTTGTTGATCTTGATCGATAGTTGTGTAGGACGGACCATGGGTCGACCAATGGTACGTCGTCTTGATCCATGGTTCCACACTTGTCAGACTTCCTTGATGTTCCACCTACGACACACCACCTACGTTCCATGGACTCAGCTACGGTCCATCCTAGCAATCTGTGGTTTGAGTTACTGAAACTCATCCCCAGACCAAGACCTACGACTACCCATCCACGGTCCGTGGATGGCACCGTTGGTGGCTACTTCAACAATTTTCAACTCGCATCTTCATCAACCGCATCTAAGCCCATTTCCTGCAAACATTAGACACAAAACATTAATTATAATACAATATGGCCCTAGACACACACAACTTCTAAGTGAAATGCATCAAAAATACCGTAAAAACTCATGGTATATCAACAAGCAAAAGTTTAAGTTGGGGGTATGTGTTTGAGATTTGGACTAATTTGGGGTTTTATTTATATAGATTTAATGTTCTCAAATGCATAACTTGTGCCATAAAGTGATGTTAAATCCTTGATTTTTAGGTATATTGATTGAGGAACAAAGCAAGGACACTAACACTCAAAAAGGAACAAAACAAATTGAAGAAATGAAGAAAGGAAACCCTGGTAATCGCGAAGAGCACTTGCCGAATTGTCGAGCGGCTAGCTTGATCGCCTAAAGTTCGAGTGTGCCAGCCCTGAAGGAAGAAACCAAGTTGGCGACGAAAAGGAGCAGTCAGCAAATCGCCGAGCAGATCAATGATGCAATGACATATCGCTCAAATTTATAGAACTTGAGGATGTTGAATGCCAAGGCAAAAAGGCGATGGAAGAGATCAATGGCCGATTCGCCGAGTGATTCGGCGAGCCCGACTTACTTCACCAAACGGCCCTTTGTGGATTAATTGTAGCGACTATAAATTAGATTTTGAACATTTATTTTAGCATGTTGGAGAGTTGGTTTATGCTGAACAATACAAATTTAGCTTAGAACACTTTTCTCTGTAGTTTTTCATAGTTTTGAAGAACCTTAGAGTTTCAATTTGGAGATTTTAGAAGTGGGTTTCGAATTTTCTGTGAATTAAAGCATTGTAAAGACTAAATCACTCTTACCCAGTTGATGACTAATCGATTCGGTAATTGTTTTTACTCTTTTATGATGTTTGGCTAAAACCCCAATTCTTGGGGTGTGATCATGTGATTATGGGTTGAATTAGTTATGGGTATTGTTAATGTTTAAATTCTATTTTGATGTGAATTTAATCATAAATTGTGGTTTAATTTATGAATTCTAGTTGCAAATGCAGTTCTAATTTTGTGTTCTTGGCTTGCTCGAGAGAGAGGTTTTAGAAGTAAGATTATTGATTAATTATTTGTGAGTATTGGGTTGAGTTGGGTTTAGCTCGAGAGATTAAATCCTAAACCCAATCCAACCCATCTAGCTCAAAAGAATGGATGAATTAAGGTGTAAGTTGTTCGTCATTGTCATGCTTGTTGATGTTCGAAAGAAACCACATGATTCTCGAGAGAAAGCTATCTTCCTTATAGTCTAGCCTACTCATTGAGTTTTATTTGTTTACTAGTAGTTTCAATTACCCATATATCGAAAGTTTCCTATAATCGATCACATCCCGAGAATCCCTCTCCCTATTGTTAATTCGAAGTTTTTGTGACTGCTTTGTAGTTGATAATTAAAACCCAAAACCCCCATCTTACATTCATGTTACCCCTTTTATTTGACTAATTTCTTTTTCGATAATTTCTATTCCTATGGCTTATTAGACCACGTTTGCACTTCCTAATTGAATTTAAAACACGTACTGCTCCATGTGGGATTCGACCCCAACTCATTTGTTGGATTTTATACTGATTTACGATCGTTGACACCTAGAATTGGATGAGATGTGCTTTAAACGTTAAATCATGAACCTGTTTTGGCACCATTTGAACCTAACCTATTTGTTGGAAACAAAAAGAAACCTCTTGAATCAAATTGCCCTACCTTCTTGCCAAAAATCTTTTTTGAAGAATTGTGATATTTAGATAGCAAACTTAGGCCAAAAGCTTAAGTTCAAGGTGTGGAAAGAAAGGAAGAATGAAAGCCAAGTGAAGGACAAAGAAAGATGAAATGAAAATCAACTTTGAAAGTGATACAAAATGAAGGAACCCCTCCTTATAAAAAAAAAAGAGTCATTGTGATGGAAATGCCTTTGAAAAATGAAAATGAAATAGAGAAGTGAATGAAATAAAAGGGGATTCCAAATAAATTGAGTGACAAGTCAAAGTTGGAGTTCTCAGATGAAAAAGAAGGAAAAAAATTGAGAAGAAGTGATGATGATTGAAACAATGCTTTGAAAAGTTAAAGTTACCAATCCAAATTGACCATACATTAATCTTCAAACCCATTACAAGCGTAAAAGACCCTCGAGATCTTGCATGAACTAGGTTATGTGATAATTGGAAAATATGGGTAAACCTATGGGACAAAGCTTGCATGTGTTTCTCTTTTGAGAGAGTGAGAGTTGCATTGATTCCTTATACCTTTTGTTGATTTGCTTTGTGAGAGCATGAAATTATTCTTGTTGTGAGGAAACTTGAATGCATTTGTTGAAACGTGTTCTTGTATTAGACAAGAAGCTAAAGTGAGCTTGAGCTTGTGTTAAGACTAGCTAGTCATCGTTTGAAGTGTTTTAATCATGATTGAGGGTAACATGTTATTGAGAGTATTCATGCTATGGCACTTGCATGTTAGCTCTCATTGAGTAGTGTTGTAGAAACCCTTATTGAGCTTATTGTGTTCTTGATTTACTTGAGTAGAAGCAAAAGTTTAAGTTATGAGTTGTAGATTTGCACTCATTTATTGTCCATATAGCTAAATAATTAGTGTCTTCAATGCCTTATTTTATCCTATTCTGATAGAATGTTGATGATTTGCAGCTATGAAGGCGATTAGACAAGGCAAGCACTGGTGTTTGAAAAGATGGAAAAAAATATAAAAAGAAGTGTGTAAATTGTACATTGTTGATCGCCTAACAAGAAACATGGATCGCCAATTAAGCATGGCCTCGCACAAAGTGACACTGCATAGCACTTGTATCACTCAAAGCAGGTCGGCGGACTCCAGTAGAGACGCCGATGCGCTGAATGTGAACAATGCTCCTGATGCACATGACCCAAAGAGACAGACTGAAAAGCTAAGATTGAATGTCCAAAAGGTGAGCGAATGTGATGTTCAATGATTCGTTGAACGTGAAAGGTTGACTCAATCGAGTTCGCCAACTGAGTTTCAAACACATGAAGCCTAGAGCATCATAAGACAAGATGAAGAGAGAAGGGAGATTCACCAAACAAGTTCAGCGAGCCCGACTAATGTCGTCGAGTCAGCCGCGTAGTGGATTTTTGGCCAAATTTTGAGAAAGTATAAATAGCCCAAAGGAGATAGAAAACATATATAATTTTAGAGGAAAATTTCGAGAGCAAATTTTGAGATGGAGTTTTTAGAACACTTTACCTTTGAAAAACACTTTTCTAGCTTTTGGGGTTTTACAACTTGGTTTTCAATTTGATAAATTCAAGTTGAATCCAAAGTGGGTTTACTTGTAATTTCTTGATTTCAAGTCACTAATAGTTTCTTTCATGGAAGGTCTAATCTCTTTACTTTTTGTGATGGGTGGCTAAATCCCCAAGATCTAGGGGTGCAAATATGGGGTTATGTGGTTATTTAATGTTATAGGTATTGTGGTGTGCATTGTTTTGTTGTTGTTCATATATGAATTTGGTCTAATTACCATGGGATTAACTTAAGGGTTAAGGTTCCAAACTTAATTCATACTTCCGATCCCCGGTTGTTGCTCGAAAGAGATTGATTGGAGTGGGTAATTAGTTCAATACTAGTAATTTAGGTTTGATGTATGTAACTTGCTTGAAAATAGAGGTTATGGGTTTGATCTATTTGCCATGTTATTGAAAGAAAGAATAAAGTAAGGTATTCAGTTGGTTTTATTGGAATTTAGATGAGATCAAAAGGAGATTCTATGCAAAGATTCTTTGAGATCGAATGATGATTAGCATCAATGAAGATGACTTAGCATATTCATGAATGTTTATCACTATAGAGCAGCATAATTACCCCTATGTGGCATCGATTTCCAATCCCCAAACTCCTAGATTGCTTTTTAACTCTTGATTTCTTTGATATTTTAGTTTAATTGCAATGATTTATAACAAAAGCTTTATATTAAATTTGTCGAATCATCCACCCAATTTTTCTTACTATTTCAAATGATTGAATTTAAATTCTAAATTTCTCAACAAGAATTCTCTACGATATACCATTCCTGGTGGAATTCGACCCTAACTTTTCATTGGGTTTTTATATTGACTATGACCGCTCACTCTTTTAATTGGTTTTTAAGAGTAATTTGAGTGTTATCAAGCATGGCGGTGCGATATTCCTTAACCACCATTTTGGACACACCCTGAACAAACTTACTCATCCTTGCCCTAGAGTGGCAACCATAGAAGGAGCATATTTGGACAATTGTGTGAATTTTAAGCAAACTATTTCACACTCATATTTATGTGACGAAGGTTGATGAATTCAAGTATTTTTGCCTCCAGCTCAAGAGGAAAGAACCTATCAAGAAAAGGAGCCTTAAACTTTTCCCAATAAAAAGGACTCACATCTACCACCCTCTTTTCCTTCCATTGATCAAACCAAACTCGACAAACACACTTAAGTTGATAAGTGGCCAATTCCTCCTTTTCCACCAACGTCACACCCTGATCATCAAAATCGTATACACCTTATCAATAAACTCTTGAGGGTCTTCCTTAACCTTAGAACCATAAAACTCCAGGGTATTAATTCTAGTGAAGTCCCACACCCTATTTGTTGTTGTACCCACATTTGGGTTCACGGGTACCATAACCTCCTTATTAGCTTAAGTCGTTACAGTTAGAGGCAACACTTGGAAAGTGGCTCGTAACTCTGCATTAGTCACTTGTTCAGCCAAAGGATCGACCAAAACTTGAGGAGCTTAAGGAGCTTCTTGTTCCACATTCTCAATCGCATTCCTTCTAACGTATGTTCTCCGAGGATTCATATCATGAAAAGCATCAGATAAGGAGTAAGAGAGAGATACATAGAGTTACACTCTATCGCACAACTTTAGAGTAATGAAAGAAGTAGAGTTTCCTAAACATCTTATATCCTCTTATTCATTAATGTGGCGCATTTCACACTCATGAACAAGACTCTACTCGATGTTCCTTATGAGACATCCTAGGACCTTTCAAAACATTTTGCTCTAAATACCAAATTTGTCATGACCCAAAGTATACCCTAGGCGTAACATGACATATAGAATCCCAAGAGGCCCTACATAAGCCACCTACCATACATCATAAAAGGTAATAGAAATAAGGATTTCAAATAAATAGTTTTATATCATAAAAAAAGTTTGACAAAAGCGGAAGTCTAACATAAGTCTCAATAAGCCATCTCTTACATCATTATGAATGTGAATGGGATGCAATCCATTCATCACATAAAAGTTTGAAAACATAAATAATGTAATGCTATAAAAGTGTCATGGTCCTCGGAACATGAAGACTCACTGAATCCTTGGGTGCCAAAGATCAACTAGCCACGAGTGTGAGAGGTAGGAGTGTTAGACCCT